>NC_079490.1:180506563-180826109 GCF_020520425.1 Spinacia oleracea
GAAATAGCACTAGACAAACCATTATGGGAACTTCACATTTTCAATTACCCAACAAAGAGTGCTTCTGCTACTTTGATATTCAAGTTTCACCATGCCATTGGCGATGGTACCTCGCTCATGGGAATCGTCTTATCTTGCATTCAACGATCCGATGATCACTCAAAACCTCTCACATTCCCAGCTGGAACTACTTCAAGGGAGAACAAACATACTCATAAAACTATAATGAAAGTTATTAACATTGTGCCTAAACTTATGGCTTCTACATTCTATTCCTTTTATGATTTTGGAGAAAGTCTTAGGTTATTATATTCCGAAGATGATCGAACTCCAATCAGGTCTGGAGATACAGATATTAATCATCATTATAGTCTTTGTAGAGTTGATTTATCTCTTATTGATGTCAAAAGAATCAAGACAACTCTTGGAGTGGTAAGACAACATAACGTAACCTTTTAAATATGTTACTTTCTCCGTCCCCGAATACTTTACCTGGTTTGACCGGCACAGAGTTTAAGGGACTTAAATTGACTTATTTAATTTAATAGGTAGTAGTTGATAGTGGGGTATTATTTTAATGTAGTTAGTGGGAGGTGGGTGAAGAGGTGGGGTTGGGAGAGAGTAGGGGTTGAATTTTTAATTATTTTTTGTATGGAGTAGGGGGTAGGTGGGTTAATAGGGGTGGAGTAAGAAATAATATAATATTGTTAGAATATATCCATTTTTAGAAACAGGTCAAGTATTAAGAGATGGTCCAATAAGGAAAACAGGTCAAGTATTCCGGAACGGAGGGAGTATGACTTATGACCTCGATCTTTATTATTATTGCAACATCGATCGATCAATCAATCATCCTTAATTAATTTATATAAATGTTATTATATATTTTTGGTTTGTAGACCGTAAATGATGTTGTGGTCGGGATAATATTTCTGGGAACGCGATTATATATGCAAGAAATCAACCATGGACAAATAAACAACACGCGATCAAGAATTGTAATAACATTTAATATCAGGAGTGACAAAAGATATGCGAGGCCTGAAGAAATGGTTGAAGAACACACCAAGGTTCCATGGGGAAATAGATTCGCACTTTATGATTTACCAATTACAAATTTAAAGGAGGATGATTTTAGAAATCCGCTCAAGTTTATATTGAAAGCTCACAAACTTATCAAGAGAAAGAGGAATACTCCTTTAGCTATTTATCTTTTCTACGGCTTCCTTGGTGTTATACGGCTTTTTGGTGGCCTTGAGGTAAATATTTCATTAATCTATCACTATATCGTTTATGTAAAATGTAAAATGTTACACCTATATATGTATGCACACGTTGAAATCATTTTCTATGTTCACTGAGAAAACAAGACATGTTTATATGATCCAATTCGTGGACTATTTACCATGGTGCACATAGAGCATAGTGCACCATGTGCACCAAAAGAACACATATGCATAAACAAAAGAACATGACACTACGACAAAAGAACATGCAATATAATGTTTTACTTTTTTGTTATAAAAAATCACAATTTATTAAAAATATAAAAAAATATATATCCATGTTCTTTTTACGTAAACAGATGTTCTTTTAATTATATACTAATGTTCTTAAGGTGCACCATGCTCTATGTGCACCATGGTCCACCTTCTAAATTGCGTGATCAACTGCACAAAACATGTTCATTGAGTACACATTGAGTATTGTGCACCCGGATATATAATCCAAATGACTTTTAAATATATGTGTATGTATATCATGTTCGCAGGCTGCCACAAAAACCTTTGAGCGAACGTCGAAAAATTGTAGTTTTGTTATGACGAATATGATGGGACCAACAGAGAAAATGAGCCTTGCAAATCATCCTGTCAAAGGCTTTTATTTCATGCCTACTGGAGTTAGATCGGTTAGCATTTTACTTGCCTTAATTTCCCTAACTAGACTACTTCTTATTGTTTCAATTTATATAATCATCATTAAGTTTTTCTTTATAGTAACTAGTAAGTAATATGCTGTCTTGTCTAGTAGTGCTAGTGCATTACAGGGGGTCTAATTAACCTAGTACGTACATAAAAACTAATATGGAGTGCGAAGTGTTTCTTATAAATGTTTCAGTTTCTTATATGTTTTCTTATAAGTGTATCAAAGACTGTAAGTTTTTGTACTAATAACAATTAGTTCGAGTAATTGCTGAATTTTGTTATTGGTGACTGCAGAGTTTAACAGTTTCAGTGATGAGTTATATGGAACAGTTGACAATTGGTTTAGTTGTTGAAAAAGGGTTCATCGACCACAACAGATTAATGAAATGTGTGGAGAAAGCCTTTCAATTGATTCTCCAAGCTGCCACAACTACTTCAAATTCCGGCCAAAAGTCTTAATTGTTGTTAGATAAATAGACAGTTAGCTAACACTTTATTTAGAATCTCCACTGTATAAATATTTGAATATAGTAACTGATAGGGATGGTTTTGGATCCTCTAGAGTTTTAAAATAACTCTACAAGGTAGAGTTTGAGGATATCAACCATTGAATAAAAAATCAATGGTTTATATATTATCTTTCCAAAATTCCCCATATTTTTTCTCATCAATACGAGCCATTGATTTTAAAATGTATGGTTTAAATACAACTCTACCTTGTAGAGTTTTATTAAAACTCTAGAGAATCCGGAATGGTCAATCACCTAAATATTAGCTACCGTTATCTTGTAAAATATATCTCCGTAATTCATTATTAGCTATACTTATCTTTTGTAACAACATTCTAGTTATAGCTAGACTAAAACACCTAGGTTGTAAGAGTCCGGATCCAAAACCAGGTTGTAAAGTATATAAATACCGCCATATATCAATGATAAATACACAACTTCTCTCAATCTTCTATATGGTATCAAGCTACTGATCCATACCTCCAAACTTTTTTTCTTCTTCCTCCTTCCCTGCAATGGCAAACCCCATTCCTTCATAACTTATTCCCAACGGCAACGACCCCTCCAAGCCGTTCACCATCATAAACATTCACAACACAATTAAACTCACGCCAACCAATTACCTAGCATGGAAGATGCAAGTTGAAGCAATCCTCATTAGCCATGACCTCTATCAATAGGCAGGGCCGTCCTTATGTTTTTTGTGGCCTATGGACGAAACAAAAAAATTGAGGCTCATACTCTTTATCTAATTATACTAGCCAAGAAAATTTAACTCTATTATTACAAAATATGAATGCTTGAACACTTTCGACATTGTGCCATTAAACATGAATTAACATAAGACAAAGTCTAAAACAACATGACGTCTCAAAATTGGATGAAAGAAATCTTTAAAAATAATTGAAGAGATAATGAAATTTAGAATTGAAAGACAATAATGTAGTAGCGGACTATCCAAGAGTTTTAACAAGTACTATGTAGGTAATACTTTCTGTAGTACAATAAACTAAATTTAATTTTTTTTCCAAATTAAACAAGAAGTGATTAGGTTAACAAAAGAAGAAAAAACAATTGGATTATAAGGCTCTACTTTTGGTGTTCATTTAGATAAAAAAAACTAGTATAATACCCGTGCGATGCACGATTTATGATCTAAATTAAATTTATATGAAAATCTGGCAGTCAATTATCATTAAAATAGTGCATGGACAAAATTATTATTCATCCCTATTCATCATCTCATGTCAAACATTAAGTTATCTCATCCACCCTTCTTTTCGTTAGTCATATCTACTTAATACTTGTCTCATTTATCTCATTATTCGATCATTTAACGCCTACCCACCCCTCCCAATCTCCATCTCGAGAGATCAGGTATAAAATAAAATTCATCCAAGCTCCATCACCCACCTATGTAACCTCATCCCTAGTGTCAATTTTTATTTTATTTTTGGTAAAAGAGTTTTGAATTGTAAAACTATGTTCTGACGTCTTCGATAATTCAATTGTCTGGTTATATTAATTGAGTAAATATATTAACATTATCATATGTACGTTAGTGTAAAAAAATGTTGATATATTCATAATCATTTTGATGAAAGATAAGCGATTCGATGCGGGCGGGAGGGTCCAATTTAAAATTCGTTCTCGCCCCCGTTACCCGCTTGCGGATACATTTTTAACCACATCTCCCACCAAACTTTCATTGGTTCTCTCCCACTTGGAGAGGATGCCCGGAGGACTCCCAAAAAACCACCTCCGCTGACAATATGACATCTCTATATTCGGTCAATAAGCCACTTTACCTTTACCTAACTTTTGAATATATTGGCATAACTTTATTATTAAAATTAATTGTATTAGCTAAAATATTTAAAAATGACATCCATAATAGTTAGGATTGGGTTAGTGATCCAAGTCCAGGAAATGTAAACTCACCCCATCACCAAGGTGGGTACATGTTATCCTTATACCCGCTCACCAACACCAAATCTATATTTATTAGTAATATTAGTCAATCATCCACGTTATCTTCGTCTTCAGCCTTATCTAAAATATACCTCACGGAGTAAATGATTTGTAATATTTTACATTAACATATAAAGATTGTTTTTGTTGTTCCAAACATAATAAGCAAACAGATCGAATCATCTAAATCTTACTCCCTCCGTCCCATAATATAGCGCCTGTTTTCCTAAAATTGTGTCCCTAAATGATGTGCATATTTCTATTTTAAACCATTAATTTTTACCCATAATACCCTCATGCACTATTTGTAGTTCCAATATTGTCCTAAATAAGTCAGAATTTTTACTTTGAAAATTATACTTTTTGACTTTTATTCAACTCATGTGCTTGATTTTTGTCTTTTTTAGGCCTATTTATTATGTACACACCTTTAATCTCTAATTTCTCTCTTCATAAAAGCCAAGTAACATGTACATTATCTTAGAAGTACAAATAATTATTGTTTTTATTATCAATGTTATCCTTTACCTTAATAACCGTGATTTTGGTCAAACGGACACTATATTATGGGACGGAGGGAGTATGATTTTAGAAATAGTTGATTACGATAAATTAGTCAAAAGTTTAAATTAACATGCCCTTACGACTTCAATAATACTATGTGTGAGGGAATAACTGGTTATTTCTGAATTCGTGTAAAAATATCACGATAATGAGAACGTGAATCTTTTTTAAAATATTTGATAGTATTTATTATATGGCAAAAAAAATTAAATAATTGATAGTATTTATATATGACACAAATTTTTAAACAATTGAATGGATAGTACAAGTTCAAATATTATAAGATTTTCTATACGAAGTATTGGTTATCTGAAATTGCATTCAGTAGATTATAATGTAAAAATATATTACCCACCAAATGATCAAAAAAAAAAACAAATAATACAAAAATTAAGCGAAGTATTAGATGATTCAATCAATATGTACGTTCAAGATTTATCAATTATACATTAGATTTAGGGGGAGAAATATTTTATACGGGGTAAAAAATATGGCTGGTCAAATATAATCAGTACTTGTTTGCTCAAAATATTATCTTTAACGTTAATTAAGCAATTGAACCAATAAGTTAAGAAATATAAGCGGTCGTTTGGTTAAGGGGGTCTTACACAAAGTTGCCGTTTTTTTTATTTTACAAATTTTTTGATTAGTGTTTGATTTTGGATTGACTTTTATTTTAGATTTATTTTTAATTATTAGAGTGTTTGATTTTGGATAGAGTTGTATATATTAGTAATTAATTAATTAAAATATCTACCTGGCGCACACACTTTTTTTTTGGACAATACTAAAAGTCCTGTATTTTTCACGTAAATATGAAGATTTGTGTTTTGGGGGTTTTTTTAAAAAAAAAATAGATTAATATTTGATTTTGAATTGACTTTATTGTAGTTTTTTTTTTATTAAAGTGTTTGATTTTGGATGGATTTGTATAACTTGTATATATTAGTAATTAATTAATTAAAATATCTATGTGACACACACATTTTTTAATTCAAAAATAAATTAGAAATCTTACTTTTCATTGGTCGAAACCATTAGATTTCCTACGTGGCACTCTAAATCTCTAATAGCTCAGCAAATATGCACGATCATTTTTCAATGTGTTCTTTGAAAAATAAAATAAGAGATAATGTATGCCAAAATGAGTTAAGCTCCCTTATAATGAATGCGGCAGTTAAGGGTCTTATATTTTTAGTAGCGCTACACGATATATTGTATAAAGAGAATATTTATATATGATTCATGTAGTACAAACTTATAAGCTTTAAGTATGGATAAATAAATAAATAAAAGTACGGATAATAAAATACTACCATCTTCTAACGTCTTAGTTTGCTTGACTGTACCTAAATAAGTTTGTGTACCCTTTATTTTATTAATTATCTCCATAATATCTACGGAGTAAATATTTTGATTATAAAATTTGTAATACAATATTTAAAATATATGTAGTAGGAGTTACTAAAAATCATTAAGTAATTACAACTCTATAGGTTTCCATATAACAATTATAAATCTATCTTACGTTGTACTATAATTTTACTAAAATATATCGTGAAAATTTACCGTAAAGTTTCACTCCATGAAGTGTTTGTTGAAGAGCAAAAATAAATAAATGATAATATATACATAGTAGTACCTAATGTGATAGGATAACATAGAACATGTTATATTTTAAAATATTATGTTAATTTTATCACATGCTTCTTAATATATATCTAAATACAAATGTTACAAAAATATAAATATAATACATACGAAAAGACCTTGATGTGTTCCTCTACTTATCTAGGATAACATATACTCCGTATATATATAGATGTTTAAAGACCTAGATAAGAATTAATCACAATTAGATATTTTTTTAAAGACCTAGATAAGTAGAGGAACACATAGACTTCCATTTTTTTAAAGACCTTGATATTGGTGTTAGTCTATCATTTTACTTGCTTTGTCATCCCACTACAAGAAATTGTACCATTTAATGACGAGAAATCCCGTCCCTAGAGATCAATAGTGGTGGGATTTCCAGTCGCAAACCCATTATAAAAAGGGGATGAATTGATGAAAAATATCGTCGTTAGCCTATCGTAAAAGGGATATGCGATGGTTGTTCCCGTCTTTATTTGATTGTTAGCCCCATCGCAAAAAACTTTTGTGACAGAATTTTTAATCTGTCGTTATTGGGTTGTCAGATACAAATTCTTGTAATGCCCTTTTTTATTTATTAATCCTCTCTTATTTATATTGTTTTTGCGTTTTTTGAGAAAAATAAGAAGAAATGCTCGAAGATCATCGCGCATTGTTTTAACATAATCTTGGTTGAATTAGGATGCAAGATTATTTTTATCTATGACTTATGGGTTTGGTAATATATAATGAGTATTCTTTTCTATATTGGATTTTGTACAGTACGTGGTACACGGAGAGGTTTGAGAATTAAAAGGAAAATTAGTTTAAATTGTTGTGTCAATGAGAATATGAGATATTGGTGGATCATTTTTTATGCATTTTCCATATTAGTTAGTGTTACCATAAAATACAATAAGTTAAATATGACAACAAAAAATTATATATTAATTAATTGTTGATATTAAAAGAGAGGCCAATCAATGAGTGACATTTGTCATCACCACATTGATTTCCTCTCTTTTAGTATAATATATAGATATATAGATGGACAAAATAGAACTACTAGGAATCGAACACAGGTGGACAAACCTAACATTATATGCATAACTAACCACTGAGCTACGCTTCTTATTGTGTACAATCTTGCACGAAAATGTATTTGAATCTATATACTATATTAAAAGGCGTTGTGAAAAATGTATATGTGCCACATAGTACTCTCCCCTTTACGCCACATCATCCACTCACCAAGTGTTATGCCATGTCATAGACAACCAAAACTAATGCAATGAGATTTGAACACAAGACCTCATGTGTAGAACTTAAGTTTCATTACCATCTTAACCAACCACTAATTGTTGTTTATCCATGCACGTTAATTTATAATACATGTTAACATGAAGTCTAAAACAACTAAATTTTTATGTTACTTCTTATTTCGTATGGACTATATTAGAATAAAAAGAACAGTTACAATATTAGGAAAGCCGTGAATTAAACAATTAAAATATTAGAAAAATTACTTTGCACAGTGGCGGATCTTGAACAGTTTTAGAAGGGGGACCGGTTGAAAAAAATTAGGCAATATACTATAAATTGTACAATTATACACAAATTTTAAGGGGGGGGCGCAACTAAAAATACACTACAAAATTTTCCGGCTGGAGGGGTCGGGCCCACCCCTAACATAACTAAGATCCGCCCCTGACTTTGCATGATGAAGGGAATGTACATGTGTAGTTGATGAGCTTAATGAATCTTTTCACTTTTATGGTCTACATGTAATCATGTATTTTAATCAAATATTGAGTTGAAAAAAAAATCGAATTTTTATTATTCAAAGTAGAAACCGGGGCATCGCCCGGGCTACACACTAGTTATATTTTAAATGGCGTAAGAGATTTAGGATTTTATTTACGGGGCCCAGGTGACTACCCCTTATGCCCTGCCTTAGGGCCAACCCTGTCAATAGGTTGATGGAACCCTCCCACACCCTTACCCAGTTCGTATGACTAAAGATGTGGAAGAGCCGAACCCTGCCTTCTCTCAATAGACTCGACAAGATAAGGTGTTGTTTGGAGCCCTCGTTGGTACCTTGTCCCAAACTCTTATTCCCTTGGTATTTCAAGCAAAGACAACCAAAGCAGTATGGGACATCCTAGCCAAAACCTATGCACTACAAAGTCGCGACCACATCAAACAACTGAAAGACCAATTCAACCGTACAGTCAAAGGTAACCGTTCAATTTCTGAATTTATGCAAGATGTTAAAGCATGTGCAGACCAACTTGCAACTATTGGTAAGACCATAGATCACAAGGACCTCATAGACAAGATGCTCATTGGCCTCGACGAATCTTACACTTCTGTGATTGAGGCTGTCAATAGAAGTGACACCACCATATCGTTCGAAGAACTGCACGAGAAACTTATCAACAAAGAGCTGACCATTCAACAAAGCAGGCATGACTCTTCCCTCCATGCAACTGCCTTCGCTCAACATCTCGTCATGGAAACCGGCCATCATGGAAAATCTTATGGTCGTGGCTATCACTTAGGTAACACTGCTGCAGGTATTCTCCCATCTCCTGTGAACAAGCGACCTCGTCCTTTCTTAGGTAAATGTCAGTGGTCGTGTACAAGGCTATGTCATCTCCCAGTGCCCCGTGTTCACCAAGAAGTTTCCCAATGCTACCCCTCCAAACCCACCTCCATTCACTCCTAGATGAACCTACTTCTCGGGTTCAAAACCACATGTGAATGTTGCTACTGCAGGCATCCCCTCATCTTCAGGATAGTGGTGCTTCTCACCACGTTACTACCGACCTCAATAATATGCACTTGCACTCCCCTTATGATGGCACCGACTAGCTTATAATTGGTGAGGGTACTGGCCTCTCTATCTCTCACACTGGCTCACTATCTGTAACACCTAATAATTTATTTCCTTTATAAAACATTTTCCAACTTAAAATAAAGGAATTACTAAAGTATTACCGCCACCGTGATAATGGTTAAGGCTAGTACCAGAATTACGGAGCGAAATTAATTAACTTTCAAAATAATAGATAATAGTCTTACTACAAGTTGGAACCATAACAACCCACCAAAATACTTTAAATCAAAATCCATTAACTAACTTGAAATCTTTATAGTCTAGACCAAATAAAATAAATAGAGTTTAGAATGCAGGGGAAAGCAACGCTCAAACACAATCCCATGCTAGATAACTTCTCCCGCAACTTATCTCTACAAACCTGCTTATTAAAATCTACTCCCCAATAACGCAAGTGCAATGATGGATCATCATAAGGTCATTAAGGCAAAGGCCATGACCAAAAGAAACATGAAGCACGAAGTCAGCGAAAGCTGAGTACAAACAAGCTTGAATGAAATCCTAGTCTAACATGCTTCACTCACAATAATTAATCCACATGTAAAAGCCATGTAAATAAACAATTAAAGGCATATAAGTAAACAATTAATCATGGAGACAAGACTCGGCTCTTGACACGACTCTTGACTCATAGATTAATTAAGAATAAGTTTCGAACGGGCTAAAAGAAAATATCCATAAAAGGAAGGGTGTTGGGAGACAACCAAACACCAAAATAATAATAAGTAAATATCGGACAATAACGAAGGTCAGACCATACCGACGGAATTCCAGCGCATAAAATAAGAATGAAACAACGGCTTGTATCATTCGTAGGAGTACAAGTTTTCCGGCAAGGCTCCCCCCATTGTTCATACTCGAGGTATATACGTTCCAAGAGTTTTGAAACTTGTTCTGGTTGCACTTTACGTTAATTAATAATGTACAAGGTGAACTCAAGACACAATCAACAAGACATAAGATACAAGAAACCAAACAATGACACTTCATTTTAATCCTTTAGGACTTATGATAAAAACATATGACTCAAGTGATATTACTTCTGATGTGGCCTAAACTAAAAAGTGACATATGGCCTTCCCATGTTATGCCAAAAGGCAGGCCCAACTCAGGAAGGGCCCCTTAGCCCTAGAAGGCATCCTCTAAACAGACTCATGTCCTGATGTGGCCTTGGCGTATAACCACAATGAGCCATAAGACTTGCGTAGTCAACTCGAGCCTACCCCAAATTCATACAGGCCCAATGTTCATATCCTGGTCCAAGAACCCATCACTTAGGCCCAAGAGGTTCACTTTCTTGGTAAAAATCCCCAGTTATCCATGATTAAAGCCCAAGCTTAAGGGGTCCATCAGGTTCAATCAAACCTCCTACTATTGGACACATGTCCCAATCTCAGAGAAGCATCCAATCATGCAGCCAGGGTTTAGGGATCAATTCCCAAGAAACCCTATCACTATAAATAGTGCAGATCCCTAGGTAAAAGGGGCATTCAATTCATTCCCACCAACCTAAAACTATCTTTGCTCTGCCTTCTCTCTACAAATTACTTCTCTCTCTAGCCAATACTTACTTAGGCCACAAGTTGTTGGAATATTCCTACGGGAATATTCTTATTTTGCAGGTTGCAAGAAGATCGTGTCAGCGCATACTTGATACCTCCGAGGAACGCGTGACACGTCATCACCACAAAAGATCCCACAACATTTGGCGCCGTATGTGGGGAGGTATAGTATCATGGTCGAACCGCAATCTGAAGGTGAAGAGTACAATGGTGAATCAAGGGAGCGACGACCCCGGGAAAGGAGTCAACACCATATAGAGGAAGCAAATCGAGTCGCCAATGAGGGAAGCACACCGCGCCGAGTTCAAGAGGCCGAGGTAATTGTTGAGGAGGAACCAGACGTCGAGGCACCTCCACCAGGCGGCCATCTAAGTCCCAGCGTCAGGGACGCCGTGCTGGATGAAAATTTGGACATGTCTGTCTCGGTAGGATCGCTGCGTGAAATCCTAGCAGGGTTCTAACAGCAAATGAACCAAACTTTCTGACAGCAGATGAGCACCACGTTGCAGGATGAAGTACGAAGGAACATGTTGATCTATAACACTGAAAGGACGGTTCTGCAAAGGCCTCTCCCTTTTCTAAACTAGAACATATGAACATTCAAGTTCATGATACAAAGTTCAATGTTCAAGTTCGATGATGTTTAAATGAGAGCAAACTCTCTTTAAACTAGAACATTTCAAATCATGGAGCATGTTAAAGATGAGATTTTTCTAGCATGAAATCTCTTAATCTTTGATGTTGAACCTCCCTTTTCAAGTTCAAGTTCTATTTCAAGTTATATTTCAAGTGCTATTTCAAGTTCTATTTCAATGTTCAAAAATCAATGACACTTCAAGATGAGAAACTCATATAAGTTAAGATTTTTAGAGAATTGAATCCGTGTTGGTGTGAGGGGGTCGAAAAAGCACGAGGCTAATGCGTGACCTTGTCCCTCGTGGGTGTGACGATTCTTTTTATTCAATCAAGTGTAATTGGATTTCCTGTGAGTATACACCCAATTGACTAGTAATATAGGAGTCGCCATTCAGTTTTTAACAACAATGAAAAAAACTGACAAAACACGGTTATCGTGACATAAAGGGAGTGCAATTATGTTTGACCACGACGGCCGTAGGTTCCCTTGTGATTCCTGGTGTGGGGATCTCTCAATATACACCCGCAAGGTAGAGATTGAGGGTTCGGGGGACTGTAACTACCGAGAGGAGTAATTCGCTCGTCGATAACTCCAGAGGCAGGATATCCTTACTAGCTCAGCATAAATAATTGAAGGGACATGCGTTAACTATTAAACTAATCTGAGTTGATTTTAGCAACATGCAACATATAATACTAATTCGATCGTGATTATCTGATTTAAATAGCATTAAGGGACCTAGCATGATAATCCGATTTCCCAAAAATATTATATTTGTTAGGCGTGATAGAACAATCAAATTAGGTTAGTTTAACAGTTCATAAAAAGGGCGAGGAAAGCAGTTAAATCATCGAAAAGGGACACATTACGACGCACCCTTGAGAGGTGCGTCACGGTTCTCAGAAAACTAACCACTTTGACTTTGCTATTTCTCCTTTTTATTTAACGAATCTCAATTATGGGACAGGATACGTTCTGTTCGATTTATGGATCGATTGCGACAGAACGCGTGAACAGTTTCGCAGCGAAAGGCTTAGGCTAAGGGGTTTAGAGTCAATACTCAGAATATATTATGTGTTGTTGTGTGTTCTTTCACGTCGAAACTAGGGGCCTATTTATAGGGAAGAGTTCGTGGAAAGATAGAATTGCAGAGTTCTAATCCGTAAAGAATTATGAAAAGAGACGTACCCAGGTATTTTCAGCGCCCAGGCCTGGGCGCCGAAGATTTCGGCGCCCAGAGCCAGGCGTTGAAAATAGGATCTGGGCAGTTTTGTTTAGTCAGATTCGGATTCCTAAAATCCGTAGAGTTTGAGATTAATTCGAGTCTTTTAGCGCGTATCAATTTCATGACGGAATGCGTCTGGGCCCGTTACGAACTCTACGCTCGTTAGGATTTTGATTAATACGTAACTCTTATTTCCGAATCCTATTAGGAATAGGATTCTCGCGGTTTTCTATCTCATTTAGGATTTATGTTGGAGTGCAACACCTAATTCTGACAGGTTTCTATCTTTTATGATTTGCCACTTTTAGAAGCTACCTTTTACGGCAGTTACTATTTTTAGCAGGTTTCCATAAATAGCAGGTTTTCGGGTGAAATGAAATGGGGAATCGAGATTCGTTTATTTTATAGGAGATGCGTTGTCAAGTGGAGTTTTTATGCTTTCATCATCGAACCTTTCCCTTACGGGAACGGGGACAAAAGTAGGTGTCTACAGTTGGGAACACTTATTATTAAGAAGTTGATTGGCGTTCGGATCTCAAATACAATAGTGTTATTTCAATAACGCACCTTTATCAACTTAATTTACTTAAGTGATGATTGTTATTATAATTGCTCTTATTATTACTATGACTGCAATTTCAATATCCCACCCTTTACTCGCCATTTTTAAGGCGATGTGGTTTTGCACCTCAACGGTGTTGTACGCAATTCAATGATTCCTTTTTTACTTGTGATGATGCTTTACATGTTTATTGCTTTCATCACCCAACATGCTAAATACAACAAAATACAAAAGGTTACTTCACACTTAACGAAGATAATTTTTGGACAAACCGACCTTAGGTTCCTTAAATAAACTTTAAAGCAAAGTGACCACGTACAAGTAGCAATTTAAATGATTCTAAAATGCATGATTCAACCAACCTAGTGTCATGATTAGGATTTTGCAAAGCAATCCTTGTCTTGTATTCGAACGTATTTCTAAAGCCTACCAAATTAAGAGGTTCGTTCCCATATCCGAATCTCACACATTCAGTTTTAAGATTCAATGTCTTGTCCAAAAAGAGTCGATTTTGGTCCTTCCAAATGGGACCCTTAATATGTTTGGTGGCGAAGCCGTCAAGGTTCAATATTTAAAAGTCGTAGGGGTCTTTACGTAGACTTTTATATATTGAGTTTTGATATTTCAAATGTTCAAAACCGGTTAACATCATTAGGGTAACTCTAGATTTTGGCTCCCTTTGATAGGGTGGGGTTATAAAAAACCAAGTCAAAGCTACGAGTTTTCCTCTTCAATAAATCGGACAAAGTTTAGGTCTTTGATGAGTCCTAAATGGGGTTCATCAAATTCCCCTAACTTGCATTTCGAAATACTAAAAAATAACATTGTAGATGCCTACGTTTGTCGCTAGGCCCGACGCGGTGTGTTCGATGATGAAACCAAACACCACTTGACTATGCTTTCCTAAACATGCAGCGAACGATCTAGATTGACTGAAAATCCCGTAAGCCACATTTCCATTTTTAGAAGCTACTATTTATAGTAACTGCCATACCTGAACGTTACCCAGAATAGCAGCCACATAAGATAAAATATCTAGTTTTCGGATCGCTTTACGATTCATCATTAGGTATGGAATAAGAGTTGCAGTCCAACTCATGCTCCTAAAGGTTAGAAAACGTGATAAGATTCAGTGAAAAACCGCCAAGACTGATACAAGTGAAGTAAAACACCAGCGCTGGAAAATTCCAGCGCTGGTAGGGCAAGTGTCACGAATTTCCAGCTCAAACCACCAGCGCTGAATAATTCTAGCGCTACAGTTTATTCTAATATAGTCACGCAAGAAGATAGAATTATCCAGCTGTCACATAAAGCAGATATGGCGCTCAGAATGCCTGGGCTAGAAATAACCAGCGCTCCTGATCCAAACGCTGGAATTTTCTAGCGCTCAGCATATCTGAGTCAGAAAATTCTCTTTCCAGAATTTATCTTATTCTGGCCTAATTTTCTATAAATAGGGCCTTTTAAAACCGGAAAAGAAGACAACAATTCCAACCCTAAACCCTTAAGCTTGAGTATTGACCGAAGCTTTCTAAGTCCCGATTCGTGTGTTTGCTGTATTTAACACATTGTTAAGCAGACCCTGCCCATACGACTGCCTGATCGCTGAATCCTGCCGAAGTGCTGCAGAAACCTAAACACAATCCTAAGCCCCAAAATACTCAAAACTCTGGGAGAATCCTGTCCCGTAGTTAGTCAGTCGGAAAGTTCGAAAGCCAAACGGAAAGCAAGTAAAGTCAAGTGGTAGGTGTTCCTGAGAACCGCAGTAAAGCCTACGCTTTGATGTAACATGAATTATCGTTTTATTCCTTTCCCCGCCATATAAATCTGCTAACTTTAATCTGTTATATTGTTCACGCCTAAATCAGATAATACTCGGACAAACCGGTTTATTGTTAAGCCCCTTTAATCAATCTAAATCATCTTTTGACGTTTTCTTAGTAAATATATGTGCATTAAAATCAATCAAGAGTAGTAATGTAGTATAACGCATGTCCCATCATCGTCACAATTGAACTAGTAAGGACCGCGCCACGTGGGCTAATCTGGGCACTCCCCGTATTAGTAAACGTCCCCCGAACTCTCAATCTCTGCTCCGCTGGATGTTACGTTGAGGGATCACCACACCAGGGATCACAAGGGAATCTATGGCCATCGTGAATCACACATGTTTGCACTCCAGGCATGTCACGATAACCGGGTTTTGTCAATTTTCTTAAACTGAATGGCGACTCCTAAAGACTAGTAAAAAGAGGCTAACGCCCACAGTTAATCCCTACTTACTTAATATGCTTTCCACATCCAGAAGAGGGAAAAATCGACACCCTCACAGTGGCGACTCCACTAGGGACAATACTAAAATAATCTGTGCAAGTAGTGCGTCGGTGAGGAAACCGTATAGCAGAAATCGAACGCTACGCCACAATGTTTTCCATATAAGTTGGGACGACCTGAATATTCAATGTGACGAATGATCCGCGACAGAACCGCATAAACAAATCTCGGATTCCTTGGCATGTTAAATCTCGGAAGTCCAGACTAAGGAGTAAGGACACGTAATCAGCCCGGGGGTGCACGCGCTTCGTATGTTATCCACTCGATGTATTCTCAATGTAGCACATCCACCAAAACTATACCGCTTATCTCCTAGTTCCATTCACGATATGTACCACTCCAGCATGTACTGGATAGGCCTTGATAAAATTCGTCATGAACCTGTCACAGTGGCGACTCCACTAGGGACAATACTAAAATAATCTGTGCAAGTAGTGCGTCGGTGAGGAAACCGTATAGCAGAAATCGAACGCTACGCCAAAATGTTTTCCATATAAGTTGGGACGACCTGAATATTCAATGTGACGAATGATCCGCGACAGAACCGCATAAACAAATCTCGGATTCCTTGGCATGTTAAATCTCGGAAGTCCGGACTAAGGAGTAAGGACACGTAATCAGCCCGGGGGTGCACGCACTTTGTATGTTATCCACTCGATGTATTCGCAATGTAGCACATCCACCAAAACTATACCGCTTATCTCCTAGTTCCATTCACGATATGTACCACTCCAGCATGTACTGGATAGGCCTTGATAAAATTCGTCATGAACCTGGCTACTCTTACAAGGGCCTGTTGGGGGATTGGTCGATAGGTTTGGTACACTTTGACACCCAAGCCTTTTGAACCTTAGAGACTAGCATTAACTAAGTGTGCATTATACCTGAAATCATGCTCGTTGTTAGTTTGGTGTAAATTATTAAATGCTATGTGAAACTAAGCAACTAGACACTTAGTTTAAGGTCAATAATGCTTATCAAACTCTAAAAAAATGCTCTAAACGTCGAATTAATGTTAATGCTACGAATCAGAAACATAATTCCGCAGTCAGGAGCCCAGCGCCAGAAAATAATAGTGCGGCCCTGACATGAGCTAGAAAATTCCAACGCTCAAAAGATGAGAGTCGGAAAATTCTAGCGCATGCGACAAGGAAAAAAAAGTAATCACGATGGTCAACACTTAAAATTCTGACGTTGGCCAGGGCTGCGCTGGAAATTTCCAGCGCTGCCCTTCCGTGCGCTGGAAATTTCTAGCGCACACCCACTTTTCCTCGCATCTGAATTATTTACCAGAACTCGAACATTTAGAACCCAGTTTATTGTGCAACCAATTCTAAAAGACCAAAATACGTAGGTCTGGCTGGAAATACCCAAGTCGGAATGCATATTCCAAAATTGCGCCGAAGATATTTCCGCAGAATTGAAGTATCCTTGAGTCCAAATTAAATAAAATCTGCATTAGCTCTTACCAATTCAAGCCAAAGGCCAGTACGCGCAAACTGCTTATCACTTGCGTCGGAATGTTGAACGTTTGAGCGCACAAACGCTCTTGCGAAGGGTCCAGCTCTGTAAAGTTCAAAGCCACGGATTGAAACTGACTGAAAGGAAAAATCTGCACAGGAGCCTACAAGCGCTGGAAATTTCCAGCGCACAACAGGCAAGCGCTAGAAAATTCTGGCGCTGCACCTGCAAGCGCTGAAATATTCTAGCGCACCAGGCTTCATCTTTGACAATTTTTGCGTATTCTGGCCTAACAAAAAAACGATTCGTAAAGTAATCCTTGGCTCACCAACGATACTTTCAGGTGGCACGATACCATTCTAGCTAAAAAAAAACGTATAAGTAATTTGACGTTCACCTAAGCCAAGTCTTTGTCAGAAACTACCATTACCCAAAAATTGATCCATTCCGAGTCAGTTTTAAGCTCGTATCCTATTGTACGTCAATCCGTCATCCTTTATAGTTGTCTTATAACATAGGGTTGGTTCCGCTACTTGGCGTCGAAATGAAGATCAAAGATTAGCGTTTTGAGTCTGTCACCCCAATTGCCAGTCCGACTGCCGAAATGGTAACTCCTGTCTCCAATCGTCATTCCCCTATTCCGGGATCTCCAGCTTTCTAACCCCGGTTCTCCTCTGCACCAACTAGCAACATGTCGCTCGAAGATTTGGCCACACAGGTCCAGGTAATGGCTACTGCTATGGAACAGCTCCGCATGGAAAATCAAAAACTAACGGCTACTCAGGCCCAAAATGAGCACGATAATGCTAGAAAGATCGAAAAAATTGTCCTTTAACAGACCATGGGAAGCAAATTCTTCTCGGTCGACCCTACACCCCTGGCTGGCAAATTACCAGACAAGTTCAACTCATCTGACTTGCCCAAATTCAAGGTGACAGACAATCCCATGAATCACCTTTTGAGCTTTGTGGGTGCAATGAACCTAAAGGGCGTAGACAGATCCATGTATCTACCAGCCTTCCCCTTGTCCTTGGAATCAACTGCACTCCAGTGGTTCTAGAACTGGACCCTAAGACTTTCCCCACTTGGGAAGACTTTACCAACGTTTTCGTCAAACAATACTCGTCAAACATGGACTTCCAAGTAACCATGCGCGAGCTAGAAGTCCTCTCGTAGAAAAAGAACGAGGGATTCACGACTTACTTTAGTGGATGGAGAGTGCAAGCCGCCCAGATTATACAAAGGCCTCCCGATCCAGAGTTGGTCCAAAAGTTCATTTACAACTTGGACCCAGCTTACAAACAGCATGTCCGGTACCTCGATCTGGATTCCTTTAAGAGAATCTACAACGTGGGCATCAAAATTGAAGACGACCTCTTCAAAAGCGCCCAAAATGCTGCTGCAAAACCGCAATATGCACCTCGGAACAACACTTACAAGAAAGGTGAGCAATCTCATGCCCAAGAGGTGCACGCCATCGAAAACAATCCGCCAAAGACCAAACGTCGGGTTAGGGACCGAAAGTTCGTCCCACTAGGGTCCACTTTGCGAGCGGCATTCGACCGACTATGTACTGAAGGAAAACTGGTCCCATTAGAACCAACACCAGAGCCTACAGTCAAGAACAAGTACTGGGTTGACTCCGCATACTGCCAATACCACAGGGGGAGAGGCCACGATATCAAAGATTGCGGGTTCCTTAAGAACACGATACAGGATATGATAGAAGACAACGTCATTCCCCTGCCCAATGTGAACAAACCAAGCAACAACACCAGCCTTCTAGGAGCCTGCTGCGTAACACTCAATCACCCAGAATGCATATCTACTAACCCCTTAAACTATGTAACACCTCAAGGGGAACCGCTGGCCCGATTACCAGCGCACTATGAATAAAACGACGTCTGCGGCATTTGGGACGACGATACCAAGGACGTCTATCTATTTCAAGCTGAAGCTACAGGCCAGAACTACTTGACCGAAGACTAGCACGCGGTGCCCTTTGACTACCCTCCTCCGGAAACCGAGGTCAAAAACTTAACCCGGTCTGGAAGAGTGTACCAACCGGATATTAGCCCGCCACCTACGAGAGATTTCCCAGTCCGGCATAACATCGAACAAGCCCGGCCCAACACCATAGCCGGGGCCATCGAAGATCTTTTTCTAAGGCTATTAAAGAAAACCAAGGAAGAAATCACCATCTGGGACCTCATGTGCACCTCAAAAGTGCATCGCGACAAAGTAATTAGGTCCCTTGACCTTGTTTCAGTCCCCACATACATCACTCCAGACTAGCTTGTGAGCCAAGTCACCGGGGACTTAGAGGACCGGGCAATAGTCTTTACTGAAAAAGACTTACCCAAGGAAGGGAGCGCCTATAACAAAGCGCTTTACTTAGTAATCGGATGCAAGGGCCAAAGCATCCCACTCAGACTAGTAGACAACGGTTCGGCGTAAACGTCTGCCCGCTACGCACGGCCCGATTCTTAGGCCTGAAAGATACTGATCTCCAACCATCTAGTCAAGGAATAAGAGCTTACGACAACTCCAAGCGAGCAGTGTATGGAAAAATTAAGCTCACCATACAAACTAGACCTGTAGCACGAACTACGGAATTCTAAGTCGTGGACATCAAAACCACATTCAACCTTCTCCTAGGACGCCCATGGCTACACGACTTGGGAGGAGTAGCCTCCACTCTGCATCAAATGGTCAAACTGAACCATAACGGAGCAACAATAACCATCCAAACCCCACCTCTCGATGTCAGTTGTTCCATGACCGAGACGACAGGAAAACGAGAAGACATGTACGGCTTTCAAGTAGACGAGACCGTCTCAGCTATCGAGGCCTACGATCTAACATTCTTGGATCCACGAGCATCGCAGATTATACCAAAAATGATGCTATCCTATTGATACTTTCCAGGGATGCCGCTGAGCATAAGGGGAAGAGACATGACCTATCTTCCCCTACCCATGAATCGACCCCACGATCTCTTTCCACAACTGTAACTTTCTTCACCATATGCGCTGCAAACTCTTGTGAGAACATTGTGTAATTAATATTACTTAAGCATTTTTAACCGATGGGGGGGGGGGCATGGCCCCCGCCAGCCCCCCCTAATTCCGCCACTGGTACTTCCATTATCCCATGTAAATAAAACACAAGTAATTGTATAAATATACCGTAGAAATGAATAGTCAAAACAATAATTGTATTAATACTTATTTAATTACGAAAAAATTTAAAACATACTTATTGCTAGAGAAAGTTGTATCAAAAGTTACCGTCTCCAAAATATTTGCAGGTTCCTCTACTATACGCGTCCGACCAAAATGGATTCGCTTAATATACAGCTTTATCTCGTTGTATTGAACTGTAGAATTCTCCATTCAGTTCTCGTTGTGCCTTGAAATATCTTTTAGAGCTGCGGCATCACCCTTCTCAAATCTTTATTTACGACGTTTCAGGTCAATAGAGTTCCTCAAGTCCCTTTTGTTGAATGTAATATTATCAAAGCCTCTTTTTCAATTAATTGAGTGCCAAAGTTTCTACTAATACTAACACCCCCTCTAACATTGATCATAGCTCTCTAAAATGTAGGTTTATCAATGCTTCTATAATTAACCATCATTCGACTACATTCAGGACTAAGATGATTATGTTTCAAATCACAACTTACTATGGTAAATTGACCCTTTTCAATGATCCGTATACAAATTAACATTGTACAACTCGTGACATTAGACCCGACACTCGCTTTCACACCACCCTTCTTACACTTTAATCTTATGTGTTCCATACTTCCATCATATGTGGTTTCGCCTCTAGTTCTCCAATACATTTTCTATTTACACCTCTATCCTTATAATCCTTCGTTAGAGTATTACTTTAACAAACATCTCAAACCCTTCCGTATAAGCGTAATGATGACAAAATTCAGAAAACTCAAGTCACGAATCAAATAACATCCCTTCAGTAGGGGGTTGGGGCCCACTTGGAGGTGATCACTTTTGATTCACTCAGATGCAGTAGCATTAAGGTCGATTGAAACCATTATTCTACGGCATACCTCATTCTTGATTATTCCGCAATAGATTAATTATTTTTCATATCGCATAATACAATTATGTATTCACGTACATACATTACTTTTAGGTTAACATAAACTATGAAGGGTTAACCAATAATTAATCATAACGAATAATATACGCATTTGCATGTGTGTGTCTTGGGAGAAGAGAGAAGGTTTTTTTCATGCTACGAAACAATCATTGAAAAGTCAGATGATTCTACAATTTTAAGTTTTTTAATATGCACGCACATATAATAACATATGACCAATTAATCAGTTGCATACATAAATTTTAGGTCAAATTAATAAACAAAGAACATATTAATTTAGCATATAATAACATATGACCAATTAATCAGTTGCATACATAAATTTTAGGTCAAATTAATAAAAAAAAAAAAAAGAACATATTAATTAAGCATATAATAACATATGACCAATTAATCAGTTGCATACATAAATTTTAGGTTAAATTAATAAATAAAGAACATGACTTCAGCATTGTTAACTCCACCTAAATCTTCAACGAGATCTTTTTGGTCACATCATCAATTTCAGTTATAATAAAACAAATATTATGAAACTTATTAGAAATTAAACCTAGTTTAATATGTAACGAAACATTAATTATAAATTCGATTAACATAAACTATTTGAAAGATTAACAAGAAAATACATTAAGATGAACTAAATTTTACCTTATACAAATGGTTGCTTAAGAAAATAATATCGTTGTAAAAGAGGTTAGGATGAAACCATTCAAATTTTTATTTTTTTAATTGAAAACTTGGGCGGCAAAATTTTGGGAGAATGTTGGTGAAATGAAATCCCGTTTATGCATGTGAGAATCGCGGTATTGTCCCAAAATTTCCCCCACTTTCCAACATGAAATTTCACATCATTAGACCTACCCTCAGGGTAAGTGTATGGATTTCCAATGCGATTTGCATAGAGAACTAGTTGTACAGCTAAAAGCTAAGTTACAAAAACTGAGTGCAGTGTCCAGACCAATTTTTTGAATTATAGTTCTTTTTTTAATACTATTTATTATTTATTCAGTTTCATTCAATTCAATTCAATTTCATTCAGTTCAGAAAAACAGGGTCATAGTCCCGCATTAACCAAATGCAAACTTTGTCCAATTAACCGAGTCCAGAAGTCCAGACCAACAAAAACCTTAAAATATAGTCCCTTGTGAAATTGATCGAGTTAAAAGTCCGGAAAAATATGAATTATGTAAGTGGTCCCGAATTTGTACTATAATTACATAAATCTTTTATAATTTTTTGCATCAATATCTGAAATGGTTAGAACAAGAAGTACGTAATATCACTATAATCACAAAGAGTTCTTTAGCCACACAAGACCGTCTTTTTAATTTAAAAATAACATGGAGAGGATCAGAAATCTGGCTTGGATTCTCAAAAGAGAAAAAAATAGCTCAGTTTAATCAGCTTCGATCATCTGGGGAAATAATCATCATTTCCATCTCTTCAGTTAATTAGTTAACAAACTGAGGAAAAAATCATCAATTCATATCTAAAATTAATAGATTTATTTATAGACCTTAGACTAAAATCTGTTGATAAAATAAAGAATATGAGGAAGATGATTGTTGAAAAGAATCAACAGATTGATGAAACACAACTGCCCATCTTCCCCTAAATTTTGATTTTGCAGGAAAATCTTCCGACTAATTAATGCATTATAGGCACCATGTCGATACACACAATTCCTGCTAAATAGGAGAAGACAGACCCCTAGACAAAATAAACCACAAAGTTCCCAATGCAAAAGTTTATTGGTAACCTATCACAAAAGTTCAATGTATTAACGGTCCATTTTACCTGCTTAAAAAGAATCTAAGCATTACTAATCAAAACTCGATTATCCAGTCCAAATTAATATCCACGATTAATCGAGTTCAAGCCCAACCAAGATCTGGTGAACTACAGTCCCGATTTTGTATTTCAATTTGTATATGATTTCAGAAAATAACAAAAGATTGATACTCCGTATAATTAAAGATATCTCACAAGCCACAATAAATCAATATAATCTAGCGAATTGCAAATAGAATTTTAGACGCATTAGAACCGTCTTCTTGATTTAATATAATCTGGAGATGGATCAGAATTCTGGCTTGGATTCTCAAAAGAGAAAAAAATTAGCTCAGTTTAATCAGCTTCGATCATCTGGGGAAATAATCATCATTTCCATCTCTTTATTTTATTAATTAACAAATCCAAACACAAAATCATTCGTTCATTTCTCAAATTAACAGATTAACAAACCCAGAAAGCTTGATTAATAAAATAAGAATATGGGGAAGATGATTGTTGAAAAGAATCAACAGATCAATGAAACACAACTGCCCATCTTCCCCTGAGTTTTGATTTTGCAGGAAAATCTTTCGACTATTAATGCATTTTAGGCACCATGTCGATACACACAATTCCTGCTTATTTATTTTTCTCTTACTAGAGATTCTTCATTTGCAAAAAATTAAAGTCGGAAAGACAAACAGGGAAAACATTAGAGAGAAAGAGAATTGGAGATAACGACTGTAAATCTGCAATTAGAGATGAAATAACTGTGTGCGCGAAATTGTGTATTTAAAGAAGATGAAGAATTAGGGTTTATTTGGGGTGGTCTGATGGCTGACTTTGATGGGCTACTAGCCTACTGCGATTTGGCGGTTTGACCCATGACTTCATGACCCATTAGCCCATTTGTAGTTTGCCATTATTTGGTCCACAATGATTGTCTCTATTCGAGAATTCTTGAGTGATGAATCAGTTTAGGGCTGTCAAATACTAACCGAGTGTGATAAAAATTGAAGTGATCGGAAAAAAATTCACGCATTCAATCCACATAAGTAAAATAACCTTGTATAAGTACATTATTCGATTATATCTGAATCGATTATATCTGACCCATAATCGATTGATGACCCGAATTGTCAGCCCTAGTGAGGATTAACGCTGGTAAATTTGGTCAACTCTTTCAAAATAAAATGGATAGAATTATTGATCCCGTTTGAGTTATTATTTTTGGTAAACAATTGACATTGGGTAAATTATTTATTATAGTAAATAGAGAATGTCAGTAAATGTAGGACTACAAGAGGAAGAGGAAGAGAAAGATTAATATAATTGAAAGTGTAGGCCATAACATGCTAAAAATAGAAAGTGTATTTTTTTAATAAAAAAAATATGGTCGTATAATAAAAGTGTATCTTTTAAATAAATATGAATGGAGTACTGGTTTGTGATCGTGCTAATGCACAATATATTTTTATAATCTTGCTAATTTAATATGAAGTATAATAATAACAATACGCTTCCCTCAAAAAAAAAAAAAACAATACGCTCAACTTCAAATGAAGTTACTCAATCAATTTAACAAAATAAAGTTAAACTATCATCAAGTGAAGATATGTGAGGGCACAGTATTCTCGCAAATTTGATGGTGCAGGCGTGTGCACCGTGCTCTAGGTGCACCGGAAACAAAACGACATAAAAAACACATAAAACGCGCGTGTTTCATTAAATCCCTGGAATAAAAGAACATTTTCCTTGAGCAAAAGAACAATACCCTAGAACAAAAGAACATTAAAGGCTATGTTCTTTTCAGCTCTGTATTTCGCGTTTTTTATTCGATTTGCTTTCTTCTTGCGATATATATTCTTCTAGATTTTATGTTTTGAACTCAAATTGTGAAGAGGAGAGAGAAAGTATGAACTAGGTTTTCTAAAATGGTTCTTAGAGTGAGAAAGTAGTGAAAATTCCCAAAAATTCGTTGATTTTTCTGCTTCAACATCAAATTAAACCGATTCTTCTTCTTCAAATCTGAATTCTGTAGCTGATAATCAGATTTTGGGAGGTAATTTTTCAATTTTGAAATAATAAATTCTAGGTTTTGATGATTTTGATTTTGTAATAATCGTGTGTTTGATGATTTTGATGATTTTGTTTTTGTAATAATCGAGTTTTGATGGTTTTGATGATTTTAATGAATCAAATTATGTAACAACACGCTGATTTCGTTGAAATCGCTGATTTTGAAGATTTGAATTATGTAATTACGATTTTTTTCCAGAAAAGAACAGTTTTACGTATTAAAAGAACATATGCTCGTATTAAAAGAACAGTTTCTTTATGCTCGTATTAAAAGAACAGTTTCATAGTAGAAAAATAGACCATTTGCGTTTCATAATTTGTTCTTTCATTCTATTGTGTTCTTCTTTTTTTATTATTTTCAATTTCATTTGCGTTTCATAACTTGTTCTTTTTATTTTATTGTGTTATTTTTCTTCTTACTTTTTATTTATCCTTTGTTCTTTTGGTTGCGTTCTTTTTCTTGGTTTTATACATGTTAACCTATTATTTTTTCCTGATATTATGAATAATGTGCTTGATAATTGATAACAGAATGATCAATATGATGATTCCGAATCATATATTACTGTTGGACAAGGTACTTGACTTGTTCTTTTAGTCTCTCTATTTGTTCTTTTAGTCTTTTCATTTGTTCTTTTTATAATATTCTGTTAAAAGAACAAAATAAAAACACGTGCATAGTTCTCATTATACACTCTTTAAGAATTTTTCCTTTCTCCTTCTTTGTTATTCTTTGATTCTACTTCCTATTTTTTCATTTTCTATTTTTCAGCAACTATATATATAATAATTGTACTTATGAATCATAACCATTAGTCATTTTATAAATACATTTTAGAGAGAGAAAGAGGAGAGGATTTATATTCTCTCAACATAAGAGAGATTTTTTGAGAGAGAAAGAGTGAGATGGTGAGTGAAAGGGTAAAAAGTATGTTTTCTCCTTATTCTCTCTCTAAAATTCTTTCTGAATGTTTCTCCTTTGTTTGAAAAATGAGTGAATTAAGAAAAACAATAGTTAAATTTGGCTAGTTTTCGAAACAAGAGAATATCTGGAGAGCGTGATATTTTTCGAGGATTGAGATCAGTTTTTGAAGATTTATTAAAAGATATTGATGCTCCTGATAAATGTTGATCAAGTGTTTAAGGTACGTTTCCTTGTTCTTTCCTCTAATGTTCTTTTCAATTGTAATGTTCTTTTCACAACTTTACTTTTACTGTGGCATCAACATAGTTTGTTCTTTTAAATCAACATAGTTTGTTCTTTTATATCAACGTACATAGATTGTGAAAAAAAGAACATATAATGGTTTGAAAAGAACACATAACACTTAAAAAAGAACATAGTCTGATTCGGGGTAAAAGAACAAAAATACTTTTTTTTATAGATTTATTTTTAGGTGCATCAAAAAATCGTCGTTTCGTCTTTTTTAATTAGAACATAAAATCGTTTGAATAGAACAAATAACACTTAATAAAAGAACGTAGATCTGATGCGATGGATAAGAACAAAAATACATTTAAATAAAAATATAGATCTAGTTTTAAGTGCATCAAAATATCGTCGATTTTGTCTTTTTAATTAGAACACTAAGTGGTTTGAAAAGAACAAATACAACTAATAAAAGAACATAGATTTGTTGTTCTTTTTGTCCCTTTCATTCTGTTCTTTTTCATGTGTTTTGTTCTCTTGTTCTTTTTTTTTGTTGCCTTTTTTCATAAATTTTTTTGAGTTTTTTATTTTATTTTTCTTTTGATTTTGTTCTTTGTGTTTTCTAAAAAAGCTGTTGTTCTTTTTTTTAATTATTTTGTGTTCTTTTTAACTTTTTAACTTTTTTACTGTTTTTTAAAATTTTATAAATATTATCGATAATATTTTTTTTTTGTTTTTCTGTTGCATTTTTCACATGATGTTCTTTTTGTAAAATAGTTGTTCTTTTTATAATGTATCAGGAGATAGAATATGTTATTTTCAATTTTGTACATTTTCTTTAGTTTTTTAACATTAGTGTTCTTTTCAGGTTTTGGTTAATGTTCTTTTCGTTTACTCTATTATGTTCTTTCTGTTTAGTTTCTTATGTTCTTTTTTTTTTATTTTTTTTGTTTTTTTGGTGCAGGTGCACGTAGATCTACGTGCAGGCCCCTGCACCATCCGCGCGTTGCAGTATTCTACCCAAAAAGTTTATGTCAAATTTTAATGTGGAGTATATATATATATATATATATATATGTATATATATATATATACATATATATATGTATATATATATATATACATATATATATATATATACATATATATATATATATCACTACGGAAAATACGGCATGTTTCGCCGCTTTTTTTGACATATATCGACGCCCCGAAGCGTCGAAATATAGTATATCGACGCCCCAAAGCGTCGAAAGATTCATGGTCGATATTTAGCGACGCTATAAAGCGTCGATAAATACACGGATTAGTCGCTTCTTACAGTCACTGTGTGCCATATATCGACGCTTTATTTGGTCGAAATTTTTCGACCCTCTATTCAGCCGCTATTTACTCCACTTTCGCATAAAATAAATGCATATTTCGACCCTTCAATCCGTCATTTCTTGTGGTTACATTTTCGTTCCACCAAGTCTAGACCTGTAACACCCCGACAATTCTCTCTTTTCTAAAATAACATTTTAATATAAAACGTAGGGAATTATCAAAGTATTATCGCCCGTGTGAAAACGTAACGGCTTATTCAGAATTTTGCAACGGAAAACATAAAACTAACTTTATGTTTATAAATAATCAATTACAGAGTAAAATCTAAAACCAAACAACGAAAATAAAGTGATGTAGCTAGTACGACCAGTTTAAAGTCCAATTTAACAAACCAAGTCACTTAGCAAAACAATTGAATACAAGCTCTCTAATCCCGATCCCAATGATGCATCATCTTCAAACCTGTAGATGGGCAACGCTTATTGATCTTTAGAGACTGGTCACCAAAATGGGTCATCACAGGAACAATAAGGCATAGCCATGATCAACACACACAAACAAAGCACATAATTAGCAAAGCTGAGTACTACATACTAAATCAATAATAATCCTAACATGATTCTATTAAACGAACAATCCTAACATGATACTAATAAAACATAAGTAAGGGAAAACAAAACATATTAATTTGAAGACCACACTTGACTAGACTAGGCTAGATTGGACTAGAACTTTTATAACAATAATATTATTTTATTTGAAATAGTCAATGGACCAAGTTGTCTAACTAGAAGCTTCACCAAGAAAGACGAGGTACGGGCGCGACTCCGTAAACTCAATGACCTGCGGTATCGAGGAACTTTTGAATAAAAATGGAACACGGTGATCAATCCGGTCCCATAAAAGGCTTAACTTCCCTTTCTTTCCAAATCTCATGACACCTTTCATTGGTGACACTTTGAGCAACACCTTATCACCTATGTTGAACTCTTCATCCCTACGTTTCAAGTCTGCATAACTCTTTTGGCGATCCTGCGCCGCTTGAATTTTCGATTTGATGGTTCAGATTTGGTTCATGGTGTCCTCTATTATTTGAGGTCCCAACACTACGGTTTCACTAATATCATTCCAACAAAGTGGACTTCTACACTTCCGTCCATACAGGGCCTCAAATGGTGTCATTCCTATACTAGCATGATAGCTATTGTTGTATGAAAACTCAATCAAATCCAGGCTATCTTCCCAACTTCCTTTGAAATCGATGACGCATGCTCGAAGCATGTCCTCAAGGGTTTGGATGGTTCTCTCAGTTTGTCCATATGTGGCTGGGTGGAAGGCTGTACTCATTTTCAATGTCGTACCAAAGCTCTTCTGCACACTTTTCCAGAATTCGAAAGAAACCTTGAATCTCTATCTGATACGATATCCTTAGGAACTCCATGTAACCTCACAACATTCTTAATGTAAGCTTTAGCAAGTTGTTCCATTTTCCAGGTTTCCTTCATTGGTATGAACACTGCCGACTTGGTCAACCTATCTACCACAACCCAAATTGTATCATTTCCGGTTTTCGACCTAAGCAAACAAGTGACAAAGTCCATAGAAATACAGTCCCATTTCCAGCATGGAATCTCCAAAGGTTAGACCTTTCCTTGAGGTCTCCTATGCTCTATCTTAACTTTCTGACAAGCTAGGCATCTAGCCACAAAATCTGCCACTTCGTTCTTCATTCTTGGCCACCAATATATCTTTTTCAAATCCTTATACAACTTGTCACCACCTGGGTGCACAGAATATGGCGTATTGTGCCCTTCTCTCATCAATTTCTCCTTCAATTCACCACACTTTTGAGGCACACACCACCTGCCCTTTGTACCTCAAACTTCCATCGTCATGGATCTTGAAATCTAATTCCTTTCCTTGCGAAATCTTTTCCTTGATTCACTCCAACTTTACATCACCAGCCTGATTCTCCCTAATCTCATCAAATATTGACGGCTGGATGGTTAAGGCATTCATCATTCCCTCAAGACTTTCACCACTCACTATTTCAAGGTTCAAACGTTGCATGTCCTTACACAGCTCGTTAGCAACTACTAACGCATTAACACTATGACTTGATTTCCTACTAAAGGCATCCGCAACTACGTTGGCTTTTCCTTCATGGTACTGAATATCCAAATCATAGTCCTTGATTAACTCCAACCACCTTCGTTGGCGCATATTCAAGTCCTTCAGTGTGAAAATGTACTTTAAACT
Organism: Spinacia oleracea; assembly: GCF_020520425.1. Lineage (NCBI taxonomy): Eukaryota > Viridiplantae > Streptophyta > Magnoliopsida > Caryophyllales > Amaranthaceae > Spinacia > Spinacia oleracea. Next base: position 180,536,560 of record NC_079490.1, read on the forward strand.
CTTATGATCCGCGAATATCCTACATTTCACACCATACAGATAGTGTCTCCATATCTTCAATGCGAACACTATGGCGGCAAGCTCTAAATCATGGGTAGGGTAATTGGATTCATAGGGCATCAACTTCCTTGACGCATACGCAATAACCTTTCCGTTATGCATCAATACACACCCTAAAACATTCTTAGAGGCATCACTATATACATCATAGGTACCACTCTCATCTGGCAAGGTTAACACCGGCGCGGTTGTCAATCGCGTCTTCAAGGCTTGGAACGCCTCCTCACACAGGTCATTCCATTCAAACTTTGCTTCCTTCTTCATCAAGGTTGTCATTGGCTTGGCTATCCTAGAGAAGTTTTGCACAAAGCGTCTATAGTAACCAACTAATCCCAGAAAACTTCGAATGTCAGTCACATTCTTGGGTGTAGGCCATTCACTAACAGCTTTGATCTTAGCAGGGTCTACTGCCACTCCTTCTTTAGACACAAAATGTCCCAAACCCTTTCCAACCAAAATTCACACTTCGAGAACTTGGCATACAACTAGTTATCTCTCAGCGTACTTAACACATATCTCAAGTGTTCAGCGTGATCCTCTTCACTCTTCGAATACACTAGGATGTCATCTATGAAAACCACTACAAACTTATCCAAATAGGCATGGAACACACGGTTCATTAAGTCCATAAATATTGCAGGTGCATTGGTTAACCCAAAAGGCATAACGGTGAACTCATAATGTCCGTATCTAGTCCTGAATGCGGTCTTTGGTATATCGTGATCAGCGATTCTCAATTGATGATAACCTGAGCGCAAATTGATCTTTGAAAAGATTCCCTCTCCTTTCAGTTGGTCAAATTGGTCCTCTATCCTAGGCAAAGGATACTTCCATCCTTCTTTTTCACAAACAAGACTGGTGCTCCCCAAGGCGATGCACTTGGCCTAATGTAACCTTTCTCTAATAGATCCTCCAATTGGCCTTTCAACTCATTCATTTTTTCTGGAGCCATACGATATGGTGCTTTCAAGATAGACGCGGTTCTAGGCACTAAGTCTATGGTAAAGTCAATAGGTCGATTGGTAGGCATCCCGGGGATCTCTTCCATAACACATCGAGGAATTCATTCACTACCGCAATGTCCTCAGGTTGATCTTTGGTCACATGCTCTAGGTTTCTCACATTTCATAAGAAGACTGGTGTGAGGGGGTCGAAAAAGCACGAGGCTAATGCGTGACCTCGTCCCTCATGGGCGTGACGTTGTCAGATCAAGTGTAATTGGATTTCTTGTGAGTTTACACCCAATCGACTAGTAATATAGGAGTCGCCATTCAGTTTTTAACGACAATGAGAAAAACTGACAAAACCCGGTTATCGTGACATAAAGGGAGTGCCATTATGTTCGACCACGACGGCCATAGGTTCCCTTGTGATCCCTGGTTTGGGGATCGCTCAACGTACACCCGCAGGGCAGAGATTGAGAGTTCGGGGGACTGTAACTACCGAGAGGAGTGCTCATCGATAATACTCCAGAGGCAGGTTATCCTTACTAGCCCAGCATAAATAATTGAAGGGACATGCGTTAAACTATTCTGAATTGATTTTAGCAATATGCAACACATAATACTAAATCGATCGTGATCATCTTATTTAGATTGATTTAAGGTACCTAGCATGATAATTCAATTGTCCAAGGTATTATCTTATTAGGCGTGATAGATCAATCAAATTAATAGTTTGAAAATTTTATAAAAGGGTGATGAAAGCTATTAAATCATATGAGGGACACATTACAACGCACCCTTGGGAGGTGCGTTGTGGTTCTCAGAAAACTAACCACTTGGCTTTGCTATTTCTCCTTTTATTTAACGAATCTCGGGTTTCTAAGCAATGTTCCAGTATTTACGCTTAATTCATCAAGCTACAAGGGGCAGGATGCGTTCTGTTCGACTTTTGGGTCGATTGCGACAGAACGCTGGATCAATTTCGCAGCGTGAGGCTTAGGCTTAAGGCTAGAGTCAATACTCAGATTATGGAATTGTGTGTTTTCACGTCGGTTTTAGGCTGTATTTATAGGAAAAGAGTGTGTGGAAAGATAGATCTTAAGATACGAATCCAAAAAGAATCCGGAGATAAAACGGCCCCAGGAACTTTCAGCGCCCAGGGCTGGGCGCCGAAGATTTAGGCGCCCAGATCCAGGCGTTGAAAATGGGATCTGGACCGAGTTCTTTGTCAGATTTTGACTCTTAGAACACAGAGCTTTTGAGATTTATCCGAGTCTTTTAGTGCGTATTAACTTATGACGGAATGCGTCTGGGCCCGTTACGAACTCTAGGTTCGTTAGGAATTTAATTAATACGTAACTCTTATTTTCGAATTATACCAGGAATGCAAATTCTATCTCTTTTAGGATTTATGTTGGAGTGCAACACCTAATTCTGACAGGTTTCTATCTTTTATGACTTTGCCACTTTTAACAACTACCTTTTACGGCAGTTACTATTCTTAGCAGGTTTCTATAAATAGCAGCTTTGGTTGAAATGAAAGGGTGATTGAGATCCGTTATTTTATAGGAGATGCGTTGCCAAGTGGAGATTTATGTTCTCATCATCGAACCTTCCCTTTCGGGAATGGGGACAAAAGTAGGTGTCTACAATTAGCCCCCACTTTGACTGAGTCTCGAGATGATACGATGGTCAAAGTACTAGACGGAGTGCGTCATACAAGCCATGGCGTATGTGACCTGTTTTGCGAGGGTCTCACGAGCCCCCGAGTGATAACATTTGATTTAAGGGTCATCACTTGAAGTGTTAACACATTCCTCACGCGTCATTGGAATTTGTTAACTGATAGTATAGAAACTCCCTCACTTTGTCATTGGAAGTATCTAAAGATGTTTTCGAAATCAAAGCTATAAAGTGTAACTAGGCCTGGCCAAGCCCAATCACGAGGTAAAACGTTTTTAAAGATTCTCATTTTCATGGTTAGCTAAACGAGAAAACCCCCTTCTTTTTATAGGACGTAAAACAAAGGAAAATCCAGCACATCGCTCTTTTTTGGAAAAACGAAAAACCAATCCTTTGATTTTTGGAAAAGGGAAACCATCCTTTGATTTTTGGAAAAGGGAAACCAGGAAAAAGTTATCGCTGCAGCGACTAAGGACCTGCGCGGTTAGTGGCGCAGACCCCGCCCGCTGAAGGTGGGCGAGCCTGTCCGCTGGACGAATCTGTTTTGATGTTTTGAAAATAAGGACCTACGCGGTTTGTGACTTAGAACCCGCCGGCGAGCCTGTTTTTGTTTTTTTGAAGAATTTATTTTCTTTTGATTTTCGAAAACTGAGGACCTGCGCGGTTAGTGGCGCAGACCCTGCCTGCTGAAGGTGGGCGAACCTGAATTCGTCTTTTCGATTTGGGACCCGCATGGTTCATGGCGCGATCTTGCCCGATCGAGGTGGGCCAGTCCCTATTTAATTTGTTCTTGGGATTTCTTTTGAGAATTTCTTTTTTATTCATTCCTGTAAGAGCGAATTCTTTCGAGGGATGCTCGGATTTAGCTGCAACCTGAATGTGGGTTGGCAACGTGTCTAAACGGACCATCGTTTCGTGGTCGTCTGCCTTTCGTGGTCGTCTGCCTTTCGTGGTTTTGAACAAGTCTTTACGGCTCATAGGATGTATGTCACCGTTTAGAACTGGCCTAGTTATGCCATTACTTGGGTCCTTGTGAAATGACCGGTGGGACCATATGTGAATGTTAATGGAGACCCTTTTGCTTTGAGGTCGAGTTCATTTTTGAATTTTTCCAAGCCCGGGACGTAGCTTGAAAACGTTGTTTCAACTTGCATCACTTTGCATATTTTCTTTCTTTCGAGGCCCCAAGCATTTGTACTTGGTGGTCGTTCTTTGCCAAGAGAAGTGCGTATTTTATAACGTCCTTAATCGTGTTTGGGACCGTGCTCGTATGTGCGAGCGATCTTTGTAGTGGTATGCTACTTTGATGAAGTCGTGGAGTGCGACTTCATTTTCCGGGTGACAAAGTTTTGCTTTGTTTTCCAATAATTAGCACATCGAGCTTACTTCGGCCCGGATTGATCTTTTTGACAAATAAACGCCTTTTAATTTGAGAAACCAACGACTTGATTTTTTGTTTTGTGTTTCGAAGAATGACCTTGATTTTTATTTTTTCTATATTGCCTTGAAAAATGTACACATGTTTTTTTTCTTGAGATGAGTCTAAGTTTCGACAAGCTTTAACATTTGTTTTCACTATTCGGGCTCTAAAGGTGCTTTGGGCTTGATCTTGATTACAACAGGGCCTCGTGTCTACTAACACGGTTTTAAGTCCTTTCCTACTCCGCGTTTTGAAGGATCCGGACCTAGAGCTACATTTCCGGCGCCCCTGGCCAGGCGTTAAAAATTTCGGCGCCCAGCCTTGGGCGCTGGATATTCTATTTTGGCAGTTCCCGGACTTCTTAACGCGTTTCCGAATGGGATTAGGATGTCACTTGATGCTTTCGTGTATATATAGGGGTTAAGTACGTCTTTCTTTTTCACCACTCTCAATCTTCCTCCCTTTTGCAATTGCTTAGCTTTTATTCTTCCCTACTCTTGCCATGTCGATTCCTCCCTTCTCCCTCCAACGAGTTGTTAGGCGCTGGCTAAGAGCCCTTAATCCCACAGAAAAGGCTCTGTTGAAAGGATACCACTTAGAGACATTCTTAGGCTTACAACAAATTAATATTGATTATAATTTTCTATATGCGGCCCTGAACTTTTGGGATTCTGATCACCATGTTTTTGTCTTTCGGGGCAATGAAGTATGCCCTTTGCCAGATGAATTTGCCGCGATCCTTGGTTATCCTACCAATGCTACTCCTGCTACCCCTGGCACTGTTGAAGAGGGTAAAACAACTATAGGGGCTTTCCTAGGACTAGATGCTAACATGCTCGCTGAGATCGTTGTGGGTGATAAGGTTAATTTGGCAAAGCTTGTAAAACATCACTTTAGACCTAGTATAAATATGACCGAACAGAAATTGAATATTCGAGCACTTGTATTCTGCTTGTTGAACCACTATTTACTGTCGAATAACAATGGCGAGTTCGGTGACATAAGGTTGATCCCCTTGATCAGCCAGATGGAGAGTTGCTATTCCATTATGCCGTTGGTTGTTGCCGAGACCTTGCTGAGCGCGGATGAGTTAAAAAAGGATGCCAAGTCTGAAATTTTTAAGGGGATCCCCCTATTGCTGCAGGTAATCGATCGTTTATTCGTGCAAAGTAATACACATATTTTTTACTCATTTCTTTTTTTCGTTTGCCTCGACAGCCCCCTGCCTGGAGCTGATTTTCAGCGCCCAGAGCTGGGCGTCGGAATTTCTGGCGCCTGGTCCTGGGCGTTGAAAGTGCGTCCCAGGCAGGACTTTAGTTTATTATTATTTTTCTGATCGTACCCGTTTTTTTGCAGATTTGGCTCATGGAACGACTTAGGCTTCTAGAAGCTCCTGCCGATCCTAAACATTATCGCCCTATAGCCTTGGGTAACCGAAAGTATTTGCACCAAGGTCAGGACGAGGCCGATTGGGCCTCCTATTTCACTCATGGCATATGCTCTATTAAGTGGGTGGTACCGTGGTGGGGTTTGACTAATATGACGGGGGGTTCCGAGGTGTTAGTTTATGTTTCTTTGTTGGGGCTATCTCGGCCCGTTTATATCTTTCCCTACCGAGTCATGCGACAATACGGCTTAAGGCAGACTATCCCGTTTTCCGATACGGTACCACCTAAAGTAGCGGTCTTTTCACAAGCACGGGTTCAAGCGTGGGCTAAGTATTATGGTGGCTTCCCGCGTTGGACCGTGGCTAGAGATGGCTTTGTGGGTCTTTCCGAAAACTACAAGTTGTGGATGAGTTCTGATGATAAGGCTGTGAGAACTAAGGCTCGAAATGAAGAGCCGGCTGAGCTTTAATACCTCGAGGTAGGGCTAAGTATGAGAGCCGTGATCCTGCTAATCCTCGCGACCATGGTATTAAGACTGTAAAAGCTCGTCCTGTTCGAAAGCGAAAGGAAGTTCCTCCCCGTTCCAGTTCTAGGCCTAAAAAGGTGCCTAACATGAAGGGGCCTGCCGTTCACAAAAGAAATGCAAGCTCTCGCGGAGATCGTCGCCGGAATAATGTATGGGTTAGGAAAGTTCAGCCCCTAGTAGAACCAGTGGATAATCCAATTGATGTTGATAATCCTTCCCCTACCATTGTTTGTGCCCTTGAGGCTGAGCGGGCTATAGCTGTTCAAACTGAAAATGTTTCTGAGGCCTTGGCATCCTTGGAAGTTAATGTCAAGGAGCCTGTTCTTATGGAGATTGATATAGGGGCAGCGCAGAAGCCTGTGGAGGTGGACCCTGCGAACATTGCCCTCTACAAAACTTTATTTGATGATCCGGAAGAACTCGAGTAGTGTAGTTCTTGTTAGGGTGTAGGTGCCCTTTATTTATTTCAGTTGTGTTTGTTTTTCATTCCTTAGCACTTTTGTTTTCCTTCTTATTATTTTTAAATATTAATAAAGGCGTAATTTTATTTTTCTTGTTTTCCTTTTGCTTCTCTTTTTTTATTTGCTCATTTGCAACACTTATGCACATTATATTTTTGATTTGATTAGACCGAATCCATAAATGGGATTGCCTACGTATCCTTGTTAAATAACTTTAACTTAGAATCAGGTCGCGCGTAGTTCTAGCTAGAATAAATTCTAGGATGCCGAATTTGATAAGTACGTTCTGAGATGGAAACATATTATTTGAAACGGTAGAATAAGTGAAGTTTATTATTATTTTAATCTGCTGCTTTGCCGTAAGCCAAAAATTTGTTTTATTTTTTTGAGTTGAGTACATGTATTTGCACAAGAATCTTTTCATGTGTTTTTTTTGGTACGTATATCTGAATACGTGCTGTACCCCCCCCCCAAGTGTTCGTTATTTTTCCGTGTATGTGCGGATAAAATGACGAGCACTTCTGGGCAAAATTTGGCAAGCAGAGAGATTCAGCGCCCAGGCTGGGGCGTTAAAGATTTCGGCGCCCAGCTCTGGGCATTGAAAATGATTCCTGGGGAGATTTCTTGGCGCGTTGCTTCACATGTACTTGCGTTTATTTCTTTTTCTTTGTTTCATTTTACTTTTTATTCGTCATAAATCAATTTTGACGCTATTTCGGAAGCTTTTTGGGCTGTTAGCGTTAGACGCATTTTCGTCTGGATTAATTTTTTCTATTCGTGACTCGAAACGGCTTTGAAAATGGAGTTAGGGTGCGGAAGATATGAAGATCTTTGTGTAGGCTTTTTGGGTGGGTTGAGGTGCGTGTTGTTAATGATGGGGATGATGGGGTTATGTTTTATGAATTTTTTTTGAGCAACATTTGCATTGTTTGGATTTGATTTCTTTTGGTTTCTTTGGGTTGCACGGGTTTGACCTTTATGTCTTGGAAATATGAAGGGGATGGTGTGGTTTATTTTGTGGATTTTCGGGAATTGGTTTCGATGTCACGATTCAAGACCGAGTGGGCCTTGCTATTGGGCCTACAGTGGGCCGCTTCCTTACATTTTTTGATTTTTATATTTGCAAGTATGATTAGTGCTTATTTAGTGTTAGAATAATATTTTAGGAGAAAATTTACGCCTTTATTACATTGGAAAGTAAGGAAAACACACTGAAATAAATTAATCAATATTCTAAGGGTTCTTAGGACCATATCTAGAGCTTTATTCTTTCTATCATCTAAAGAACTACTAGGCGTTTTGCTAAAGTGCTCTCTACGGCTCAAGCCTTGGGTTTAGTCTCGTAGAACCTTGGTCCTTCGCCTGTACTCATCTTGAACTCTATTCCCTTTGCGTTGACCCACTGACATGTCTTCACCCATCCGTTCTCGGCCTCTTCTAGTGTTGATGTAGGAGCGATTAACCGAGTTGGATCGAAACCTTCATCTTGTAGAGCTAGGGTAGTTATCACAGTCTCGTCCTCCATAGGCCTCGATTCGTTAAACAATGTCCATAGAGCTTGGTTGTCCAATATTTCAGCTGTTTCAGTCTTGGTGAGGTGGGGTGCCTCATCCAAAGTATGACAGTCATGGAAAATTTCAAATCTGGGCTTTAGCAGGCCATCCTGAACGAAGGGTTCAGGGAAGTCACAGCATGGGTGTTCTTCTCCTTCCCGGACAAACATACCGTTAAGGGTTCTTTAATATGGGGGAAGAAGGGTGGCTTGTTTTGTCTTGGCTGGCTTAAGGCGTAGCCTAGATAAGTGGTCATCAATATCTTCCTCCGTTGGTTCATAGCCTAGGCCAAAGGGAGTAGATTTGTTAGGTGGTGGATGGAACATGTAGTTCTTCTTCCTTATGCCCAATGGAGTTCCCGGGAAATAGCCTTGAGCTAGCAATATTTTAGGGATGACCCGGGATGCACGTGGATCTAGAAATGCTAAATTATAGTCCTCAATGACTTGGATGGCTTCATCCACTTGAAAACCATAAAGGTCTTCTGCAATTTCGACCGTTCCAACCATAGTACAACTGACGTCGAGAGGAGGGGCGCGTATTTCCAGAATTACCCCGTTATGGTTAAGTTTAACCATTTGGTGCAAGGTAGAAGCCACACCTCCTAAGTCATGGAGAAAAGGGCGTCCTAAGAGGAGGTTGAAAGTGGGCTTGATGTCGATTATTTGAAACTCCGTGGTACGTGCCACGGGCCCGGTTTGTATTGTGAGGTTGATTTTTCCCAACACAGGCCTTCGAGAGTTATCATAAGCTCGTACCCCTTGCGTGGAGGTTTGGAAGTCATCACTTCCTAGCCCCAAGCAATAGGCGGTTTGCAATGGGCAGACATTTACCGCTGAACCGTTATCTACGAGTGTTTGGGGGATGTTTTGTCCTTTGCATCCAACCACTAGATAGAGGGCCTTATTGTGGGCGCCTCCTTCTTTAGGTAAGTCTTTGTCAGTAAAAACTATTGCTTTTTCCTCAACATCTCTTGTGACGTGGTTAACCAACGAGTCAGGTGTGATATCCGTAGGGACTGAGATGAGGTCAAGTGAGCGAATAAGTTTTTCACGATGTTCCTTTGAAGTGCACATGAGATCCCAGATGGTAATCTCGGCTTTAGTTCTTTTTAGTTGCTTCAAGAGAGGATTTTTGATGACTTCTGCGACGGTGGTGTGCCGTATGTTTTCAGGAGTCTGTCTAACTGGGATGTCGTCCCCGGGAGGTGGGCGAATATCCTGTTGGTATACCCTTCCGGACCGAGTGAGATTGTCAACTTCGGACTCTTCAGGGGTGGTGTCAATGGGAGCATGCCTGGGCCAAGTTTCAGTAAAGAGGTCCTGGCCCGATACTTGAGACAGGTAGACATCTTCAGCATCATCATCCCACACACCGCACACTTCTCTCTCGATTTGATCCATAGGGACCATGGCGAGTGGTGCGCCTTGAGGCATAATATACACCGTAGGGTCAAAGTTCTTATTTTCTGGTTGATCGAGAGAGATGTGACAAGAACCGAGTGGGCTCTTGTTGTGGTTGGGTTTGCCAATGTAAGGGAGAGGTATTACTTCATCCTCTATCATATCCTGGATCGTGTTTTTTAGATTCCAGCAGTTTTCAGTATCATGCCCATTTCCCTGATGGAATTTGCAATAGGTGCCCTCGACCCAATATTTATTTTTGACTGAAGGGTCGGGTGTGGGGCCTATGGGCCTTAGCTTTCCTTGTTTGGTTAGTCTTTGGAAGGCTTGTACCAGAGTCGACCCGAGTGGGGCAAACTTTCGATCTCGGGTCCACCTTCCAGGGCTCCTTTGGGTTGGGGTTTCTTCTACGGCGTGGACCTCTTGGGCTTGAGGCGTGTGGCCCCGGTCGTAGGTGTTACTTTTGTATGCATGCTTGCTTTGTACTGTTTTTGCGAGGTCATCCTCGATCTTTATTCCTACATCATAAACCCTTTTGAAGGTATCAAGGCCCAAGTACCTAAGGTGTTGTTTATAAGCTGGGTCTAGGTTGTCAATGAATTTTTGGACTAATTCAGTTTCAGGAGGCCTATTGATTAGTTGGACCGCTTGGTCTCTCCATCTAGCAAAATAGGTCGTGAAACCTTCATTTTGTTTTTGGAAGAGGACTTCCAACTCGCGCATGGTGACTTGAAAATCCATGTTCGACGAGTATTGCTTGATGAAGACATTGACAAAGTCCTCCCAAGTGGGGAAGAGCTTAGGGTCCTGGTGGTAGTACCATTTGAGTGGCACATGTTCCAAGGACAAAGGAAAGACAGGCAAATACATGGACTTGTCCACACCTTTCAAGTTCATGGAATTCACAAAGCTCAAGAGATGATCACGGGGATTGTCCGTGGTTTTGAACTTTGGTAAGTCAGATGAACTGAACTTTTCCAGTAGTTTGCCGGGAAAAGGTTTAGGATCGAGGGAGAAATACTTGCTCCCCATGGTTTGCTGCAGAACTATTTTTTCGATCTTCTTCTCGTTATCGAGGTCATTTTTGGCTTGCGCAGCCGCTAAGGATTCGTTTTCCATTTTCAGTTGATTCATAAGTTGGGTCATTTGGACCATTTGGTCTCGTAATTCTTCCATGGGCGTGTTTGAGGGTGCGAATCGAGGTTGGGGAAGCGGAAATCCTTGAAAGGGGGAATGACGGATGGAGCTTGGAGTTACTAGACCTTGTGTTGGTGATGTAGCTTCGAGACGCACTAACCTTTGATTTTCAGATCGACGCCAAGTGGCAGAACCAGCCCTATGCATAAGACAAGCTAAAGTTTTAGGCCCAAAGTTAAGCATTACTTAGTCTAGACTTCTGACTCTTTCTATTGGTTTTCTATTCTCACTTTTGTTGGTACACTTTTGGCTCTTCTTTTGGTCATTCTTTGGATTTTCGAAACATTTGCCCGTGTGACATTCAAAGTTATTTTAATTAGCATGCTCGGTTTTGGTGCCGAACATTGTCGTCATAGGAGGCCTAATGACGACACAAGGAGTTGTTTATTTTATAAGTCGTTCTTAGAACCGAGTGCCTTTTTTCATACGTCCTCGTAGCAAATTTGTTACGATTTTTTTTTATTGCTACGTATACTTTATGCGAGGGTACCGAGGCTGCTGTGCCTGACCAAAAGGCCAGGCAGCAACTTCAGCGCCCAGCAGGGGCGCTGAAAATGATTGGCGCCGAGCCAGGGGCGCTGAAAATGCGTCCCTGACTGGTACTCGTATTCTGTTCGTCTATCCTTTTTTCGTACATACGACTTAATTTTGCGTGCTCGCCTAATAACGTCCTTTACGCGTTGTGCAGCGTTGTGGAATCCGTTACAGGCTGTCCTGGGCGTCGCTTATTTTTGTGGCGATCGCCCGGGGCTGCGGAACACGTATTTTGGTATAACTCTTTGGCCAATTGGTGTTTATGAATGTTTGGGTAATTTTTAGGGCCGTTGGTTTTCTAGTATTATTTGTCACACACAATCACATAATTCGCTACACACAACTAACATTACAACATGAAGCAAAATAATATGTCACGTAGTTTATGATAGGCTTCTATGGGTAATATTTGCGCCGGCTTGGTACCTCCCCTATCGTCGATCCAACACATGCCCCGGTCGGGGAAGTGCATTCACGAGCGAATTTCGTTCCAAGAGGCCAATCACGATGTAAGCCAAGGGGGCATGCACCAATGAGAGGGACTTAGTGGGCGAGCGATTTGGTTTGGGATAGGTGTACTACTAGCGAAAGTGCCGAGTGGACAACATTCGAAGCGTATGTACCCCCCGGGTGGCTATGGGTATCCTTATTCCCAACTCCCGAGATGAAACATGCCAAGGGAGCCAAGATTCGTTATGCGGTTCTGTCCGTTCACATTAATATGCTGATTTTCAGGTCGTCCCAACTTGATAGGGAAATAAACGCGGGGTAGGATCGTTTCACCCTTCGGATATTTTGATTACCTACGAGTCACGAGTATTTCATTAACGTCCCCAGTGGAGTCGCCACTATAAGGGGTCGAAAAAGCACGAGGCTAATGCGTGACTTCGTCCCTCGTGGGCGTGACGTTGTCAGATCAAGTGTAATTGGATTTCCTGTGAGTTTACACCCAATCGACTAGTAATATAGGAGTCGCCATTCAGTTTTTAACGACAATGAGAAAAACTAACAAAACCCGGTTATCGTGACATAAATGGAGTGCCATTATGTTCGACCACGACGACCATAGGTTCCCTTGTGATCCCTGGTTTGGGGATCGCTCAACGTACACCCGCAGGGCAGAGATTGAGAGTTCGGGGGACTGTAACTACCGAGAGGAGTGCTCATGGATAATACTCCAGAGGCATGTTATCCTTACTAGCCCAGCATAAATAATTGGTCCTTTTATTTAACGAATCTCGGGTTTCTAAGCAATATTCCAGTATTTAACGCCTGGATCAATTATTTGGGCGCTGGAAGTTCCTGGGGCCGTTTTATCTCCGGATTCTTTTTGGATTCGTATCTTAAGATCTATCTTTCCACACACTCTTTTCCTATAAATACAGCCTAAAACCGACGTGAAAACACACAATTCCATAATCTGAGTATTGACTCTAGCCTTAAGCCTAAGCCTCACGCTGCGAAATTGATCCAGCGTTCTGTCGCAATCGACCCAAAAGTCGAACAGAACGCATCCTGCCCCTTGTAGCTTGATGAATTAAGCCTAAATACTGGAACATTGCTTAGAAACCCGAGATTCGTTAAATAAAAGGACCAATTATTTATGCTGGGCTAGTAAGGATAACATGCCTCTGGAGTATTATCCATGAGCACTCCTCTCGGTAGTTACAGTCCCCCGAACCCTCAATCTCTACCTTGCGGGTGTATGTTGAGAGATCCCCACACCAGGGATCACAAGGGAACCTACGGCCGTCGTGGTTAAACATAATTGCACTCCCTTTATGTCACGATAACCGGGTTTTGTCAGTTTTTCTCATTGTCGTTAAAAACTGAATGGCGACTCCTATATTACTAGTCAATTGGGTGTAAACTCACAGGATATCCAATTACACTTGATTTGACAAAAAGAAACTTCACACCCACGAGGGACAAGGTCACGCATTAGCCTCGTGCTTTTTCGACCCCCTCACACACATTCATGTTGGGCAAGATAGAAATTTGTTTTGCACAAAATAGTAATTTCAAAAACATGCATGAGATGCCTAGAATCACAATTGTATTTGAATATTCTACTTAAAAAGTTTACCTTTTGGCGTTCGTTCTCGAAGTTTGGGAGCGCTCTTTCGAAGTTCAAAATTTGAGTCGAACTCCCACTCGAATATTTGGACAGAAATGGGCAACCAGCCACTGGAGGCCACTGTGTTGATGGCAAACAACAGCGCCAGACGCAGAGGTTGCGCCCATCGCTACTACTGGCACTTAACACTTGAGCGCAGCAGTGGCAGGTTGCTCGTAAGGTGCTCGCATACTCGATTTTGAAGTTTGAAACTCCCCAGTGGAGTCGCCAGATTGTAGGGGGTGTTTTTTATTCTCCGTATCGTATTATTTTCCTACAGTTTTTGAAATTTTGAACTTGAAGGAGTCCCCACCAAACATTTTTAAGGGTCCGGTTTGGAAAGACCAAAATTTGACTCTTTTGGATAAGGCATTGAATCTTGAAACCGAATGTGTGAGATTCGGGTACGAGAACGAACCGCTTATTTTGGAAAACTTTTAAAGTGCATTCAAACACAAGACAAAGATCATTTTCGTAAAAAGTCCTAATCATGATGCTAGGTTGGTTGGATCATGCATTTAGAACATTGTATTTGCTACTTGTACGTGGTCACTTTGCTTTAAAGTTAATTAAGGGAACATAAGGCCAGTTTGTCAAAAAAACTATCTTTTTTAAGCATGATGTAACCTTTGTATGTTGTTGTATTTAGCATGTTAGTTGATGAAAGCGATAAACATGTAAAGCATCATCACAAAGTAAAGGAATTATCGAAATGCGTACAAAACAACATCACCTTGAAAAAGGTGAGTAAAGAGTGCGGAATTGAAATAGCAAGCATATAAAGGTGCGATATTGAAAGTGCGTTATTGAAATTACGGTATTGAAAGTGCGATATTGAAATTGCGGTATTGAAAGTGCGGTATTGAAATGACAATATTGAAATGAAGATATTTAAATTGTATTATTGTATTTGAAATCCGAACGCCAAACAGCTACTTAATAATAAGTGTGTCTGACACGGATCCAATTCTCTAAAAATCTCGACTTTAGATGAGTTGCTCATCATAAAGCATCATGGATTTTGATTATTGAAATAGAACTTGAAATAGAACTTGAATATAGAACTTGAATATTGAAATTAGGAGACTTGGTTCTTAAGATTATACCTTTTCATGCTTAAAAGGCTTAACCTTTAATATGCTCCATAACTTGAAAAATTGATTCTAGTTTAAGGAGAAGTTTATCTCACTTAAACATCATTGAATATTGAAAATAGAACTTGTATTTGAACATAGAAAGTTGAATACCCATGTGTTCTAGTTTGGAAAAAGGTTTGCACTTTTCCAAACATCCTTGAACTTGAAAAGATTTGTATTTTGTAAAATTGTATGATAATTGTTGTAAAGGGAAAACTTTTCAAGTATGAAAGTTCCTCACTTTACTAATCGTTTTCGAAATAAATCTTGAATCTTGCATATTGATATTGAAAATGTGCTTAGAAAATCATTTAGGAGGAATTTCAAGAGTGAAATCCTCCCAAAGATGGCACTTTTGAACACTTTTCCTAGTTCATCATGAGTATGCACTCAAAAGACAACATCATAGGAATTGAATATTGGATTTAGAAATGTAGAAAAGTAGAGAATATCATGATAATTTGATTAGAGATTTGGATTTACCTATTTAGGATTAGGTTAGTTTTCCGATTTGTAGTCCCAATTGCTTTGATATTTTGAAAATTGCAGTGAGAATTGAAAAATTGAAGCTTGAATTTTGTATTGGAATTTGAGAGGAAAACCCAGAATTACGACGTTGTAGTCATTTTTCATCCCCCTGATTTTTGTGAAATTAGGTGTTTAAATAGGAAAGACACGTCAGCCCCAGCGCAAGGCCAGCGCCTGGCGCTGGTGATATGTCCCAGGTACCGCCAAACAAGGTCGATGACACCGTCCTTGTGCTTTGTTTTGTAGCTTTGTACCTTTGTGCGACTTGTACGATTTTTGTCATGTAGCTTTGCTTGGAGGTGAAGGTATTTTGCGTCTAAAAACACTCTTTTTTTTGTACTCAGGTTTTGTATTTTGGACTCGGTTTTACGGGACGGGGCCCGACATGCTCGATTTTATGGGTCGTCGCCCGATTTTGCATTGCTTAATGGCATTTTGACTGGAAATGACCTTGTAAAACCAATGGAGAGGTCCATTGGGTGAGATTGTGTTTGGCTTTTGAATTTTATTTTTGGAAATTGAATTTTGTACCGAGTTCCGGAATGGGAACGGGCTCGGGAATTGGACTTTGTATTTTGGAATATATCTTAGCAATTGGGTCTTCCGCACGGAGTTGGACCAACCACCTAGAAAAGATAATGGTTTCGTCATCATCCCATTATGGGAGACACGAATTAGGTGTCTACACACGTGCTAAGTCTATAAGAATAAAGCGATTTCTGCCTACATATGCAAGCACAATCTCCATTGCTGGACCTTGCTTCTGGTACGATTGTCAAATGGAAGGACATTACAACATGGGATTATTCCGATTGAATCACCGATCCCCAACAACACGACAATTGCATTGAAAAATTGTATGATCATAAAGAAGTCTTATATTATTACCATCCACTTTTCCGGTCCACATCGACCACCTTGCCAAGACATACGTTGCATCTCATAATCCATTTGATCTTCGCCGTATATAGATATCTGTATTTTTCTCGTGAAAAAGTCAATTACCTTATAAGCATGGATCCAATAAGCATGGATCTAATCTCTCGATGTCGAGCCTCATCACCATAGCAATAGTGAGCAATACATCGAAACCCGCAGTAACCGTCCCCATCAACATCGACGAATCCAAAGAATGGATATATGAGGTCTGGTATCTTCTCCTTAAAGTGCCTAGCCAATTGATCAGCACTCGTAAAAGAACCTAAATCATAATACACAAAATTTAAAATGACAAAAAATAATGTATTAAAAATGAAATTAATAAGTGGAAGTAGAAATAAATACCCAACGAAAATAATGAGGATGATGAGTAAATGCATGTCGGCCGCGCCTCTGAATTAACAATGTCCAACAGAGAAAATCCATATTTGTTAGTCTTGTACGTCGTATCCATGCCAATGACCAATGGGTATGTACGTAGAACTTCCACCATTGAAGGGTGGGCAACGAAAGCGTGAGTTACTGTTAGGTTATGATACATATAAACGAATATAAATCATGCGGAAATAACCGTAAATGCCAGGCTTCCAAATTAATTGCCACATAACAATTAGCATAATTTAGATGCATACACTTTGTAGCGTGCCCTCCCTTGCTGCGCCTAAACCGAACAAGAACAAGTCTTTAGGACTCCAAGTGTCGTCCCTCCGTAGAAAGTCCACAGCACGTCCGGATCCGCCTTAAGATTGACCAACTAGAATCGCCCTTAAGGTACTAAAATATTCGGCTAATATGGGCAAGTGTTTGGCTGAATTTTTGCTCAAATTCTTACCTTTGAATACTTAAAACTCGTTGTAAATTATGAGCCCTTAACTCATATTTACAGGCCATGGAATAAGTAATCGAATCCTACTAGGATACGAATTAATTAAATTAGAATCCTAGCAAAACTCTAAATTAATTAATCTATCTTTTAGGATTAGGAAATTCAATCAACAAATGATTCCTATACGCTGTAAGTTTCGTAAGTGAACACAAACACACACGCACACACAACAGCCCACGAGGGGCGCCATCCGCGCGCGCGCAGCCCACGAGCACTCGCAGCCCACTGCCACGAAGCCCACACGCTGTCGCAGCCATGGGCGCGCGTTGGGCCTGCCTTGCAGTGGGTCTGGCGCAGCCTTGGGCTGGTGCGTAGTGGTGCGCGTTTCTTTTGCTTGACGTGGGCATGGCTTTGTGCTGGGCCTTCGTCTAGCAAGCTCGTTCGATACTAATTCGTACGACGCGCTTTCGATTAATTTCCCGATTCCGGAATTCATTTCCGATACGAACAATATTTAATATTTCCGATTCCGGAATTAATTTCCGTCTCGAACAAATATTTAATATTTCTGTTTCCGGAATTATTTTCCGATTCCGATAATATTTCCGATTCTGACAATACTTCCGTTT
Source organism: Spinacia oleracea (assembly GCF_020520425.1). NCBI lineage: Eukaryota > Viridiplantae > Streptophyta > Magnoliopsida > Caryophyllales > Amaranthaceae > Spinacia > Spinacia oleracea. Next base: position 180,553,903 of record NC_079490.1, read on the forward strand.
CCGGCTATATTTCCGATTCCGGCAATATTTCCATTTCCGATAATATTTTCCGATACGTACCATGTTTTCGTTTCCGGCAACATCTACGACTTGGATAATATTTATATTTCCGATACGATCCATATTTCCGTTTCCGGCAATATCATCGTTTCCGGAGTATTCATTTACTTGTTTTTGACGATCTCAGCTCCCACTGAAACCAAGATCCGTCGATTCCGAATATTTATTAGATAGAGTATTCAATGCCATTAAATACTTGATCCGTTTACGTACTATATTTGTGTGACCCTATGAGTTCAGTCAAGAGTAAGCTGTGGATTAATATCATTAATCCACTTGAACTAAAGCGGCCTCTAGCTAGGCATTCAGTTCACTTGATCTCACTGAATTATTAACTTGCATAATTAATACTGAACCACATTTATTAGACTTATCATTAAATGCATACTTGGACCAAGGGCATTATTTCCTTCAGTTACGACCCTACTCCCTATTCGACTGTGATTCATTGAACATACTTGTTCTCTTTAGCTAGGTGCAAGAATTTCTGAGCGGGATTTATTCCTTCTTTAGCATCCCGTCTAAGTATTTGTGGTTGTAAATGCGCCTCATATTAGGATGATCATCTAGAAACTCTGTTTACACGGCGGACATAATCACTTTTGGCTTGCCATGCACATAGTTCATTTGACGAATGAGATTCTTAGCTCCCGGACTAAGACCACTTACCCCTCTTCATACAAAACCAAAGTATTATTGTGCGTGCCATGACCATCACGCTTAACAATTTTGCCACGCAAAATCTTTTCGTTGGACACATTTCACTTCAAATTTACAACCACACGCCTTAGTTTTTGTGTCTAGTCGTTCCGCCGCCTCCATATCTCGAGTACTTTTTCTCCTTCCTCGATCGCATCTCGGATAATGGTACCTTCAACCATCCTTGAATTGTTTGTACGACAATTTGGTCAACAAGAAACCCAATCCGACATCTACTTGTTTAGTCATTCCGTCGCATCTTCAAAACTCAGAAACATGTCATTTGTAACAAAATGATCAGAACAGTCCTTACCATCACCACCATAATCATCAGGCAACGGAATCTGAGAATTAATATAATTAAAACCCAAGGTTACTATAATGCACAATAACTTAAAACTACATAATTCAACATTAAGAATTTAAACATTAATTGACGATGGTGTGCATTAATATAATCAATTTAGTTTTTTTTATTAAACATATTTTTTATATAATTTTATATCGAATAATCATATGTTTATTTATTTACCTGAAAACATACTACTATAATTCACCTAAAACATACTAGTCGACAAATAAACAAACAAACTTAATTATAGTCAACGAATAAACAAACAAACTAAATGCTACAGACAAACTAAATTAAAAACTAATCAACAAAAAACCTAGAACATTGTGCGCGCTAAATTTTGTCAACTCGCCAACGAATGATGTCGATCGACATTACATGCAAATAAAACCAAAAACATTACAAAACACGAAATAGGGATCCCTCCCCTATTCTCGCCCTAGGACAAAATGGAGATCTCATCCTTATTTCTACCCTAGGCCGAAATAAGAATCTCAGCCCTATTCCATGTTTTTTTTCATTTTTGTCGTCATTACAAAACACGAAATATGGCTCTCACCCCAATTCCCACCCTAGGGCAAGATAGGGATCTCAGCCCTATTCCATGTTTTTTTTTCATTTTTGTCGTTATTAAAAAAACGAAATAGGGCTCTCACCCCAATTCCCGCCCTAGGACAAGATAAGGATCTCAGTCGTATTCCATATTTTTTTCATTTTTTTCGGTCATTACAAAGCACGAAATAGTGCTCCCACCCCAATTCCCGCCCTAGGACAAGATAGGATCTCAATCGTATTACGCATTTTCCTCAATTGTTCTTAGTCAAATTTATTACATTTTTTATTATAATTTAATTAATATTTTTATTATGTAAGGGTTATTTTGTAAGGATATGGAGAAATTTTATATTCATGGAATGGGATTATCATTCCCATTTCTTGCCTAGAAAGAATTGAAAAAGCAATCCCATTTCATGGTATTAGATTCCTTTTCCATTTCCTCCTATTCATAGAATATGGTTGGTAATACTACTTCCTTTATCTAGGAGGAATTGGGTTTCCAACCCTATTCTGTAGTTTTTTTGGGAAAAAAATAATTTTACCTCTCAAGTTGTCGCTGCCACCGCCGACGAAGACGGGGGTGTTCAAAGAAGGTCGTCGTCCATTTACGTCCTATAAAAGAGTAAGCGTTTGATTGGAGAAAATTTGGGAGAAAAATCAGTTTGCATAAACTGAATCTAATGAGCTCAAAAGAAGTGAGCAGAAACTTTAAATACTACAAGTTATCCTTACAAACTGCTGACTAGGACTAACTAACTTGTAACAACTTGATAAAATAATAAATAAATATTTCCTATACTCCCCCTTCAAGATGGACTCTAGAGATAAGTCCAAGCTTGGCAGATAAAACATGATGCTGAGGAGAAGACAATGGCTTTGTAAGCAAATCTGCAAGTTGCTGTGAGCTTGAGACATGAGATGTTTGGATAAAACCAGCTTCCACTTGCTCACGAACATAGTGCATATCCCTCTTGAGGTGTTTAGTCTTATCATGGAACATTGGATTTTGAGCCAAGTGTTCAGCTGAGGTATTGTCACAGTACAAAGTAACAGGAAGAGGAACATTGATTTGAAGATCTTCAAGCAGACCTTGTATCCAAACCAGCTCACTGGCTGTAGCTGACATGCTTCTGTATTCAGCTTCAGCAGAGGATTTGCTGCCAGTTCTTTGCTTTTTAGTCTTCCAGGAGATTAAATTAGGACCAAGAAACACTGCATAGGCACTGAGGGGTGTGTTGCTGTACTGGCAGGAGCTCCAATCAGCATCACTGTATGCTGATAAATGCATATCAGAACTGGATGAGTACCATATGCCTTCATTTAAAGTGCCTTTTAGGTATTTGAGAACATATAAAGCAACACGCAAATGTGGAGTTCTTGGTGAATGAACAAACTGACTGAGATGTTGAACACAGTAAGACAAATCAGGTCTAGTAATGCTGAGGTACAACAGTCTTCCTACCAATCTTCTGTACACTTCAGGTTCATCAATGAGATCACCAATATCAGTAGATAATTTTAAGCCACATGACAAAGGAGTAGGAACAGGATCACATTCCTCCATTCCAACATCAACAAGAATATCCTTGATGTACTTTCTTTGGGAGAGGAATATGCCTTTGTCATTTATGTGAACTTCAATGCCAAGAAAATATGCTAACTGGCCAAGGTCTTTGATGGTGAAGGCATGATCCAAAGCAACTTTAACCTTGTCAATTTGAGATTTTGAAGTTCCAGTGAGGAGTATATTACCAACAATACCAAAAATTCTCCATCAAGATGTCTTGTAAACAAAGAGTAGTCTTGAGTAGATTGCTGAAATTTTAGAGTTTTGAGAAATTTGCTTAACTCTTTGTTCCATTGCCTTGATGCCTGTTTTAACCCATAAAGAGATCTTTTAAGCTTACAAACCTCTCCTGGTTTTGCCTTAGTGTAACCAGCAGGAGGAGTCATGTAAACTTCCTCATCAAGAAAACCATGCAAAAATGCATTGTTGACATCAAGTTGATATAGTGTCCAGCCTCTCATGGCTGCAAGGGCAATTACAATTCTTACAGTTGCAAGTTTGGCAACGTGAGAGAATGTTTGAGTAAAATCTTTGCCTTCTACCTGCTGATAACCAATAGCCACCATTCTTGCCATGTGTTTATCTATGGTGTAATCTGGGTTTAGCTTGGTTCTGTAAATCCATTTAGATCCAATAGCCTTTTTGTCATTAGGTAACACAGTAAGATCCCAAGTATCATTGCTCTCAAGTGCTTGAATCTCCTTTTCCATGGCAAGCACCCAATTTTCATCATTCTTTTCTTGATTGTGGTGCTTTGGATCAGAAGAAGAAGCACAGACAGAAAAAGCAAGAGATTCCCAAGTATCATAATCAGAAAGAGATAAAGCAAGTAACCAATGATCATCATGTTCCATGGAAGAAACAGAACCAGGAACCAAGACAGAATTATGTACATTGAAGGATAGAGACTGACTATCATTGTCATTTCCTGAGGAAGTAACTCTTTCCCTGTGAGGGATGTAACTCCCACAAAATCCTTCAAAGTGGAGGGAGGTTTAATTGGTCTAGAAGATTGTCTCAAAACCGGTATAGTATTAGGGATTGTGTTTGTGGTTGGAATAATAACTTGTTCTAAAACAGGAGAAAGAGTGGATTCAAAAGTTGAATGAGGAGAGTCGGAAGAAAAAGAGTGAGTAGGTGTGTTTTGAGATATTTGAGGAGGCAAAAAAATATGATCAGTATTAACATTTTGAGAAGAATGAAGAGCAGAATTGTTTTCAGATTCAGGAAGCAAGGTGTTGTTTTCTTGAGATGTATCAGTACCAAACTGAACAAGTTGAGGTGTGTGAGAAATATCAGAAAGTGAAGACAGTTTGTATGGGAAGACTTTCTCAAAGAAAATCACATCTCTTGAGACAAATGTAGTGTGAGAGTCTAGATCATATAGCTTGAATGCCTTATATCTACTGGGATATCCAATGAACAAACATTTTCTTATTCTAGAGTCAAGTTTATCTCTGTGTACACTACTATTGTGAGAAAAACAAAGAGATCCAAACACCCTTAGTTTATCATATTCTGGAGGAGTTTTAAACATGACTTCAAAGGGGGTCTTCCAATCCAACACTTTACATGGAATTTCATTAATCAAGTAGGTTGCTGTCAAAATGCATTCTCCCCAGAATTTCTTAGGGAGATTTGCATGAAATCTCAAAGCCCTAGCTATTTCAAGAAGACTTCTATGCTTTCTCTCAACTCTTCCATTCTGCTGAGGTGTGTATGGCACACATTTCTCATGCAATATACCCTTAGCAGCAAACAAAGATATGCATGATTCTTTTACTATTTCAGTCCCATTGCCAGACCTAACCTTCTTAACTCTGGTATTGAACTGAGTTTCAACCATAGAAAAGAACTCAGTTATGACTTTCTGAACCTGCACTTTATTATGCAATAAGTATGTCCAGGTAGTTCTACTGTGGTCATCAACAATAGTAAGGAAATATGATGCCCCATCCAGACTTTTGACCCTATAAGGTCCCCAAAGACCTAGGTGTATCAAGTCAAAACATGCAATAGACCTGCTTTCACTTATACCAAAAGGAAATTTATGTTGCTTGGAACTGTAGCAAACACCACAATTATACTCAGTTATTCCCTTGCAAAAATCAGCATTGATACATTTCATTTTGGACAGAGAAGCATGTCCTAACCTAGCATGCAATAAATCCAGGTTCATTCTATGATCTTTCATATTTACAGCAACACTAGTACTAGTTTTATTTGGCAATTGTATCTGACTTACATCAACCAAGTTTCCCACAGTATTACAACTTGTATGTTGAGAAGCTTCATCTTGTTGTGTCACAATATTGCATTGCTTATTTCTTGAACTTGCAACAAAGTAATAGAGTCCATTGGTCCTTTTTCCAGTGCCAACCAACACAGGCTTAGATGGGTCCTGGAAAGTGTATCCAACATTGGTAAATTCAACTTGAAAACCATTATGTTCTATCAATCTACCAACAGATAACAAGTTGTGTTTGAAGCCTTTAACCAGCAACACATTATGCAGAATCAGATCATCACTCAAGACAACATCACCCATGATTTCAACAGTTAACTGAGATCCATCTGGTAATCCTACCTTAATAGGGTTATTAAGATTTTTTATGTTTGTCAACATGTTTTCATTGTAAGTCATGTGATCACAAGCACCAGAATCCACAATTCACATGCAATCATCAAGCAACTTATTCACAGAACAGTTGAGGGAATGAGAGATTATACCTGCATAGTTTTCATAGGAACAAGTGTTTCCATTGCCAGTATTGTTCTGTAGTTGCTTGCCTTTCATAGCTTTCATAACCTCTTGACAGATTGCATTCAGCATCTCATTGCTTACAGTTCCAGTTTCAGTACCAGCATCATCTAGAGGACAATCTTCAAAGTCAACAGTAGTGTGAGCATTAGCAGCAATTCTACTACCTTGTGAATTGCTTCCTTTTAAGGCTTTGATTGTGTTGTACCAATCAGGGTAACCAATAGTCTTGAAACATTGGTCAATAGTATGACCCTTCCCTTTGCAATGAGTACATTGTTTGTTCAGTTTTTCCTTCTTGAGATCTCTCCAATCTTTCTTTCCTTGAGTGAAACCAGCAGCTCTGTAAGCATGTGCAGCCATAGCACTGCTATTCATGGCATTGCATTCTACTGCAGCATGACTTACTTCCTTTTGTTTCTCAATCTGCTGAGTAATAGAGAATACTCTATTTATATTTGGCAAAGGATCCATTGATAAAACATTAGTCACAGTGTTTTCAAAGCCACCATTCAAACCAAGCAGAAATTTCATCATCTTGTCTTCTTCTTCAAATTCTGCAACCTTCTTCATGAAGTTACAGCTGCATTGCAACATAGCACCACAAGAGCGGGTAGGAAATGCTCTCAAATTCTGCATTTCATCCCAAAGCTTCTTCAGCTTTCCATAATAAGTCACAATGGTCATGTTTTGCTGAGTTAGGTTCTAAATTTCCTTTTTTAGCTGGTAGATTAGAGGTCCATTGGATTGACCAAATCTTTCAGTCAGTTCTTTCCACAGTTCCTCAGCAGTATCAATGTAACCAAAATCATCAGCTAGATCATGATTCATCGAGCTCAAAATCCAGCTAATCACCATAAAATCAGCACGCTTCCATTTCAAGTAATCCTTATGATTTGTTGCAGGTTTGGTTATTTCTCCGTTGATAAATCCTTCTTTATTCTTAGCAATTAAAGCTCGTTTGATATTTCTACTCCAACGAAAGAAATTCGCACCAGAAAATACTACAGCAACCAATGCAGAAGTAGGATTGTCTAAATTTGCAATGAAATAAGGATCAAGATTATTATTATTACCTCCTTGATTCATGTTGTTTTGTGTATGCGATTGATCTCCATCTGAATCCTCAAATGCCATTGCAATTTCACTCAACTAAACAGTTTAATTTCACCAATTCGCGCAAGAAAATTCGCAATCAAATGAATTTTCGCAACGAATCAGTAGATGAAATGATCAAAAAACAGACAAAGAATATGTCAATTTTATGTAGAAATCAAGATCGAGTAACCTCAATCTCTTATCAGAGATTAAGCTCTGATACCATATAAAAGAGTAAGCGTTTGATTGGAGCAAATTTGGGAGAAAAATCAGTTTGCACAAACTGAATCTAATGAGCTCAAAAGAAGTGAGCAGAAACTTTAAATACTACAAGTTATCCTAACAAACTGCTGACTAGGACTAACTAACTTGTAACAACTTGATAAAATAATAAATAAATATTTCCTATACGTCCTCGGCCAAAATTCCACTTCATTCACGATGATGACGAAATCGGCGGTGATGGTGCTGGTGGTTGAAGCTCACGGAGTGGAGGGATTGACAATGACATAAATTGAGGTGGTGGTGGCCGGGCTAATGAGAAAATAGTGGTTGTCAGAATTTGGTGGGTATAGTGAGAGAAAGTGGGATAAGTGGGGAAGTGGGGGTGAGTGAGAATAGGGTGGAGTGGACAAAAGGGACATTTTCTTAAATAAAAGTGGGCGTTTTGCGTAAAAGTGGACGTTGAATAATAATTCCAAGGATAATAGGAGGATCTTTTCCGTGTGAAAAGTTGCGCAATAATGTAGACGTGTATATTATATGGTGTACTGGTGTACTGCATTAATCTCCGTATTTGCGTATGTTTCATGTTTGAGTGCGCGCAGTTCAATTCCTATTTGTTTGCAATTTCTGGAGGAATCTTATTATAGCCTTTGCTCTATAATATGGTACGTACTCTATCAAAATTACACATTATTATTCTCATCTGCTTTCCGTTTTTATGAGAGCTAATTAAACTAGCTAGCATAAGTCTCATGTTGTCTAATGATTATAATGATGATTGTCGATCGTGTACTGATTATGACATTATTTGTGATTGGACATATTGTTTATCTATATTCTTATTCTATAAGGTAATTCCTTAAGTTCCCCTCTTCTTCCTTCTCTGTCTGAAGTTTACAAAAACTAGGTTTCTCGGGTTGGAAATAGCCAAATTTTTTTTTAGAAATTTCGTAATTTTCGACCCTTTTTTCTTTCAATTCTGTTTTTTTTTTTTTACATTTAATCTTAATGAAACTACATATTTTCAGTGCAGTAAGTGTCCATATGGTGAGTTTGATTCTAGTTAAGTTTTGTGTGTTTAGTTTGGTTCAGATTGTTTATTTGGTAAAGATTTGTGCGGGATCGGAAAAAAGGTCAATATTTCAACTACAATCAGAAAAATCAAACGGAAATCATGTTTATCACGGCTACAACATATCGATAGACCCCATCGTCGAAGAAGATTGTACATCACACCGATATAAAAGATGATATACGTACATAATGTTCGATATACTACGGTAATAGTTATGGTGAAATGAAGTTTTTATTTGATTCGATTGATTATGTATCTGTTAGATTCAAATCTTTCTGTAGATATCGTATGACTTTCTATCAATGAATTAATTTGATTATCAACAAAAAAAAGGTAATTCCTTAAATCATTAACGTAAATAACTTTTTGATGTCTCATATATAATAGTCTGAAATGCCGGCCATAATAATAACAAATTATTTAGACAAATTAGATATAGTTGACCACTTAAAGTTACTATTGACAAAACAGACGCAATAAAAATATAGAAATACTCTTTAATCACTCCACAATTTACGTCAAAAATCAATCATATGCCCCTTTAATTATTTTTTGATTTATTTTCTATTTACTTTCGTACGTAATGTGTGCACACAAGACTAATGTTAGATAATCTCTATTTTCTATTTACTTTTGATATATAAACTCTCTGGTTAGAGTATATTCCATATACGAAGTATCGATCAATATTTATACGAAGTAATAAGACATTATTTCTCATTGTATTAATCAGATTAATTATAATTATTACAATATACAACTTAAACCTATGAAGACTATTACTCCGTATATCAATTCTCTATCACACCCTTGTATTCATATCGGGAGGAGGTCTAAGTTGAAACTGGATCGAGCGACGGGTACGTGTCTGACACCTTCCTCAATTTGCATTAGTATAAGCGATCAAATGTGTAGGAGCAGACGAATATAAAAGTAACCCATGGTCAATTATGCCTTGAGATAATATTGAATGTGATTTAGGTTCCGTTCTATTGGACTTAGTTTCACTGAATTTATATTATCTGAAGTTATCTTAATTAATTTAACTAAACTTATCTGAACTTAACTGAACTTATCGGAACTTATCTGAACTTATTTAATCTGAAAAAAACTTATTTTGTCTGAAATAAACTTATTTGTGTGTGTAAATGTCTGAAAAAACTTATTTTTGCTGAACTTATATTATCTGAACTTAACTGAACTTAACTGAACTTATCTGAACTTATTTTGTCTGAAATAAGTCAAAATAAGTTGAACATAACAAGGCCTAATGTGTCAAAGTTAGCCTCTTTGAATCAAGCGTGAAAAGACACACTTAAGAGACACGTTATGTCAATGAACTGATCTCTTAGGTTACACTAAATAACCTAACACAACGCACAAGTGGTAATGTTCCTAATAAAATTCATGTATATTCATGTATAAATTCTTAAAATTCTATTTAAACACTAACATAACCGTTATTTAAAACGTATGGTCTCTTAACTTGAGTAATTCATTCAACCAATTGAAATAAATATACATTATTATTTTAAAAAAACTTGTTCCCATGTATGTTAAATTAATACAATTTATTATTTGAACTAGTTAAATTGATAAGTCTATGCATGTTTTAGCATATACTTCGTATATATAGTCTTAACTTAAATAAAAAAAATGATAGATTAGTTAATAACACTACAAGAATTTGTATCTTTAACGACAACCTAATTACGACGGGTCGAAAATCCCGTCGCAAAAGCCTTTTGCGACGGGGCTAACAACCAAACAATGACGGGAATAACCGTCGCAAATGTCTTTTACGACGGGTTTACAACAAATTTACGACGGGATTTCTATTAACGACGACCCCCTTTTATGACGGATTCGCGACAGGAAATCCCGTCGTTAATCAACGATTATTAGCCTTTTGCGACGGGATTTCCCGTCGTTAATAGTACCATTTCTTGTAGTGTAAGTTTATAAAAAGTGTAATGGTTAAATAAATTATTAATAGTCTTATTGTTATTATTTAGTTTCATTATGTTGACAAAAAAAAATTGCACCGTAGTATATTTTTTTTATTCTTTTTAGTCTAATTTCATACCCACATTTCCAAATTCCTAGACCCGCGCTAATTGCGGTACGTACTTAGTAGGATATATCCTTCATTTTGGACAACATCAATACTAGTTTTAACTTAATATAATGTTACATGAGTACGTAGTTGTAGGCTTATAATTGTCATACATGCACGTTCTAAAATCTCATGTGCTCTACTCAGAGAGAAGTATAGGAGTACAAGTAACATAGATGCATGCCCAAAAAATTTCTCAATGGCCTCAAATCAGACATCAAAAACTCAGTATTCAACTGAGAAATCATCCTTTGACACAACTCATCAGATGATAAATAATATCATCGACGTATAATAATAAATACTCATTCTGTTTAGAAATAATGGAGACAATTTATCTTTTCACGTTTATCAATGTAATTGTCTGGACATTAATATCTTTAATATGATATTACGAAAGTACATATCGAGACGAATCAAATAAGACATCACACGACTATACTTTTCCTTACCCATAAATCATAAATGATGGTCAAATTGAAATTTATGAATAGTATTAAAAGTCAATGTATCCTTATGTCGAAACGGATGGAGTAAATCGTATTATTATCTTGACCGTAAACAAAGTGTGAAGTGTCACTATTTGTTACAACAAATCACATCTACAAGACTACAACAACAAAACAAAATTTTTTTTTTTTTTTTTTTACTTTTACTGTATGTTTTGAAAAAAAAAATAATAAATTGATGCGTCACTCTATCAGTTTAAATTATATGGTTCACTTATTCAAATATGCTCACTTAAATTTCATAATACAGTGTAATCTAGTACACACGTACCACTGAGAAGTCCATCATACAGAATAATTGATGATTGAATTACTACTGATTTCTTTTTGTTTTGCATGAAAACACAATTTCGTGCAAGGAGCAAACTTTGAAAATTACTTCTTTAGTTCAGGAAGTAGCAAACTTTATTTGCAATAATTACAAGATACAACTATATATACAAGAGGATGTCCCCTCTGAAAGTTCAAAAGAGTACTCTAGCTACTTCTATTTCAACAAATTGATTACTCCGTACAACTTTTCAATGGTATGGAGTATATATAATTCGTGAAGAGTTGAGCTATAATGTACGGAGTAGTAGAAGTAATACTCCCTCTGTCCCGGAATACTTGACCTGTTTTCCTTATCGGGCCATCTCTTAATACTTGACCTGTTTCTAAAAATGAAAATATTCTAACAATATTATATTATTTCTCACTCCACCCCTATTAACCCACCTACCCCCTACTCCATACAAAAAATAATTAAAAATTCAACCCCTACTCTCCCCCAACCCTACCTCTTAACCCATCTCCCACTAACTACATTAAAATAATACCCCACTATCAACTATTACCTATTAAATTAAATAGGTCAATTCAAGTCCCTTAAACTCTGTGCCGGTCAAACCGGGTCGAGTATTCCGGGACGGAGGGAGTAAGTCGATTTTTATGATAAAATCTTTTTCCTTTAATGATTCTTCCGTACTTTTTTTTTTATCAATATGTATGGAGTAGTATGGATCACATATCATGTAAGCATTTTGTACGTGCGATGAGGAAAGAGATCAACATTTTTAAAAAGGCATAATATTGTCCTTATAATTGAGAGATCTAGTTAGCTAGGGTATGCTCTCAATCCCCTATATATATTGTGTTCTATTTAGAATGTTACGGAGTATTAGTGATTGAGTTAACTGATTGAAATGAAATTATTATAGCAACATTTGATAGGAGTAACATCGATCATTCTTTTAATTAAATTGTCTATCCAGCATAGTATTTAGTAATGCGCGTAAAAAGTCTTACACACACAAGGTGTACAATAAATTTATTGTACATCAAGATAGCTTTTACCCAATTTTTTGTAACTTTTAATATGTTTTTATCAACTTTATATTATGAAAAAAAAAGTTGACGGGTAAACATTTTAAAAGGTTAAATGGTTACCTTTGTACATTATGAGTGATTTTGAATGAACAATTTTTATTAAAATGAAAAAAAAGTTATCACTAAAAATAGATAACTTTTTCCTATATCGCGGTAACTTTTAAGCATTTAGAGTTAACTTTTTCTCCATTATACATTATTTATTGTACACCAATTGTAAGTAAGAATTGAACGAAACCATATGCGTAGTGTCATTTATGATGAAGTGCAAAATATTAATTTGATCAATAAACGATGAACTACTTAATATAGTAGCACAAATTTAAATGTTTAATTCATTATCTCCCAAACTAGGGCTGAAAATATGCCAATTAACTCAAACTCTACATAATGAAACCCCAGCATTATGCCTATATTGAGGAATAACAAAGTTGACCTAAAATATGTTAGAAATTAATTAAACGAAGTGCATGCATGAGTAATCTAATCTAGACCTAGGGCAAAATATGAGTAATTAAATCATATATTATTAAAAAAAAAGTTGTGTCATAGGAAAATAGACTTGGGATGTTCTTGGAAAACCAGAGGACAGGGAAGATCCCTTATTGGGGAGTTTATCAAAGAAGAAAGAGGCTTGTTTTGGAGGCAAAGTGCGCAACATTTCCCTCTTTTCTTGAGAACTTTCATGGTTCTGTTTAGGAGACAATTCCCCACTTTTTAGGGGTAAATTTAATGATGTTTAACTTTGTTTTAGAGACCAACACTTACCATTTGCACACACTAAGGGTAAAATTGTCATATTATGAAAAAAATTAAAGCATATTTCTTATTTAAGGTTTTGTTTTGAAGTTATTTTAGAAGACAATATGCCTCATTATCCGGTTATGGATTACTAGTGCTTACTGCTTAGTATATAGGTGAGACAAAAAGCACTTTGGTTTAATAAACACATTAATTAACTGTTAATTGTGTGATTAGATTTAGCAAAAGGGCACACGAGTGAAAGTGATTAATACAATAAAAACAAAACGACTTTCTATGGAATCAAAATTGACAAAATCTTCAAGTGGATGCCCTAATAGTCAATAGGGAATATTCTTAATTTAATTCACATATTTTACTAAGGAGTACTCCCGTATGAGTTTATACTATTAGCACTAATGAGGTCTTAGTTTAGTGACAAATACTGAGAAACTATATGCAATATCTTAGATGTTCTTTCCTTTTCCATTTGTAATTGTAACCCTTTGTGATTTTCTAGGGTGACAAATAAGAAAAACTATTTGCACTAGAAATAATAATAAAAATAAAAATTAATATACACAAGTCAATTAACAAAAAAAAAACCATTATCTATGATGAGTAACTCAAAAGTGGAGATCATTATTGCAAAAAAAAAATATTAAAAAAGAGGAGAGAAATTTTTAAAAAAAAACATAAAAATTATAATTAAGCAATTGAATAAAACCCTAGCAAAAATACAAGATGATCAACACCAAGGTTAGCTTCATGCTTCAAGTATGTACATACAATTAAGTTGATCTAATACGATATTGATTTGATTAAGTTGTATAGTTGATGCAATAAAATCTGATGGAGAACAAGGTAGAAGAAGACTTTTATACCTATTTATTTATAAATCACCATTAATTAATTACCAAAAGAAGTTTAAACTTAAAAATATTGAAGAAGAAGAAGAAGAAGAAGAAGTTATTGCCAAGAAGATACAGAATAAAGAGGGCGATTCTTCCATCCAAGCAACAAACAATTTCTTTTAACAACCTGAAGCTGGTATCCTTCAGAAGGATAATGAAGCCTGAGTAACAACTTAGCTTGAGACAATGAAAAAGGACTCAAGGGTAGACTCTTAAACCCCGAGCTATGCAATACCATCTCCCACGACTCGAACCGTTGGTGTCTTTGTTTTCTTTGTTCTCCTTCTTCCCCCACGACGTCTTTTATCTCCTCCCCGAACCATGAATCCTCGACTGCCAGCCTCTCTTGACTTTGTGGAGGTAGGGTGGCTTCTAAGGAGTCAAATACGGCTCCATAGTGATCAAGTGCCTCTACAAACCTCCTTAAAAAGAGAGGATGGTTATGATCAGCTTCTCTTTCTCCTAATGTCAAGACTCTAGGGTTTAGGGTCTTGACCTTGTAAAGAAACCTCCTAAGGGATCTGGTTAGGAGGCAGTGGAGGTAGTCCCCGCAGTTAATTGCGAGGGCTTCCTCCACTTGATCAAACCTAAATCTGAGGCGGTGATCTAATAAAGCATGGGTCACCGCCTCAGAGTGATCAAGTAGTTGAGAGTTGTCAAGTACGAGATGACAGAATTCGAACTCAAGGCCTAGGGATTCGGCAAATCTTCGAAGTCTGTCCCCAGTTCTGTCTAGGAGATTGGGATCATAGGATGCCCCCGTGATGCAGATTGTAGGAGAAGGGCGCCCTAGGGTACTCGACCTCTCCATGATGGCTTGCAATAAAGGAGGCCATTGAACACCGTGCATGATGTCCATGTCGAGTATGTGGATCGATGGGTAACCCTCAACCGCCTCAAGAATCGCTTGATTGGCCGTCAAGTGAGTGAATCGGATGAACGGGGTAACTTGGTTGAGTGAAAGGTAAGATGAGTATCTAGTTGTTACATCTCTTGAAGGTCGTCTAGGAATTATTTGAGGGGATGGAAAAATGGGACGTTGATGAGGTAATAATGTAATAATATTAGGGTTGTTGATAACACAAGTTGTGGTTGATAACAAATGTCGATTGAGACGCTCCCTTAAGGCTTTGCAAAAATAATACACAAGTCTTTCAGTGGAGTCCCCAGATTGTAAGGAGAAATCAGTTGAAATAAGGGAAAGAAGGCGGTTGGCAGACAAGTAGTCGGACCTTGAAATCAACTCAGCACAAGTAACCAACAATTGCCGTGGATGAATCACTGAAGACTGCGGTGATGTTGATAACAACGTTGGCGGTGTTGATGATAGTACAACAGAAGATGAAGCAACAGTAACAACAGCAGTAGTAATACTAGTATTAATACTAGTAGTATTACCACCACTACTAATCAACAAGCGTTGATAATCTAATAGCCTTAAAGGTGGTTGTTGGGGTAGAGGCGGCAGATCCAACAACGGCCAAGATCGGTCGTGATCTCTGTCTTCCTCCGAACTATATGAGGAAGAGCCCAGCATTTCTTGCACTAGCAAGCCTAATTTCAATGGAGGAAGAGGAATTGGATGATCTGAATTTTCAATGAAGAAGAACTCAAAAGCCCTAGCTAGCTAGCTAGCTTATTAGTAGAATATTTTTACAGGGGTGTGACAATTGACAAAAGATAAGATGCTAAAACTACAAAGCTACAAAAACTATAAATTATTAGTGACTAGTGAGACAACATTAAATGCAAATATGTTATACAAGTAAGATAAATTAAATGCGAAAGAGAAGGAAAGAAGTTAAGTCTCAAAATAAAATTACCTAAGAGAGCAACAAACAGCAAAAAGAATAATAGAGACTAGTAATTGTATTTGTGTGACTAAGGGTGTAGGGTAGGCTAGGTACGCCTGAAAATTATGACGTGGCAGGCAGAAACATGAGAGAGAAAAATATACTCAATAACAAGAGGAAATGGAGGGAGCAAGTAAAGCAACCTCAACAAGTTTTGTTTTGGTTTATAAATTTATTTAAATAAGAGAGGATCGAGATGAGAGATGAAAGATGAGAGATGAAAGATGGTGATTTCTAGCTTCACTTACTTCCATCGCACGGTCACATCCCACCGTACCGAAGACATGTCCCTATAATTATATATGCCCTACTCATTTCTATGATGTGAAGCCTATTTGTGTAACGTAGCTAGACCACTCCATCTAAGGAATAGCGACTTTATTTGGAATTAATAGACATGTTGATGTTCGAAATTAATACTGCTAAATAGTACTTCATTAAGTTTGTAATGCTCTTTGTTTGTTTTGGATTTGATTGTCGCATTTATATATTAATTTACAATGTTTATAAGTGTACAAGTAGTTATATTTTTCTAATATAGACAACTGATGAATGATATTGATGATGCTTACTTGTTTAGGTGTGTCAATATATTTATTTATGATTCGTTCTCTTTACCTTAAAAATATGAGTTTTATGTCTAATAAGTTCGGAAAAGTTGTATTCTGGTTCTATTATGTCATTAATTCCAATCAGATCTTATAAGGTTACTCTCTCAAAGTTTAGATCTGATTCTAATAAGTTTCAATTGGTTCTATCAGGTCTATCGGGTTTAATAAGGTTCAATAAGTTTAGTTAAGTTTATATTTCATGCAACAAAGAAAACGCCTCTTTTGGTAGAAAGAGAGATGATTACACGAGGAATAATGTGATGACGGTAAAGTCAAAGGGAGGGACTTAAAAAGAAATTGTGGCAATCTTTCTTCATTGAAGTAAAAGAGTTCAAGAATTACAATTCTTCTGAACCTACACAACAAAAGCAAAAAACCGGCCTAAATACAAAAAATTAAAAGTGTCAAATCATACTACACATATGGTTTTCACATTCTATTTACTCATTAGTGGTAAAGTTACCGGATAATACACAAGCTTATATAGGAGTAAAGATTAGTCACAAATAAGTCTGACGGAATCCTATCTTAAAAGCATTTGGTGATAGGTAGAATGGTCCACCAATCTCATATATTAGTCAATCACTTTCTATTTTTTAATGTAGCATAACTAGTTTATACTCATATATGGATTATACACTTTAACAACTAGACTTGAAGTTTTAGCAGAAGCGCCTTGTTTACATGTAAAACTTGAACGGCAAAGAAAGAGAAACAAAAGGATAGGAAATCCACCGAATTAGTTGAACCGCGCGACCTGGGTGAATTGCTTAAAAACCAACTTTGTAGGAAAGGGGAAACTTCGTGTAAGTTCTCGTGAAGGTGACAATTGACTTAATTTTGGTATAAAAGACTAGCAGTTATCGTCACTCTAATGTGATTTGTTGCTTTCTCTTTCTATTTATAATTGTACTTTTATTACACTGCTGTAATTGCTGTTGTTACATACATTAAAAGTACAATTTTTTTTATGAAATGTTCTTGAGGTTTCACGTATTGCATCAAATACACATGTGTGTTTCAAATCACATAATATACCCCTATTTAAATTTATTTTACACCAAATACCCTTATTACTAACGGAAGTCTAACGCCGTTAGTCATTAGTGCTAATTTACATATTTATCCTTTTTTTTGGTGTTACCCGATTCACTCTTAAGGCTAATCTGGATTCGGGTCGAGTTCTGGGTGGATGTGTTCCAATCCCCTCCCAATTGTTGTTGCGAGAGATCGAACACGGGTCTTCCCTGCCAAGTTCAGCCTCAATCACCACTGAACCAACAAATAATTGGTATTTATCCTAATTATTAACAATTAACCTCCAAATAAACTTGATTAATACCTAACAAACATAATGATTTAGCAACAAAAAATATTTTTAAAAAAATTGTTTTTTTCATTTTTTTTCTCTTTCCTCGTTCGTTTCTCTCATTCTCTGTTTGCTCTCTCTACTGTCATTCAAACATTACCCCAATTCATTCGAAATTCCCTGCTCCATTTCTGAAAATAATATTCATCACCTAATCTTCAATTCACTCGAAATTCAATCAAACTTCTCGAACTGGGTTCAAAATTTGCCCCAATTTAAAACTCTTGCTTGAACTCCCAAATTCAATTATCTCATCGGATTTTCCCAATTTCTAACCGTAGAAGAAATCAAAGCTTCCTCTACTCTTCTCTTGCCCAAACTCTTGCTCTCTAGCTCCACAATTCGTGTTGAAATCCCCAATTTGAGTTTCTGGGTCCGAAATTATGGGTTCCTAAAAATCTGGGTTTCTGGGCTCGAAATTCTGGGTTTCTGAAAATCATCTTCATCACGAGAGCTTCATTGCTTCTTCAATGGAGTTGGGGTTGCATGAATCTAATCGAAAATTTGGGGGTTTGAGTTAGAAATTGAAGAGGAGAGAGAAGAGGAGGAGAGGAGGAGAGAAGAGCAAGGAATCGAAAACTTGCTAACCTTGCTCGAAGAAGAAACATGATCTTGGCTTGGGTTTTGAGAGTCCCCCTTTGAGTTGAGTTGAGTTGAGTTGATTGTTGTTAGTTGATTAATCACGTTAATGCTTGCCTTGGAGATTATGTTGATGTGGCGGAGTACGGGGCATTGGTGCAGAATTTGGCGGTAGAGAGGAGGAGATGAGATCGAGGAGGGTTTGTGCGGGGGGGGGGGGGGGTTGGTTGCCATGGAAAAGGGAGAGGTGGTTGATGTTCCCAGAAGTGAACCAGAAGAGAAGGGTAGGGGGACAGTGAAAATAAAGAAGAAAGAGAAGACAAAAAAAAGTTGTTTTTTAGGGAAAAGAAAATTAAAGTTAATTAGGTTTAATTAGGCGATTAAGTAAGTTAGTTAGCACTAATGACTAACGACTTTAGACTTCCGTTAATAATAAGGGTATTTGGTGGAAAATAAGTTTAAATAGGGGTATATTATGTGATTTGAAACACGCATGTGCATTTGGTGCATTACGTGAAACCTTAGGGGCATCTCATGAAAAAACCGTTCAAATTATACTCCGTAATGTATTCCGTAATTTTCTCAATATTGTATCATATCATTCGATCATAAGGGCTATTGAGTACGGAGTAATATGTAAACTTTTCATTTGATAATTAAGATAATAAATGCCAATGTCAATGTCAAAACACAACTTCGAACGTCGCATGACACACTATTAGTGTGGAGATACTGGTAGTATATAGATGAGGTTTTTTTTGTTTATTTTTTTTTTGACAATAAGGACTACAAACAAAAGCAGCAAACACAAAAATTAAAACGAAAGCGAAATAACATGGCGACGACGAGCCTGCTAGCCAGCACATGAGCTTCAGCAACAGAAGAGCGCGGCACCTTGCGAACTGAGAATGCAGTCAAAGAAACAAATTGACTACGAACCTCCCCTAGCAGCCAGGAAATGGAAATGGGGGGAATTAGACGTCGTTGAAGCATACGAACCAAACTGGCAGAGTCGAAGTAGATAAGAAGCGAAGAGTAACCCTTTCGAACCGCAGCCCGGAGGCCAAGGGCACACGCTTTAAGCTCAGCCTGAAGAGGAGAGCCTAAAATACAAGCCTGAGCACCTCCTCCCAAAGAGTCATGGGAGTTGTTATCCCTAAAAATCCAAGCAACACCCGCCAAGTTGTCAGGGGTCCAGGCTCCATCAATTACAAGACAAACCCCAGTCATAGCCCAATTAGCACTGAGAAGACCATCGAAAAAAATTAGGGGATGAGGTAGAGGATGAGCAGTAGAAGATTCATAGCAAGACATAGTAGCAGCTAGCGAGGCATCCTCCTTTAGGCCTAAGCACCAGATGTTAAGCACAGAGGACAAAGCAACTGGAGAAAAAGTAGTACCTCGAAACTGAATGTCGTTCCTGATAATCCAGCATGACCAAAGAGCAGTAATGAACGCATCCAGTTCTCCTGGAGTGGAATGACAAGAAGAGAGAAAAGAAAACATATGTGCACACCATACAGGAAAAGGCTCAGACAACGGAAGCATCACTAATGAAGACAAGGGGAAAGCATGCCACCAGTAGGTAATGAGGGAGCAGTCCCGAAACAGGTGTGCAGCGGTTTCTGGTGTTGCGTGACAGAAACTACAAAGAGGATCCACCGGCATTCCCCGGTCATAGAGGGTAGCCGCCACAGGCATGGAATTGTGACGTGATTTCCAAATGAAGATCTTGAACGGGGGAAGAATACAAAGGCCCCAAAAACGCTTCCACCAAGTAACAGGAATGGAAGACGGCGGAGGTGTGGAGAAATCATTTCCAACTAGGACAAAATAGGCCGACTTCATAGTGTAATTTCCTGCATGAGTGAATTTCCAGTACACAAAGTCATCCGTGGGAACAGAAGGACGTTCGAGAGCCAGGATAGCATTGGCTGTAGAGTTATTGAAAAGCCGACGAATCACAGAAACATCCCACGCGTAAGAACGCAGATTAATTAAAGAAGAAACATGAGTTGACAAACCCGACCAAGCACAGAGTCTTTAAATGTAACTGGACCATCCGAAACCCAAGAGTCATAAGCAATCAGAACCTTAGACCCGGACCCCACTTTCCAAGCCAACCCCTGGGATAGCAGCTTAAACCCAGATAGAAGTCCACGATAACCCCAAGAAGGACTATAAGGAGGAGGGGAACCATACGAGAAAAGAGCAGGGTATTTAACCTTGTAGAGTCGTGACAACAGAAGCTGCGGATGGTGAACAAGTCGTTAGGCTTGCCTAGCCAGAAGGGCCTGATTAAAGCAGCTAACTTTCCAAATTCCAAGTCCTCCCATACCTTTCGGAAGGTGCGGTAAGGAGGACGGACGAATAGCCATACTAGTAGAGGACGCCGAAGAGCACCACCAAAAACGAAGACAGAGACTATCAATCCTATCACAAATAGACTGAGGAATCTGAAACACTGACAGGACATGAAAAATGGAAGATATGAGGAAGGAGTTAATCAAGACCAACTTAGCCGCCGCCGAGAGGCGAAGATAAACGAAGTTGGCAATCCGACGGACAATTTTGTCAACCAAGTCATAGAAGGTAGAACATTTAGCCCTGCCTAAATCCACATGGACTCCCAAATATTTGCCAAGATGGGGACGATGGCCCAGCCTTAGCGAGGCAAACAAATAATCACGGTAATCATCAGGGGTGTTAGGACTGAACTTGACAAAGGATTTCTGGTAATTCACCAACTGACCTGATAAGCGATTGAACTGGTCCAAAACCAAAGACACCCGCTGACAGGCGTCAGGGAAAACCTCAAGGAATAACAAGGAATCATAAGCAAAGAAAAGATGAGAGATAGGAGGAGCAAGGGAAAGCGAAGCCCAAAGTCAAACTGTTTAGCATACACAACGATATGGCCAGGGGGACAATCGAAAATAGTAACGCCTACAGGAGGCACTTTCAGCCTATAATCATTCGGCAAACCAAGAAAGGTGGAACCATGTACTGCATGATTCTTCCTGATAATCAAATCACGCCAAGCCGGCAGAATTACGGTCTTTCGAGCGGCGCTAGTTAAGGGAGGAAGCACTTATTCCCTATGCACATTTGACTCCTCGTCGGTAAAAATGGGCTGCTCCCTAGCCTCATCTGCGATCACATCCGCCACTATAACATCAGCAGGATCATCATCATCAGAACTTGAATTGCTAGTATTGGCTTCATTATCATCCACACCGGCAGCACCGACTTCATTATTTGTTGTTCCGGCATTTTCATCCCCATTATCGTTACCACTCTTACCTTCGGATTCCTCAAAAATAGAATCACCCTCGGAATATTCGCCGATATCCATCTCATCATCATCGTCAACATGCTCTTTACTAGGTCGGCGACCGCTTGTACTAGCAGGTTGCTCTGAAGTCATTGTATCAGCCTGACCAAAAGAAACACCGAAGTTGCAAGTGTTAGTACCGTACTGCCCATGTCCTCTACCGGCAGAATCCAAAAATTAACGGTAGGACCGAATGTGATATCGCACTGAAATGGGAGAGACATCTAATATGGGTCGACATCTGGAACACCATGCTCATGAGGCCGCAATTCCCTCTCCATCCGAGCCCGCAGTTGATGAAGGCCAAAACAATGCTCCGTCTCAGACTGACTTAAACCCTGGTCGTATAACTCGCGAGTGGTTGTCTGGTAAAAATTAGATTGAAAGGAAGGCATAAGTTGGGACCAAGTACAATTGTTTTCACGGGAAACACTACAACCAGAAAACCCAGAAGAGCGAGAAGAAGGAAATTCCCCACCCAAAAGTTCGCTCATTCTAAGACCACGAAAAATAGAAAATATATGTATAACACGGAAGCGAAAAGCGAAACAAGCATAGAAGAAAAGAAAGGAGTAAAGGACGGGGTACCTATGAAAATTCTGAAAGGCGAAAACAACGAGGCACGCGAAAGAGAGAAAGAAAAATAACTGCAAATTACACCAAAATTGAGGAAAGTTAACCAAAAAAGACACAAGTTTGTAGAGAAATCTGAAACTTAAAACCAATGTGAAAATATAACCTTCAAAATCGACCGCTATGAGAGGGAAGATTGCAAGACATCAAGGAAGCAAGGGGAAGAGGTTCAATAGAAGAGAGAGAAATTTTAAAACCCGGAAGAGTTAGGAAAGAGAAGTGTAAAAGTCTCAAAGAAAAGTTCAGACTTTATCAAGAGGGTCAAAGAAAGGAATGCAAAGGGTCATGGGTCAATTTTGATTAGACAGTTAAAACTTAAATCTACAGTCCCAAATGAGCGCAAGATTTGAGACCTCAGATGAAGGGCACGTTGAAGGACACGTTTCGCATTCTCCCGCCACTTGGAAAGTTAAAATTCAAAATGTCTCCAAAAAACCTCAAAGAGGGGCTAGTCATCCAAAAATTCACAAGGGGGCTAATCGTCCAAAAATCCTCAAAGGGGGCTAGTCATCAAAAAAAATTCAAGGGGGCTAGTCGTCCAAAAATTCACAAGGGGGCTAGTCGTCCAAAAATCCTCAAAGGGGGCTAGTCATCCGAAAATTCACAAAGGGGCTAGTCGTCCAAAAATCCTCAAGGGGGGTAGTCGTCCAAAAACTCACAAGGGGGCTAGTCGTCGAAACATTCTAATGGGAGCCAGTCGCCAGTACTCACGACGAAAGGCGACCATGAAGGTTTCATGTTTTTTTCTAGAGCAACCACATACGACAACTGTAGTTTCAGCATATTTAAAGGGGTTACAAGTCAGTTACCGTATGTGGTCACTCTGAGGGGGCTAGTTGTACCACCAGGTAACAAAATATACTTACTTTTTTCCTATCTTCAGAGCAAGCGCAACATTGATCATGGTGACGCTCACTCTGAGGGGGCTAGTTGTACGGGGTGTTCCACCGGTATAACTCCCCTCAAGTCAAACTAACCTACAGGTAATTCGGTCATCAAAGGTAATTATTCCTTACCGGCGCTTTATGATAGTCCTTACCGGCTATTTGGATAGTGCCAAATAGTCATACATCATCAAGAGGTCACTATCAGACATGTCATCAACCTACGAAGAGGGGTCTACACGATCGTACAACTTGGCTTGTCTATATAAGAAGGACCTCATTTATTGCTACGAGGTACAAAAACACATAAAACACATTTCTTTCTTACTATTTGATTACTTCTTAATCACATTCAGTAATCTTAGTTAGGCATCGGAGGGGGGACACTCGAACCACCCCCGAGGCTAGTTAATCTATTCTATTGTGCAGATACAAGCAGGCGTTCTCAACAAGAGTTCGATATTCCACAGTCAGCTGTTCTCATCCCATACTCGGAACACTTATCTACACCTAAAATTATTCATTCTAATTGGTGCTCTCCCAACCAAACGTTCACTAATCGAGTCTCAGTTTTAAGTTCCTGCTTTCTTTCTTGATTCAACCGAATGAAATGCTCAGCTCCCTAAATGATTTGGGTGATTTAGTTAATAACAAAGTTAGGTTTGTTCTTTTTGGAAATACTTTACGGTTTTTCAGTTTAGCTTTTTTTTCATATAGTAATATATTAATAAAAAGTCATATATCGATGCTAAAAAAAGAAGTCATACGACAACTACAAAAGAAGTTTAAATCTAACAAATTGAATCAAATAAAGGTTTCTTTCATCAAAACTACGTACGGCCATTGAGTAGATTTTGCATTGCATGTGGGCATCTCTCGCACATTTCAGTGGAATATACAGCTTTTTTGGAAGGACAGTCTAACGATTTGATGTAGTAGCGAGGATGGTTTTCATCTGATTGCATTCAAAAAATTGATAAATTTTGCGATCCTACATAATTATCTACCAACGAACCAATTTCACGATAATTCATTAGATCCGCGATCCTAGACAATAGAAAAAAACAAGAAAAAGTCTCCCTCGAAGGAAGGAGAAGAAAAAACCTATCTTAAGAGGGAGAAAACATCCTCGCAAAAGAGGAAGTGTCATTGTAAACCTAAAAACAAACAAACAAAATAGAAGGAAAAACAACAAAAAACAAAGATTGGGGCTTTCCACCGTTAGAAACCGATGGAAGCCCCTTCAAAAATCAATAAGGGAGGTTAGGGTTTGAGAGAGAGGAGGAAGAGATAAAAGAAACGACATACCACATACTCCGTACGTAGTAAGTACTTTCAATTTAGTTTAATTCAGCTAAGTCCATTGTCCTATACTATTTCATAACATGACAAGTGTTTTTTTTTCAAATTTTTGAATTCATGACTTCTCATACATTAATATAACTCATGACTTCAAGTTAATTTAAAAAGAGAAAGTCGTCAAAAAGTGACGAGCTCAAAATTTTGCTTAATCTTCTTCATAAACTCATACTACCCTACATAAAATTGTGAAAACCATATAGGTACGGAGTAACGATAAAAGAAAAGAAAAAAAATGTTGTAATTTTTCCGCTAAGGTTATGTTTTTTTTCCTTATGGGAAAGAACAATATCATTAATAAATACGGCATCTGCAGTGATAAAGTAGATCTGCATACCATAGATTCAAAGAAGATATATAACTGTTACAATAAAAAAAAAATTACTATCCTGCATCCTAAAGAACAACTCGTACGCTACCGCTTCTAACTTGACGCGAACAGTAATTTTCGACGTTTTCGCATTTTTCCAAGTGAAACCTTCGCAATCTGCGCACGACTTATTCCAATCAACGAGTTGATGATAAACCCTAAACCTGTATGACTCCAAATCTCTTTCCCAATTATTAAAACCCTAAATACAAGATTCCCTCCAAGGATAAGAATCAAGAATCCAGAAAAATCTAGGAAAAACCCAACTAAATTGGAAACAACCAAGAATAACTTGGGATCAAAACCAACGGAAAATAAACAAAAAAAAAGACAAAACATGAAGAGAAAGCAATGAAAAAATAAGAAGAAAGGTCGGAAATAATCTAATTTTCGAAGAAATAGACTATTTTCGACTTAAACGGCTAAGAAAACTGAAACCCTAGAAGATGAGAGAGAAGGCAGAAAAAGGAGAGAGGGCTAAAGATATGCTTTGTTCACCTTATTCCACTTATTTCAGAAAAATAAGTATAGTAAAGTTCGAATAAGACGAGTTCAAGAGAAATAACGGTTAACAAAATACCATTTACGAGTAAAACAAGTTCAGAAAAAATTAATAAAAATCAGTTGAATAGAACGCCCCCTAACAAAAAAATAATGTACATACAATTAAAAAATATACCCTCCGTATTTAATTAAAAGATACAATTTGACCGACATGTACTTTTAGGAGGGTGAGCTGAATTTATTAAAATAAAATAAAAGTAGGATATTGAGTTATTATTTATTGTAAGAAATTGATAGTGCGTGAATTATTTAATGTAACAAAAGGTCTTGTGCGCACAAGGTGTACAATAAATTTATTGTACACCAAGATAACTTTAACCCTTTTGTTTGTAACTTTAACCTGGTTTTGATTGACTTTTATATTAGTAAAAAAAAATTGATAGATAAATATTTTAAAGGGTTAAATGATTAATTTTATACATTATTAGTGATTTTGAAGAAATAAGTTTTATTAAAATGAAAAAATTTATCACTAAAAAATAGATAACTTTTACATGTGTAAGCATAACTTTTAAGCATTTTGAGTTAACTTTTACTCCAGTGTACAATAATTATTGTACAACCTTTGTAAATAAGAATTTGTGTTAATGTAATAAAAAGAGTATGTGGACCACAAAAAGAGAGAAAAAATAATATAACTATTAATGAGACCATGACATGCCAAAAATAGCAGGTGTGTTTTTTAATTAAATACGTTCGATTATTAAAAGTGTATCTTTTAAACAAATACGGAGACAACACGTAGTTGGGTTTTAGCTTCTGTTAGTCCTTTACTTCGTATTACGTACTATAGAGTATGGAGTAGTGTTTTCTGCAAACTAAGGAGTAAGAGATAACTAGTGCATTATTTAAAACTTAAAGTAGTATGTACCAAGTTAAATTTAGGCAATATAAATTCAGACATACTTTCAAATTTTAATCCATACTCCGTATAATACTTCATACAAAATAATAAATTCAGCTAAGTCAAAATAAATCGATGAGAAACATATTACTCCATACGTTAGACGGAATAAAAAAAAAACTAGCTAAAATGTTGTTTGGTACTGCAACCGACGAGATTGAGGATAGGTAAAGGTAGGTGTTGGAGGTAATAAATGAGCACATGAATAAAAGATCCACGACAGAATTCATTGGAGTCCCCAGCAAATTGATCCTGATCCAGTGTCACTTTCATAACCTTGTTCACGTAACCACATTGCCTATAACCCTATTTGATACCTTTCACTATCCTAAGCTTCCATAATCCCATGTATTATCCAATCCCATGTAGTAAACTAAAGTTTAGATGCCTAAAACTCTTTCTATGTGTATCCAATGTTGGATACTTGGACAACCCAATTACTTTTCGAAATTCCTCTTGTAGGATCTTAATTTAGATGTGAATATATAATCTTTCACTCAAATAAATATCACATTTTGATGATTCATGATTGCTTATGCTTATACACCTTTAACCATTAATATTTAAGTTAAAGTTTTAAAGTTATACTCAATGATTCTTAAGATATTCAATATACGCAGTACAAGTCAAACAAGACTATATAAATATGTTCTAGTCTTTAATCTTATGTACGTGGCAATATTTTATAAGAGATTTCAAAGTTTGACCTTAAAAACTAAAGTATTACCATTACTCTATGGCAAACACAAGCAAAGCTTTGGATCGTTGATGATTTCTAGAATTAGCATACTGTTATATTTTATGTGAGAATAACATAGTGCACCCATAATCATTTTTAATAACGAGACATCTTTTATAAATCGATTAAAATGATAAATGGGGCAAATAAAAACGACGGATAACATAAATTATTAAATTTTATAGAGTGAGAGATAGGGGGCCTGATGAGTGATGAACAGCACAAGCCACATACATGGAGGGCAGACAAAAGAGAGAAAGTGTAAGAGAGAGAGAATGAGCACAAGCTAAACAAACAGTGCCTTTGATTGGTTGTTGATTCCCAATTGCTGAAACTGTGCACATCCAAACTTACCCATCGCATTTAATTTACCAAATTTCACTCTCATCAAATTGATTACACTAAATTTGATTCTCAGTAGCTCAAGTTTCTGGCTACAATTATCAAATGTGGTTCGTGTGAATACCCCACCAACTCAAAGATACTTAATTTATCCATCACTTAAATAATGGCTCATCCTCTAACATTTCACTTTCTTGAGAGTTTTGTATTAATTGCGAGTTGCGGATGTATAGGGTAGAAAGTAAGCGGAGAATAATTATAGTGTATTGCTATTCGACGACCGTGTATACTAAAATCTTCCGCGTTTTTTACATAAAAGACGGTTTTGCCCTTATATAATTATGTTGTTGTTTTGGACCGGATTAGGAGTTTTCACTACAAGAAATTGTACTATTAACGACGGGAAATCCCGTCGCTAAAGGTCAATAATTGTTGATTAACGACGGGATTTTCCGTCGCGAACCCGTCATAAAAGGAGGCCGTCGTTAATGGAAAATCCCGTCGTCAACCCGTCATAAAAGACATTCGCGACGGTTGTTCCCGTCTTTGTTGGGTTGTTATCCCCGTCGCAAAAGCCATTTTGCGACGGGATTTTTACCCGTCGTTATTAGGTTGTCACAAAAGATACAAATTTTTGTAGTGTTTCCACGTGCCACATCATGTGGGAGGGATGGTCTGCGAGCTCAACACCTTATGGATTGCTTGTGTGGTGTTGTTGTGGCTGTTTCAGATGAGTTAGTTGACTCTATTTCTGGGGCGGTTAATCTCTTTCTAGCTGGAAAATGTCCTATGGATTTGGGAGAGTATAATGCTAGTGCTCCTCTCACACCTCTTATCAAGCCCGGTGGTGGTATTCGTCCTATAGATGTGGGTATTGTTTGGTGGCGTCTGGTTTCGAAGGTCGGTGTTGTTATGGTTGGCCAGCCTTTGGGAAGTTATTTTGATGAACTTCAATTTGGTGTTGGGGTTTCTGCAGGTGGTGAGACAATTCTTCATGCTGTGAATCGATTGATTGAAGATCGCGGTTCTGATGTGGGTCTTTCATTGTTGTTGGTGGATTTTCAAAATGGCTTCAATTTAGTTGGTCGAGCGGTCATGTTACGTGAAGTTCATCTTCGTTGTCCGGCCATTTCGCGATGGGTTGAATTCTGCTACTCTACTCCAGCCAGATTGTATTATGGGGAGCACACCTTGGTCGTCTCAAGGGGTGCAGCAGGGTGATCCCCTTGGTCCTCTGCTTTTTGCTTTGGTTTTACAACCCCTGGTGTGTAAGATCAGAAGCTCTTTTGATGTATGTCTTCAGGCGTGGTATTTGGATGATGACACTATTATTGGGGACACCTTGGTGGTGGGGAAGGTTCTGCAGTTGATTATGGAGGAAGGGTCTTGTCTCGGGTTACATCTCAACGTGGACAAAACTGAAGTTTTCTGGCCTACGGAAGACCCTCAAAGCAGGCTTCAGGGTGTTTTCCCCCCCTAATATTGCTCGACCTTTGCATGGTGTTAAGTTTCTTGGTGGTCCTGCCAGTTCCAGTTCCGTTTTTAGTGGTGAGCTTGTGATGCAGAGGGTGACCAAGACCATTGAGCTTATGGATAAGGTTGCTAAGATCGACGATCCTCAATGTGAGTTGTTGTTACTTAGGGCATGTACCGGAGTTTCTAAACTCTACTTTGCTTTGCGTATTTGTCCTCCTTGTATTTTTGAGACGGTTCAGCGCACATTCGATGAGGCACTTCAATCTTCTTCGGAGTGTATTGTTACTGCTTCGGGTCCTGAGTTTGGCGATTGGCAGTGACGACTTGCCACCTTACCTTTTGCATTCAGAGGGCTTGGTGTCTATTCCGCAGGTGATGTTCGTCATTATGCTTTTCTTGCTTCTCGATTAGAGTCTGTTGGTTTGCAGACACAACTTATGCGTCATGCTGGCATTGTTGGTCTTGGTCGAGCCTTGAAGATGCGTTGAGTCTATTTAATAAAATTGTGGAGTCTGACATTTTGAGTAATCCAAGTGAGGTCGTTGTCCCTAAACTCATGAAGAAATTGGCATATATGTTTCTCAAGGTTACTGCATCTGCAGAATCCACATTCTCTTTATCTCCTCGACAATCGGCATTGTGGAAGTCGCAGCAGGGAGATCACACCTATGCTTGGCTTCGGGCGGTCCCCATATGGGGTTTTGGGACAGACGATGAATGCCAAGTCTTACTGTTGTGTGTTGTGTTACCGATTGGATGTTCCTTTTTTCTCTGTTTCGACACCATGTTCTGCTTGTCCAGGGTTTTTGTGGGGGATATCTTTGGTGATTATTGGTGTCGAGTGCTGGCATTGTGGGTATCAAACATCGGCATAATGTTGTTTGAGACACCCTTGTTGATGTTTGTTATCGATCTGGGATTTCGGCACGGAAAGAGGTTGATATTGGACTGTCTGAAGGGAACGAAAGTGCTCTCAGCTGGCCTTTAGACGTGTTACTATACTCTGTGCGATCGGGGTCGTGATGTGTGTGTTAACTTGACGAGATCTTTTCCTTTGACACAATCTGAATGTCTGGTTTTATTACGCGACGGGTTGTGACTGATGCGACTAAACGAAAGAGGGTCAAGTACAAGTTGCCGGTCAATTGGTCATAGTTTTCTTCCTTTCTCCTTTTTTTCTTTGGGGGAGCTGGATAAGGATGATGTTGTGTTATTGAAGCGAGTTCATAAGTTCTCTATGACGCAAGACATTGGGGCTCGTGTTGTTGCTCATATCTTCACCAAGATATGTTTTGCTATAGTTATAGGAGTGAGGACCCAAATTGTTTCTCGCCTTCCCACTACTTTTTTGTACTATGATTGACTTTGTAATAATAATAATAATAATAATAATAATAATAATAATGATAATGATAATAATAATAAACGAAATTTTAAAAATATATTTTTTGTATAATAAGGACATGGGCGGTTCAAACAATTAAAAATTAAATCAAATTTCTTTTTTTTTTTTTTGGAAAACACATTGCCGCCCTAAAAAGGCGGTATGAACCATGGTCCAGCTGCCCACAATTGGCGGCGGCGGCAACCATGGCTCAGCAGCGCAAGTTTTTTGGGCGGCATATGTTCTTAATTAAAAAAAATCCGGCGACTTGCTCTGTTCTTAACACCACAACTGCCTCCCTCTCTCCTCCACGTCGGCTCCACCACAACAGTAACCACCAATTACCGCGCTCCGGTGATGTTCCTTCTACTTCATGCCGCACCTCTAAATCAAAGTTTTTTTTATAAAAAAACGAGTGCCGTTAGAATTGGCGGCCCCGACCATGGCTAAGCCAGTTTTCCTGGGCGGCATGGCCATGGTCGCCGCCAATTCTGGGCAACACCCCTTTTTTAACAATAAATAAATAAAAATCGACCGTACCTAACGCAGCTACGGCGCAAGCGGAAGAATGGACGGAGGTGGCACATCTTTATTTTCCGGTTGTATGCTCCTCCTCTTGCGTCTGTTCTATGCTCATCCTCTTCTAAATGGTGGTTTTTAAAAGAAAAATTTGAAGAAAAATAAGAGAGCAAATGAGGGGAGAGGGGAGTTTGGGACAACCAGGCGACATGGTGGGAATTTTCTGACTGGCGGGTGGTGGGGGTTTTGATTTTTGGGTTTTCTGACCGGAGCAGATGGAAGGGGTGAAAGGGGAGGGGGTTTTTTATTACGTTGAAATTGAATCTACAAACCCATATGGAACTCATGGAAAGGGTGAAGGGCAATAACGTACTTTTATGATAAATACGCGGGCATTTTTAGCGAACGAGTACGTCGAATAAAAACCTTATAATTATATGGATATGTATTATGATTTTAACTAAAAAGAAAAATGAATCCAACTCAAAAAGACAAATCAATAACAAAATCGGTGAAATATTTAAGGAGCAAAAGGAGTAAATAACTCCCTTTGATCTTCAAAATACCAAAAACATCCCCGTGATGAACTGAAATCATCAACACTTCTAGAAGAATGATACCACTAATTCCAAATGGAGGGGATGAATCAAAATAAAGGGATTCCACAAATTATATATGTTTAATTACATCCTTCATTCTCACCCTAATACTCCGTATATCAACCAAAATCTAAACTTCTAAAGCAATTACAACGGCGTCAACCTTTTTAAAATCAAATTTGAACTTTGTGAAAATTGCAGAAAATAAAGGGTAACTTTATAATTTTATTAGGGTATTAAATATACATGTAACATTTTTTTGGAGAACAAGGTTGACATTTAGAAAGAACAAGGGTTTACTTTTAACATTACACGTAATAGACTAATAGGCCGTGCCACACAATAATTTATTGCAAAACCTGGGGCATGCAAAAGATTTTAAATGTTCTCTATGTCCTGCCATGTAAAGTGAACAACTGAACACATGTATTTGCAAATTCAAGAACAAAAAATATACCCCTCCGTTTCTTTTTATTTGTTACATTTGGAGTTTTGCACATTTATTAACGTATAGTAAAGATTCTTTTTCTTTTTTATAAAAAAAAATAAACCTAAGTAAAACATCAATCCATTAATCATTACAACAACCAATAAGATTTATTTATCAAAATGAACCAATAGAAAAGCACAAAGATTAATAATTTAACATACTTGGGAAATTACAAAGATTTTAATGAGTTGAAAAAATAAGACCAATTAAAATTAAAAGATTGGCAAAAAAAAAATGATAGTATAATAAGTTTATAAAAGGAAAGATTCTCCCACGTAACAAACATTGTGAAACACCCAAAAAAGAATACGTAACAAACAAAAAGAAACGGAGGGAGTACATAATACAGTAGAAGAAAGAAAGCTAAATACGTTAGGATTCTTTGTGAAGACTATTACCAGCATTGAGCTTAAGAAAACTTTTGAATCACTGACACAACTCTTAGAAATTCTTGAAAGATTGTTCTTGTAGAGTTGTAGTCCACGTCGTAAAAGTTCAAACCGATGCGTAAAGCCAAGATTCCACTCCCAATTATCTTGCAAAGACCATATGAATTATCCTCGTACCGTCGTACGTCACAATTAGGGTGGGAATCTCATGTTTTCAAACAGATCAATATTGTCAAGGTTTAAGCTCAGCAGATTTCACAGCAGCGGAATTGGAAAATGCAGGGTCAATCCCCATAGCAACAGGATCCACACCCAACAACAACAATGCTCCTAAATGAGAAACACACGATGGAACTAAAAATCAGTAACTATTAGAAGATCCAACCATGCATGAATCCAATAAGATTCATTGTTATTTCTGGTTTCTTACACATTTGGTTAGATGAATATGTTCCGTCAACTTAATAAATACTAGCACCAAACTAATGTTTCCAATTTAATTACATGCTCGATCTGAATCCTGAATGTCTCACTTTGGATCTAAATTAAGAAACAGCTTCGAGTTTTAAAAAGTCAAACATTTACTTCATAATCCTATACAGAAAATTGGCATTGTTGTTGTGTCATATGACATAACTTATTAAGAAGCTTAGTTGATCACTTGATCCTTTGGGGCAGGAATTCATTCTAATAGACTTACAAAAAAGGACTCTTGTTCTATTGTTGCTGTCTTGGAAACATTCAACAGAGTATGTATCTATGAAATTCTGAGAAATCCCGAGGTCAAGGAATCTTAGCCTCGCCTTTCAGGATGCGAGCAGGCAGCTCCCACTCTCCCACTAACAGAAACAGCAATGCTTATCATTTTACGGAGTATTCATTCATTAAGCTTATGGCTAACAGGTGACACCCTTTCAAAGGGAAAAATGTTTATCGACAAAGGTCTAGATAAGCTCATGACCAAAATTATATCCTAAATTTTCTTTATAAATATTTCTTCATAAAACTTGTCGTCTTAGGAAAAATTTATTTGACCGAGCGTACCAAAGAAAGGATTCAGAATGCTAAAAAATCAAGAAATATGAATGAAGAAACCAAGGATGGGCAAATGTTAGCTGCTACTAGTAACACAACAGATGGACATTCAACCACACTGACATCAATTAAGCCCTTGAAACCCAAAAACAAACACCAAAAAGAAGAGAACTGGGGATAAACGTGTTTCAAGACGTCTAGAAGGTACGTTTTCTCAACACTTAGCATTAAGAAATTCAGAAAGAAAGGGTTGAGACCTAGGGATGGCAATGGGTCCAAGACCCGACCCAGATCCGGTTGGACCCAATCCATTTATAAGGGTATGGGTCCAAAAAAATTAGACCCTGTGGATCTGGGGCGGATCTGGGTCTTTGTTCAATGGGGCGGGTCTGGGTCCAAGAATAAAGATTCAGATCCGATCCAGATCCGACCCACATACCCATATATATAATTTTTTATAAAAATTATTAAAATTTAAATATGATTCAATCTTTACGTGCTAAACTTTATCCAGTTCTTATGATGCTAAACTATTTAAATATTGTTTGACGTGACATATAAATAAATAATAATATTAGAAACTTTGTAATACAAGGCTAATATGATTTTTTCCCTAAACAAAATTAACGAATATTCCATATTTACTGGTTTTATTAAAGCAACATTACGTTTACATAAAAAAAATGGGCAAAAAAATTACGTAATATAAGGAAAATGAGGGACAACCGGACAAATTTTTTTGGAAAACAAATATGCTTAGACCCATTTAGGACCCAGATCCAAACCTAGACCCATTAGACTCAGTGGATCTGGGTTTGGATCTGATTTTTTTAGACCCAACGGATTTGGGTCGGATCTGGATCCACCTCTTAAAAAGCGGGCCTGGTCAGACCCGGTTCAGATCCGACCCATTGCCATCCCTATTGAGACCTGAGAGATGCAAAGAGAATAATTTTCAAGGATCGTCAGCGATCAGGTATTCTCTGACTCGCACTACAAGTTATAATAATGCCTGTATGCATGGCAAGGAAATTTCTATGTTTTATCCTCTCGTCTATCTTCACCAAAACATCTCTCTATTAAAAAAAACCCTAGCACCAAATAATTCTTCCTTGAAATCTGAAACCTTTCCCTCAATTTTCTTTATGTCTCCACAAAGAGAATGCTCAACACCTCCTTTATTGCTTCTGCAAACCCTCTAGCTTCACTCACATCATGCATGAAAAGGTGTGTACTGCCGTGGAATGCTCAACCATATAAGCATATAACCATATAAAAACACATCAACGACAAGAATTATACGGAGTACCTTGATTAGAACAGTATCTCGCAAAAGAGCTTAAGCTTATCCATGGTATCAAGAGCATAACTGTGTTATCAATTTGTCATCATCAACGGCTTCATCAATGACCAACGGCGACTCCTTGCGCTCCAGAATTGTACTGTCATCACTTTTTTTTCCCTTACTGTCAATTTTTTACAAGAAAAAATACAAATTCAGTTAAATTCAATTGAAATGGAAAACTGGGAGAGAATTAAAGAGGACGGGAAAGGCGAAAATGGTAGATGCCCGGATTAGGAGATGCCCATGAAAAATCAAATCTAGCCCCTATAACAAAGCAAAACTCCCAAAAATATTTTAGACAAGCAAAATTTTGAAGAAATTGATCCAAAAAATGAGTAGAAAAATCACCTGACATTCCAGCTTTAAGCACACTGAAATGACTTTAACCAATAGAGAGCGTGGACCAAGAGTCCCAGCGACTTCTGTCGATAACTTCAACCGAGAGTCGATATTTAGACTCCATTGCAGACTGATATAAACGGTAAGAAGGAGAAGGAAGAAGTTAGGATAATAATAAGTTAAAGCAACAATTATACTAGAATTGAAAGCAACTAAGAAAGCTTTAAGGAGAGGAAGGTACCTGGAGGTTACGTCAATGGCAGCTTCTCTATAGAAGAGAAAATGGGGGAAAAAGGTGCCGGAATGGAAAGAGAAAGGGCGTAGGCAGCAATAATGAGGAGGAAGACGGTGTGACCCCAGTGTTTTTCGTCCAAAATAGTTCTAAAGGAACCAACTCAAAAATTTCAACTTTATGAACAGACAGATTGAAAATGGAGAGCAAGAGAAGGAAGAGAAGAGAAGCAATCAGATACATCGAAAAAACAAACCGACCAAACAGAAGAGAAAGAAGAAAAAGAAATGGATCAGCAAAAGACAAGAAGGAAAGGGGAAAGGGGCAAAAGAGAAGGAAATAAAGGTTGGCAGTGAGATTTGAACCCAAGACCAAGTGCATGGGCAAACATAGAGCATACAAAGGGACCTGAGAAACTTCTTCAACCTCACAGTGTTTTTGATGCTTTCATCACTCATAACACTATTCATAAGAAAAGTGTTTAGAAAGTGGTGTATTTTAAAGGTTTGGAAAGAGGTAACTTGATCTCAAAAACATACAGTGAAGTTGCGAAAAGGTAGTGAATGGAGGGAACTGCCTATTAAACGCTTATCTACCATCAACTTAGTTCACAGCAAGGCCCTTAATGCGTCAGCATGAGTAATATTTCATCACCTTAAAGGACTAACAACCCAACCGGTTATTGGGTTTTGTTTGCGAATCCTGCTTGTCCGGTGTGAACCACTTTGCAGCCGCTCCAGAATGGCATAAGTTATAGAATCAGGTGTCAAACCCTGCTCCTTGAGTCTAGCATACATATCTACTGCTTCAGATGTTTTCCCACTCCGCTCGAAACAATCAAGTAGGATATTATATGTAACAATATTAGGACTGCATCCTTGAGCAACCATATCATCAAACAGCCTGCTAGCCATCTCTACTTTGTCTGTCTTACCGAAGCATTCGATGAGTGTGCTATAAGTGACAACATCAGGATTCAATCCCTTTTCTACCATCTCCTTGAACCTCATGTGAGCTTCATCAAGATCACCATTCTTTCCCAAGCAATTAATCAAAGAATTGTATGAAACAATATCAGGTTTAAAATCACTCTCCTCCAGCTGCTCAAATATTTTAACTGCTTCATCAACTTTGCCTGCCCTACCAAAACTAGATATTAAAATGTTATAAGAATAAATATCTGGTTGAGGTCCATCCCTTTTCATCTTCTCATAGAGATCATGAAGATGGGAAATCTGCTTTAATCTGCCAAGAGCCGACAATACTGCATTATACATCATTGTGTCAGTGTTTATTCCCTTCTCGTGAATCTTATCCAGTAAATCAATGGCCTCAACTGTTTTGCCTGTATTACATAAACTTTCTATCATAGACATGCAAGCATCCCTATCTCCCTTATCATGAACTGTCCACATACTGCAAAATAGACGATGGGCTTCACTTGCATGCCCCAGCTTGCTGAGTGTCCTCACGAGATATGCATATATTGACTTAGTCATATATTTCTTTGATTTCTCTACTATCGCATCTAATTTACCAAGTTGTCCTTCCGCGACAAGAATAGTCAGAATCAAACTGTATGTAAACTCATTAGGACGACAATTGTTTTCTATCATCTTTGAGAAGAGAAAAATTGTCTTCTCGACCATTCGATTCTTAACTAGTGCCTCAATCATAGTATTATAAGCCATTAAATTAGGGGCCAAGCCCTTCCCTAACATTTCCTGAAATAATGCCAAAGATTCATCAGGCTTCCCCGCCTTACCAGTCATTCTGACCATGATAGTGTATGTATATTCATCAGGCTCACTATACTTCTTTTTCATGTCCTCAAAAACCATGTAGACCTGTTCAACCTGTACAAAACTGTATATCAGATCATTAGGATTTATGGCTGAGATGGGTGGAAGACAATCATGCACTTAAGATGAAGGTTGGAAATTGAAAATAACTAATCAGTTGTAAAGTAGCGCAGTTGCACACCCAGGGAAAAAAGCACAAAGGAGATAATAACTTGTGAATTTTATGCAAACAGCAGGAAGAATGGAAGACAACCACTGCACATCCTTAAATTATTGAAGACCAAGGAGACCTGGGGCTAGACATCCAGGCTCAATTTTCCCAAGCACAACCTCTAAATGTTCACTGCACAATAGGGAAATCAAGAGCCATTACAGACCCAAGTTGAAAGAAACTAATAACCTACAAAAGCAACCATTCGTAAATGATAATGCTTTTA
The DNA here is from genome assembly GCF_020520425.1 of Spinacia oleracea. NCBI lineage: Eukaryota > Viridiplantae > Streptophyta > Magnoliopsida > Caryophyllales > Amaranthaceae > Spinacia > Spinacia oleracea. Next base: position 180,591,534 of record NC_079490.1, read on the forward strand.
TTTTTCTGTGATGACGGCATCTTGTAACAATTCAACCACATATATATGGGCATAAAAAAAAGCAATAATATATTGATATAAGAAAGGACATGCTGCTGGTTTTAAGAAACTTAGGCTCCGTTTAGTAGGGCGTAACGTTTTCATTGTAAAATGATTTTCCATGAAAAATATTTTTCAAGATAAAACACAATTCCAAACTAGTTTTCCTTTATTTGGGTACCTGTACCTTAAAGGAAAATGGGAGAAGATGGTGAAGATTGAGGGGAATAAAGGAGAGGAGGTAAGGAGGTAAGGAGGAAAAGTGGTTTCCCTGCCTTTCAAATGGAAAAGGGTTTTCCACCACCCTTACCCAACCAAACAATGTAAAATGATTGAAATAGGGAAAATCGTTTTCCATGAAAACGTTTTACGCCCTACCAAACGGAGCCCTTAAACAAAAAGGTATGAAGCTTTTGTCATAGAAGATACCAAAGAAAGAAAGTTTATAGAGCCTCTAAACAAATTGCAGTTTTGAGAGTAAAGGTGCCAGCAACAGATATTAGTGGTAAATAGCTAGAATTTTAATAGCAAGTGTTCATAAAAAATGATCAGAGTGAAAGAAAAAGGTTTCCACCCAATGATAACATTCACGGAACTGTTCCTCTGTTCTTCTCATCTCATTGCTGGGGCAAGGGGGGTAAGTAGGGCAAGCAGTTATTCCCACACAACACAATAAGGGTTGACCAGGGAATGCATATTCAAGTAACCCGTGTAAATACACGGAACCAATAACAGGGAACGTGAAAGAGATCAAAAGAACGTAGCAAGACCTTGTAACAGTTGCGAAACATTATCAACAATACCCATTATAGAAGTAGAACTCCAATCAACCAAGAACTGAAACAATAAGCAAAAAAGAGAGCACCAAGCTGTAAATTCTCCCACGAGTCACGACACTGACACAAATAAAAGGAAACAGGAAACCCCAATTCACACATGTCTCTAAAAACAACCCTTGCGCAAGTAGATTCATCAACTCAACTCCAAGAACAACGAGTTAAGAATAGAAAATTCTTTTGCTTTCATGACATTAACTAATTTACCTACCGCAAGTTTATCAGCTAAATTACTCCTTCAAATTAACAGCTAGCTCAAACATACAAAGTATTATCATACAGAAGCACTGACATTATGTATGTAATCAACATTGAATTGTTTAAAGGGTGGTATTACAATTAAAAGAACAAAAAGATCGAAAAATTAAAGTACCTTATTGTTCTTAGCAAGAGCATCTAAGAGCATATTATAAGCAATAACATCCAACTTATACCCTTTCCTCCTCATCCCCTTGAAAACATCGAACGCCTTCTCAGTCTCATACGACCTCAAATAAGCCTGCAAAATACACTTACACGTATACGAACTCAACTGCAAACCCCACTTATTCACTAACTCCATACACCAATCAACACCTTGAGCACCCAAAACCCCAATCAAAATATTCACCGTCGAAATATTCCCTTTAATCCCCTCCCTCTCCATTTCCGCCACCGTCTCGCGGCATTTATCGACCCACTCCGACCCTCCATACGACGCTGCATGGGAGAGGATGAGGAGCAGGCGGTTGTAAGAGTAGGTGTCGTGGCGGAAATTGGGGAAGTGGGAAGGGCAGAAATAGAAGAATTTGAGGGACAGTTGAGGGGAGTTGTGGAGGGATTTGAGGATTAAGGAGGCTTCTGATGGAGATAGGGTTAGTGTTAAGGTTTGGAGGTAACTGGAGAGGTCGAAGAAAGGGTTTTCGGAGGAGAGAGAACTTGTTGAGTTGAGGATTTGGGTGATTTTGCAGATTAGGTCACGACGGGGGAGAGGGAAGCCCCGGGCGTCGGAAGGGGGAGAAGGGGAGTGGACTTCTGCGGAAAGAGAACGGCCGTCGGTGGTTTTTGAGGTGATTTTGGCGGTGTATTTGGTGGCATAGCGGCGGAGTTGATGGTGGCGGAGACGGAGAGTGAGCTTCATATTTGCTGGGAAGTCAAAGTTGAGAACAGAGACCAAGAGCGAGGACTAAAGAGATTAAGGAGTCCTCTCTGACTTCTAATGAAATACGGAGAAATTTTTTGTTTTTTTTTTTTTTGTTTTTTTTCAGGGTCCTATGAGTTACTCCCTCCATACCATATTTATAGTCTTGTTGGCCAAAAATTCAGGTTTTGAGAAAAACTAGTTGTTGCACCGTGCGCTATCGCGCACGGTCCCCCAAGTTAGTGTTAAAAGAAAACCGAAATGTAAAGCAATTTCTTTTCTTTCTTTATTTGTATGCAATTGACACAGGGACCAATAATCAAAAGGTCTGTGTAAATTATCATTGTTCTAGTTTTTAGTGGATTTGTATTTGTGGTGGAATCTAGTAACTTCCTTTATTTGTTTGCATAAGGAACTCCATGTTGTAGAATTGCTGTAATCCTAGTATGTAATTTGTACGTTATATGCAGCTTTAAGCAAGGAAACGTCCAACAAAGGAAGCATATGTAGGTGTGAGAGTGGAAAATACTTACTGTGTGTTTGATGCGGAAGAGGTCTGCAGCAGGCATCCTGAATAGCCGCTCAACATCAGCAGTGAAAGCAGTCACTGAAAGCTCGCCAGTGCCGTCGGAAATGTTACAGTTAAAGGTAATCCTGCATTCATATTTGTGCCTAGATGTGAGCAAGAGAACTACATGCCTTTTGTTGCGCTGCCAAAGGTAAGAGTGTACATGTACGAGTGGAGGGAATCAAACCTGGGAGAAGCAACAGAGCCCTTATGGGAGCAGGCTGTGCATGTGTATGCTTTTCCTACTGGAACCTCCGTGCGCGTGCCACAGTTGCAGCAACCTATGTATGCATGAACCCTATCAAAGTCTGGCTCAGGGACGACAACCCTTATCCAGCGGCGCTCTTCTTGTAAAGTGGTGGTGTTCTGCAAAGCGGTGTGGATGGTTAATGAACTCAGTAAATGAGCTTTGCATTCATATGTTAGCATACATAGTATGTAATAGTAGATAGTTTGTTGTTAATGTGAATCACATTTAAAGGTTTACATTTAAATACCGCAACGTAGGTTATTTTCTGGTTACAAAGTAGGAAACATATAACCTGTATCAATACATGAAGTGCTAGTATGAATGCATGTTAATATCAACGTCTTATATGTTGAAGAAGGTTATGACTCTTAGGAGATATGTAATAATCATAGTGCTTCGCCAAGTTTCAGTTTTGGATCCTAGTAGCCTTTTAATAGCTTGGACAAACAAAGTTTTAACTCTAAATCGAGAGAGGAAGAAGGCATGCCTTTTTCAATTTCAGAATATCGAGGGTCATGATCACCCTTTTTGGAGAGGGGTTCCTTACATCCAACACCCTAGCCTGCCTGTCGGACAAAATGTCCTGGTGCGTGAGAGCCCTGCGAAAAAACATTAAAGATGAGTGTTTTTATATTTCCACGGTTGAATACAGCGTTAACGTTGGTTGGAAACTTAGACTGATTTTTTAGCGTTAACGTTGGTTGATGTTACGGATTAAGTTAGGATTAGTAGCAATGTATATCGAATCCGTGATGGTAATAAGCCGATTAACAAGGTTTAGAATCGATGCGATGGAGAAAGGGAAAGACGACGTGTATGGATGAACATGAGCGTTACAAGATATTAAGCATAGAAACCCAGAACTTGGCTAAAGGGCAAAAAATGGGATGTTGCATTACCATTCATTCAGTGCATTTGGCCTGTCTCCCTTAGGGTCATGGTCAATCACAGTGGAGATGCTTGTTGAGAGGGAGAAGCCTGCACAAGATAGTATATATACTAATTGGACGTGTATGGGGAAACATTAATTGCAAGTGGTGTGAAGGGATGAGATAGGAGTACCCTTGTGTGAAGTAGTGCGTAGAGAAGTAAAGCCAACAACGTTGAATTTTTCTGCCCAGGAGGATAGAGCATCACATTCACCCTCAGCAAGATCGCTCCAAGCAGAAATGACCATTGGCTGGTCGGAGCTGTTAAGAAGAAGTGGTCAACAAAGAAGATAATAGCGTATTTAGTGACTACAATTAGCAAGTGAGATGGATGTGTCAGCGCTGCTATACCTGTGGTCAGAGATGACAATTTCGCGGACCAAGGCTTGGCGCCCCTGAGCTGTGTCAACTTTCCTAGCTTCCTCCTCGACGTACAACACGACACCAAGAACGTCTGTTTATAAACAAACAAATACAGTGGCCCGGGGGGGGGGGGGGGGGGGAGTTAAGGTATTGCTAGAAATTTGTATGGAAAGCGTGTATGGTTAAGGTTTTAGATGGTCATTACCGAATCTGTCGTCTGGATCCCCAACCCTTGGCAAAGATGCAAGGCATTGGTAGTCTGGCAGAATAGAACCCGCCTCAGGATTAACAGGTTGAATAACTGTCTGCCTCCCGAAACTCATCTGAAAGTCCATCTCAGATTCGCTTCGTTTCCATTGCTGGTTTGCAGATCGGATTGGAGCATCTGCAATTTCATAAGTCCCTTTGTGTTGAAGGGCATCCTTGTATGCTTCAACCTGATCTCCAAAAAGTGCTCCGCGCATTTTGTTCCCCTGGCAAGCAAGTGCCTTATTAGTCTTTCAAAAGGTAGTAATAGTGCAGGGAATGTATGTAAAGCTACTCTATATGTAAAGCTACTCTATATAACTTATGGTTGTTTTAGGTTGGTTTAGGTTATTGCATGAAACGACATAGGTGCATCCTTGTATCTCTGGAAATAGTAAGAGTAATTGTTATTTTCTGTACATGTAATCCTTAGGTTTTCGATTTGATTTGAATTAAATTGATCATCATGTTTGACTAAACCCACTTGGCAAAGCTAACAATTAATTTTAAAAAGTTAAAGTAACCATCAAGAAACCAAATGCCTCAAAATCAACTAACTTTCGGAGACCAAAAATTGACCTCAAACAAATCAAGAATATGACAACCGATAATGATCAATGTGTTGAATCAGCATGATCAAATGAGAAAACTAAAGATAAAAGGGTCAATCAAATTAAGATGCTATTTCTTAGTTGTGCATGTAATATTCCACCATAATTTAATTCCTTCAGAAATCTGTACAGTGTAATTCTATCATTTGATACAAGCAGAAATAAATGTCCAGTAATAATCCATTATGTCTAACTACTTGTCTGTATTCAGTTAGTTTACAATATATGTAGATGTTTTTCTTATGGCATTAAATTTTCATTGTGAAGTTCTGATGATTTGTTCTCAAAACAATAACCAGAGCGAGGTATGCCAGTTCATTTAGTAGTGCGTAATAATTAGGAAGAACGAACAACAACAACCAAACTACCACCTCCAATTAAACCAGGAAAAATCAACAAATAATTCCACCCACTTCATAATGTTAATCCATATATACGAATTAAATGTTTTGCAGGAAAAAAATCACACTCATAATCACATTAATATAACTATATAAAATTTAAGTCAGAAAATCAAGCACTTTATAGTCATTTCTTTTAATTGGGTTCTCAAAAATCCCAGCACTTTATAGTAATTTCTTTTAATCATCTTTCTGGGCAATAGAAGAAGGCCAAATTGACTTAAGTGCCTCTTCTCTGAGCTTCGTAAGTCATCTTAAAATAGTAAAAGCAATCATCTTAAAACAATAACCAAAAGTAAGCTGATACAGATAATTTTGTGTATCCCTAAATCATCTTAAAACACTAAAACACATGACATTTAGGCAATTCAGTGAACGGATTAAAGTGCATTGTATTGACTCGTGAATTCCTTGCAGTTACCTTACAAATAGCTAAAAAAGCAACATGTATCATGAGATCGAAATACCTAAGTTATTGTAAAATAAGTAAGTTTAGATAAGTGTGCATCACAAGTATATTCCTACAACAAATCTTGTATATGTGTTTATAAAAAAAGCAACTTAAATATTCAGTGGTGTATGTCTGAAGCTGACAAAATAAACTCGTGTCATACCTTGGTATCTTCCATAAGGATATGTTGGAACAAGACCCCTTTCTTCGGAGATTTGGTAGGTCGGCCTTTCTCTATGACTTTGACTTTGACTTTGTACGACTTGCTGTTGGAGTTCAGTTCATTCAAGAACACGCGTTCATGCTTCATCTTGAGATCCTTACAGCATAAGAGAGAGGGATGTCAGTATGTTAAGGTTACGTAAAAAAAAATGTGTTTATAATGTTGTTGTTGGACTTTCTATTTCAACTTTAAATTCTAGCATTTTTGTTCCTAGATAGCATGTTTAAATTATTTTAACATATTTGTTTGTGTTCTATTTTGGAACCGTTGCCATGGTGGTTTTTATATCTATAATCAGACACATGAGAATGAAAAAAACAAGTTTACATAGTTATGATACATGGCTAATTATGGTTAGTGATGTCACTAATAAAGTTAAATCAACACACACAAACCAAAATTATGACAGGTTACAAAAAACAGAATCTGCAATGATTGCACAATTTCTGTTGCAGCTAATTGAAATCTCCATAACATTGATCACCATCTTTTAAGAAGTTTAATTACTATCAAGATCAACTGAAATATCAACATACAAAATCTAGGATCAGCTAGCCTACATTATACAGATGGAACAAATTAAAAAAGCAAGTATAAACAAAGATTTGCATGTATGTTGACTTAAAGCATTTAATAGGTGTGGCTATCAAGTGAAAGAAAGGCACATAAATGCAGACTTATCATGGGAAGAATAAGCAGAATACCATTTATGTATGCAAAAACAAACTGAATAGAAGTGGAAGAAGTTGGTTGTACCTGACAGGAAGAAGAAGCTGCTGCTTGTAATGAAATTGAAGTGTTTACCCTGTGGACAATAAGAAAAGGCAGAGCATATATATATATAGGGGAGGGGGGGAATGTGTGGTAAACCACAAGGAATTGACTGGGATTGGGCAAAGAATGGGTGCAAACAGTAGCATGTCCTTGTTGCACTGTTAACAACTTTAGTTTTTTTGTAGAGCCATACCATGAGATTTGGCTGAACAACCAAAGGGACACTCTACTTAGCACACTGCTAGCAGTTGATGAAGTATAAAAAAAGCAATGTCATATGTTGTGAACCTACTATGGCAGCACACATGATTGGAAATGGGTAAAGGAATGGTGCAAACAGTAGCATTGTACTTGTTGCACTGTTAACACAATGTTTTTTTCCCCAGAGCCATACCATGAGATTTTGCTGAATAACCAAAGGGACACTCTACTTTTTACACTTCTAGCAGTTTGTTAAGTACAAAAATACAATTTGATATGTTGTGGTGTTACTATTCCTAGAAAATCTACATTGAGTTTTAGTCAATGTGCACTCAAATAAAACAAGAGGGTGCAACTTGACAGGCTGAATATGTTAGGTTATAACCATGAGTAAAATTGAGAGCAATCTAGTCAATTATGATTGCTATCATTTGTCAACTACTCCCTAGTCTATCCATTTGAAATAGTCACGTATCCTATTTAAAAATGTCCTGAAGGATGTTACTTCTTAGAATGAATAAAGGGAAGAGGTAGGAGGGATTTAGTTATTACAATGGTTAATTTATTAAATCTTGTAAAATCCTTAAATATGATAGGTTAAAATAACTAACTAATTAGTAAATCAGTCACAAAGTAATCATCCATTCTTATTCAATCTCTTATGATCAAGAGCTGTTGTAACATATAGAAGGAGAGAGCTATAGAGAAAACCAATGAAACCATTTCGATCCAAGAATTTATAGAAAAAATTCCCAGCTACGGTAAGATCTATAGCGAGAGTTACACTAAGAAGACGGGCTGATACGCTGATGGGCTGACCTTCTCAACATAGTGAACAATGTTTCCATTAAATGCAACCATTCATAAACTAATCAGTGGAGTAGAGAATTCCCAACCTCAATGACTTCGTGTAGTAGAGATGGTTGTATTCCTCATGTGTTGCACTCCATATGTTGCAGTAGAATCCACCTTTGTAGAAGTCACCAGTCAGCTGCACCAAATCGCAAAAGATCAGCTCTTCTTAGAAGTTCATGTCAACCAAATGGTACAAGTGACATAACTCTTTTACCAATATACCTCAGATATATGATGTATGCCCGAGTCTTGGGAGTTCCAAGTTCAGGCTGCAGCAAGGCACCAACGACTAAGATGAGTTGGAAAACATTATTTACCTGACAAGAGTATTTGTCATCAATTCAATAACAACTTAGCAAGCAACAGTCCACTATTATGTAAAGCCAACCAGTGGGAATCAACATCATATTATTACTAAGCCAAACTTTAATGAATTAATTTCATTTCATCGTTTTGACGCACATTGCTCTAAATATGTAATCATCAATAGAGATAAAATTCAACATTTTCCAACCATCATCAACCACTTCTTGTGCAGTTTGCGTCGAACAACATATTTTCAAGATTTGATGAGTACATGCACCTTAACCCGTGAAAATTAGAAACTGAGCTCCAAAAAATTCAATTGCATTAAAACCCCTCAATCTTGTTTAGGCCTAAAAACTAAATTCGACATCATTGTTGTTTTTAATTTTTAAAAAAACTTAAAATTAGTTTATGTTTTTATTTTTGTTTTTTCAAAACTACCGCAAAACTGTTTTGTATTACTCTTAAATACAAGTATTTTTTTAATTTAAAGTCTACCTAATTCTCTAAATCCTCCTTGTTAAAAAGTAAATAAAAATAAAAATAACAAACCCCATTCTCTTATCCTTCCCCATCTCCATTATTGTTGATGGATGACCTTCAATATCACGGCCAACAGACCACCCTAACAGACCTAACATTCTTCATATCCATCACCAAATCTCTTTTACAATAATATTATGAGCATCCACAATTTGTATCATCATTGTTATAGAAATCAAGGTCGTAGTCTCGTAGACCTCCATTAATGGAGTTTCTTCAAGCTTATATTTGTTCACGGTCATATTAGAAATAATAATTTCACAAATCTCTTATTTAACCTTTTTCGGACGAGTTCCATCAAGGTTGAAGACCCTTGGTTATAAAGCAACAAATTCAAGAAATCTACTGACTACCAGTCCAAGTAAAGAGACTGACCTGCCAACTTAAGCTCCAACCTCTTTTGTATATAGCACCGCCAACAAGCATCACATCCCGCAGTACCTTGTAACAATTTGCCTAAGTCAGATTTAACGGAATGGTCATTCATTTGTGCATAAGTCAGATCATAAACTTTGGAAAAACAGGAAAAAGAAGAGAAATAAGAAATTTAAGATACCTGATTGAAGACGGATCAAGAGCTCGGCTTGGACTTCAGTCTCAGCTTCTCGTGTTTCACCCCTTTCGTACTTTTGTTAAAACCTGAAGCCACTTCCATATTATAGAGTTGATGAATTCTTGCATGTTTCTATTTCTCAGTTTCTGTACATTAACCCTTTTTAGCATATCAGTTTATTCCAACGTGTATGCTTTTCTTTTATTATGTTTTAGGAATTACCTGTTTACTCCTTATTGTTAGTCACTAAATAATTAACTATTATTTCAGAATTGGCATTTTACTCTACGTATACCAGATGGAATCAGAACATGTCTCATTACCACTGGTTGGTATTCAGGCATCTTAATGTACTGAACGTTATAGTGAATTATCCACTATGCATACCACCAAACAGTGCATTATAAAAGGGATGAATTGAAGGTAACTCATGGTGTATAAGGTAGAAGAGTATGTCGTAGAACAACGAGAACCATAAACTGTTTGCAAAGAATAAAAGCAATATCACTTCGATTCCATATTGTAGATGACTGTATATATTAATTGCTACTAAAGATGAGAACATAACAAAGTTTGTAGAATCTTGATGTTAGATACTCCAAAACTCCAATTTTGGATTGGCAGGTATGCATTGGGAATGAAGCAGCAGAAGGAAGACTAACACATATGGAGGGAACACTGATGTCCATGACTTACACAAAAAACATACACTTTGGGAATAACTGATTCTGGTCAATATTTCATTTAAAGCACTAATCTGGGTGGCCTCAATTTGCTGACTTCACTGCATAAATCAGGCTGATACACATGGCATCCAACCTTATTCATGGTTGGGCCTCCCTGCCCTCCACTGTGTGAATACATAAAGCCCACCTATCAGTTTGCATCATTATATAATATTAATTAACAGCTGTATGAGCATATTCCCCCTATAATAAGCAAACTTCCCTCAACTCATTCTCTCATCTATCCTCTATTCAAGCCCAGACTAAACCCACCCCTTAAACAAAGCCTCTTCAGGTATATAATTTTCTGAAGGGCAATAAGCTCCCGTTCACCTAAAAGCCCCAAAACTAAACGCTCCTAAAATGGCAAGTGATGTCAAGATCGGGTCTTCTGTTGTACCATATGGTACAAAACAGATCGCATTGATCATGCTTAGATGGTGTATGAGTACCTGGATACTTACAGAAACATCACAATTAAAACGAATGGTCTGATGTACTGTCGATACTAAGAACCATGGTCTGTTGTACTGTCGATACTAATACGACATGCAGTTAAATTACAGACCATGTGTAGGTTTGATGAAGGCGAAGGTTTATGAAACTAAGGGTTGACACCACGAATTCCCAGTTCGTTTGGCTGTCCCCCTTGGTTACGTGCCTTCAAAATCACAAACCATCTAAGGACCAGCACTACATGAGCAACAAAAGGTAACCGTTGGACAGCTCTATTATGAGCCTGTTTTGGTTGCATTGGTTGCCCTGTGACTGGCCCTGCCCAGGCACAGGCTTGATCAGACCGTCCGTCATGTCTTGCCCCTATAATGTATAGAGAGCTACCTTCGATCCAATGTATCCTAATGTTAGAACCATTATAAAGAGGTGTTATTCATGTTCCCTAAATTTGCAAGTGTTGTGTGTATTTATCTATTAATGCTTTTACATTATCGTTTTACCATATGACAATGCTATTCCGTTAACTTATTTAACCAGGTGAAACAAACATATTAAGTGAGATTCTAAATTGTCTTTGAAGCCTTCTTGCAAATACAGTCACCATATATATGGTGCACTTGAAACAAGCAGAAATGACATTTAGCAGTTGCTTTTTCAGAAATAGATATGAAAATGGAAATCATGTCTCGATGGAAGTGTAAATTTGTTTTTCTGGGCGCCAATTAGACAAAGTAATAAATCAAGCTTTTGCTAAAATTAGAAACATTGAAGTCATTTCCAAGAGAAATTTCCACTATGAAATATGCTCTTAATGCGCCCACCCTCCCCCTCACAAAAAAAGGTAATCATACTTAACCCAAAATATCAATGCAGAAACCATCATCAAAATATTACCTCTTGTCAACAAAATAAAGATGCACTATGAAGCACAATATGCTTCCAGGATATTAATACAGGCTTAAATCCGCTCTTACTTGAAGTGCAACTGAGTCTTTTCCTTTCAAGAGCACATCCATGATAGCAAACTGATCATCAAACGCACTATAAAACCTGTGGCAGAATGTGCTCCTATAATATGCAAGACAAATACCAAATTAGAGAAGCTGTACAATATGACAAAAACTAAACGTAAGACAAATCACAAGTGACAAAAAACCGATCCTCTTCAGTCATCTGCTGATCTAACTCACCAAATTTCCGTGTAAGAACTTCAGCCCCCACTGGCGAAAGCATGTGTCATATTAAAGCCTATAAGGTTCTGGGGAAGGTGTTCTGGAAAAGAACAAAACAAGCAAAAAAAATAAATGAAACAGGAAATGCCAACCAAATTGGATGTGGAAGCTAGCAAAAGAAGAAAGTAATTAATCATACTTAATGGCCCTTTAACCTATGCATTCTTGAAGGCAATTTCAAAAACCAATAACTAAATGTCAGTGCACGAGGACTATGGTTGGACTATGGTTGCCACTGGTAAGGTGGAAACAAAGAATATAAAGCACATAAGCATAGTAAAACTTACATGTGCAGGCAGTACCTAGATAATTCCAGCCATCTGCAGGACCTCATAAGATATGACATTCTCAACGTGTGTTCCAGCTAGCCGTTGTGAAGTATCAGGTGAAATGACAGTCACCTGGCGTGCTTGCCTTGCACGGGACAAGGCCACATACAACTGGCCATGTGAAAAACATGGGCGGGGCAGGTAAATAGCCACCTGACTTAATGTTTGGCCTTGAGATTTATTAATTGTCATTGCGAAGCTGAGTTTCACAAGGAACTGTTTCCTTTGAAAGAAAATTGGATATTTAGAGGAGGGTGAAGGCCTTTGTTTTACACGTGGTATGAAGACATGCTTCCCTTTGTGGTGGCCAGTTATAATAACACACTCAATGAGGTTGGGGGAAAGCCCCTTGCAGATTAGTCGTGTACCATTGCACAAGCCGGACGATGGCAAAATATTCCGAAGCAAAATAACTGGACTGCCCTCCTTTAGGACGAGCTCATGAGGGCTCATCCCACCAGGACACAATGTGTTGATGAATTCTGTCGGATAGACATTGCAATTATCATCAAGCACCATGTCAAAGCTTTTATACATAACTGGTTGCCCTGGGAATTTCTTTATCAGCTCCGTGTTTATGGAATCAACATCATCATTCATTGGAGTGAGTATTGCTCTTGTTGTAAATATGTCTGAGCTAAAGTTGCGAAGGTCTAACTCGGGAAATGTAAGTGAGGTCAGGTCTGTTATTGGGTCCCTGCCATCCTCCAAAGGCTTTAGCACTTCACTTGGTAACTGTACGTAGTTATTTTCAGCAGTCTGTAGTTCTCCATTTCCCAAAGCAAGCAAGAATGCTGAAAACTGGGGATCTTCTCGGGCCCGTATGTTTTCTGTGAGACGGAACTTTGTTAACTTAGGCCACAGTACAGAACTGACCAAGCTCACACCAACTGCTTCTCGTTGTGTTCTGTGGGGAAGGACAGGAAGAACTTGACGGAAATCTCCCCCAAAAACAACAAGCTTACCTCCGAAGAGTTGGTTTTCATCACACAAATCTCTAAGTAGTAAATCTAGAGACTCAACGTTTTCTTTCCTGGCCATTGAAGCCTCATCCCATATGATGAGCGTTGTTTCCTTTATCAATGCAGCTAGGCTACCTTGTTTGGGCACATCGCAGGCTAGTGAAGCTTCAGTATCTATAGGAATCTTAAACCTAGAATGTGCTGTTCTTCCGGATGGTATGTTGGCTGCAGCTATGCCTGATGTAGCAGTTGGAAGCACGATCAAGCCCATGAGACGTATCTCTGCGTACAGGGCATTGTAAAAGAAGGTTTTCCCTGTTCCGCCTGGGCCATCTATAAAGAATGCACCAGGTTTCTTTTGTTTAACATGGTCAATGATGCAGGTGAATGCTTCTTGTTGTGCCGGGTTGAGACTTTCACGACAGCGGATGCAGTGGTCAGGAATTGGTGCATCGAGGGCATCAATTATATCTCGTGTTCTTGCAATTTCATCATCAGTAGGCTCAAGCAAGTGGTCCAGGCCAAAAGTCTTGAGCGATTTCCCCATTTCTTCCAAGGATTGCTCAACTGAACTAGCTGTGAGTTGCTTGATCTTAGCCTCAGAATCTGGAAATTGATGGCTGAAATCCTCTGACGGTGCAGCATAGTACTTTAGCCAGAGCGCACTGAGGTTACTCGGTTGGCAGAAAATGAGGACAGTGGCAAAGAGACTACGCAGAGCACCAGGCATCTGTACGGCACACGCTTCAGCTAAGCAAAGATCAACTGATTCATCTTCAACAAGCAAGTTGTGTTTAAGGGCTGCTTCTTGAAAAGTTGCGCATCTATACCCAGCAACTGTTAATAGATCTTCGAATGACTTAGGGCCAGGGACGTGAACGAGCAATAACCTCAGGAAGTAACGCTCTCCTTCAGACGGACTAACAAAAGCTAACCGACCGACAACAATAGTTTTGTTTTTCCTCAAGAACCACTGTTTTGCAGCACTATCCCATCTATACCTTTCTGTAAAACGGCTGTACAGGCACCCTGTGCCATCTGGGGTTGCAGCGTTTGCCTTAAAAAATTCAGTCAAAGAAGTCCGGGAATGTCTGTCAGCTGCAACAACAGCATCAAGCCGTTCATGGGGCCTTATCTGAACTGTGTGCATGTTAGGTAGGTGGACCTGGAGTGGAAGGACGGCCGGATGCATCTCATACAAATCAAACCCAAAGATCCTCCACGCAACCTCGCAAGGAGAAACCCACCTACCAGATTGGAACTGGTCTATCTCGTCAACATCCCTCTGCTCACCAGGTTGCACAACATTGAAAGAGATCATATCATGGCCCTTGTACACATATTTGTAGAGGTACTTAACTGCCTGGATGGTTGAACAAACCTCAACATTTACATGACAGTCAAACAGAGATGATAGGTATGGATTATACGGGATAACCCACCTATTATCAAGGTTTGCCTTACGGATAGAAACTGCATCACCGGTGTCCCTTCGCCTGTACAAAGGGAACCCATCTTTATTGTTTGTCGTTTCAGGGCAGAACTGTTTTGGATACCCGCTTTTACATTTGTTTTTATGGCTCTTATGTTTCATGCAAGGGCATTGAGGGTTCAAGTGACCACAAGGGCCGTGCATCATATGCTTGAGGATGATTTTTCTGAGTCCAGGGTTGTCCACAGAGGGAATTTCAGCACATACAAACTTGTCGTAATCAGCAGGAGTTTTGATTTTGAATTCAGGTTTTAGAATGATCAAGAAATGTGCATGAGGAAGGCCCCGTTTTTGAAACTCAACGACGTAAATCATTGCAGCAACCTTCCCAAACACGTGTTTCTCCATTATCTGCTTCTTAAGAGCTAGCAACTTGGCCCTGAATATCCTCGAAACCAGATCAGGCCGGTTTTGCGCTTCTTCTCCAGTGGCCAATTCTTGTTTTATTTCAGGCCAATTAGGATTGCATGTCATTGTGACAAACAAATCTGGCTTCCCATACCGCTGCACCAGCGCCATTGCATTCAAGTACCTTTTTTTTAGATCCCGAGGCCCGCCAATGAAAGTAGGGGGTAGCACAACACGATGCCCCACATTCGCTGCATTTGTTTCCCCACTTTCTACGGTGTCCAGGATACCTTGGTAGAGGTCTGCCCGTATAGTAGCCTGGTTCCTCCGGAAAAAATCAAGGCGAGTGTTTTCAACTTTCACGTACATATCCACGATATATTGCTGAAAACAACGGCCAGCTCTGAGGAGAAGATTTTGTGGCCGACTTTGGAGTTTATATGCATAGTATTCTCTTGCTGAGATATGTTTGTCTGCCTTGGTATGAGCTCCAGTGGCACCTGCAAACAGAAGGAACACGCACGGAAGATAAGCAACTGGTAAGAGTAAAAGAATAGTGTGTACATTGGAATGGCATGTAAGCAGTAGCTGAAGTTATAATGATTTCCTGATAAACACCCACACGGCACACACGACACACTGCAGTGCATGTATGAAATGGACAATAAAGAGTGAGGCACTTGAAACAATTGGAAAATACTAATGTGCAAGAAACGACCATGGTTATAACCTATTCGTTAAAATATATAGCAACCAGCGTTATTAGGAGATTAATCAAGAGTAAATGCATGCAATCCTATAGGCAAAACGTGATCAGGTGTGTTGAGGGGATGCGGCAGAAACATCATAGGACTGAAAAGTTTAAGCTGAACAGATCGCAGCTCAACGAATATGAATAAAAGCATCAGTTCCACACGCAAGCAAATACAACAAATATATGATTTTAGTATAATAGGTTTGAGGTCTGATGCAAGAATCACAAATAAGGCAAACAAATATGTAAGCGCCTTAGGTATAAAAGTATTACTGCCATAAAGAAGTTGAATCACATGGCGCTCACATAAAAGTTGAACAATACTACTCCTAGCAATTTAAGTCCCAGCAAACCAGACCAAGGGCAAATCAATCAGGCCTACGCTAAACCGACTGCACTACCAGCAAAGCAAACACAACAATCAGCAGACCATACCTTGGGTTCCCTGAGAAACCAAGGTTTGACTTTACCCATCAGAGGGCACAAATGCGTAAGTAGATCACTAACAATAATAACATACTTAAATCCATTGCATAAATAGTACCCATCGAACCATACGTACTATGAACCCCAACATTTTATAAACCCAAGTGTAATCGATACATACCCTAAAATTACCAATAATGACAACACATTTAACGGCTTTGGAAAAAAGGAAGGTTAGGAATTAGTTAGGCAATGATACATTTGCTTTATTTTTTATACTTGTTGAAAATTAATTAGATGGATTCAACTTGTTAAAAAATAATAAATTAGAAGATAGAGCAAGCCTAATTAAAAACAGCCAAAAAAATGTGTCAATACTATTGGAAGATGAAGTGTCATTTCTAGTATGTTTTTAAGAAAATGTAAGCACAGATTGCAGAATATGCAGTGAATTAAAAGCATACGTATAGCTTCCTCGGACAAGAGCTCCTCAGCAGTTTGCACAGCACAAGACACGACCGGGTCTTGTTGGGTTCGTAGTTGATGTCTTCCACCAGTGGACATCTTCATGAGCCCCTGGTTCCAACCACAGTCCCCACACGGAAACAATAGTGGATATTGAAGAGGGTCATAGCAACCGTAAAAATGCATAACCCTATGAGACTCATTAGACTTCCCAGAAACTACAATATGTGGGCTGCTAGATTCACTCGATGAGGTGGCTTCAGGCCATATGCCAGCAACCTCATCAGATGTAGGAGCGTTATACACACGTTGGTCAGGCACTGTGTTCTTATTAAGTACTACATGGGTGTCCTCCCTAATTTCCATCTCTTTCAAAGACCGAAAAAATCTAGCGCAAGGATTTCTTTGGGTAACATTCATTAGGATGTTGATAACATCTTCGCGTAATTCTGGGAAACATCCTAATCGGTTCTCAGCTTCATGTTGGGAATCATAAAAATAAAGCTGCAAATATTTAGGGTTGTCATTACCAGGTAGCAAATCAGGGACGTGGTGATAAATTTGGCCATGAAGTTTAAACACATAGATCCCTTTCTGAGTTTGGGCATCAATCGCCCCTCCAAGTGAACTAAATGCAAACAAATTGTTATATAGTCGTGCGTATTTCCTAAAATGCTGGGCATCTTCATCCTGTGAAGTGAATAGCCGAACAAGTTCAGGAGGATAGGCATTGGAAGCTACCTCAACCTCCCCATTGCCGCAACAGAAATGCAAGGACTCATACGCAAACTTCTTTGCGTTGCATTTAGGGCAATATTCAGGCAGAGGCAATGCCAATGGTTCATGGGGAATGGCCTCACCAATAACTGCCAGAGGGACCTCTGGTTTTACAGAGCGAACATAAGGGTTAGGGATTGACTTCATGAAGGTCAACAAATATAAAGGGGAGGAGGTAGAATATATTACTTTCTCTCCGTGTTACCCGGCGCTCCTTACGGGGTCTCTGAGATGGTCCTAAGGCAGCTTCACCCAACGGACTGTACATGACAAAACAAGGATGTTAGCATGTTTCTATGCAATGTTTATGCAGGAAGGCAAGCCATATCACAAGAGTACCTATGTGGCCTGGCAAAGGGCAAAGGATGTTCAGGCGGGGTGATGCTGCTTGTATATAGCCTTGGACGCGGGTGTATACGGCTGGAAGCACCCGGTGTCGAGGCTGATAAATAATACGGGAAAGCGTCTGCTGGTTGCGGTGATGGCTGTGAAACCGGTGCTGCAGTCATGACAAAAAACACAACGGGATTAAGCGTAGGGGTTTGGTTAATGTATGCAGTAGGGGAGATATAGGTGCCTAACCTCCTTGGTTGGACATGGGAGCCTGTGTTCCATGGTAGTTGTACGGGCCTGGCCTTGTATGTTCAGGCTCCCTAAAATGGTAACAACTCATGTTAGAAGGATGCGAATGATTAAAATGATAGAAGTTTCCCGTAGTGAAATCAGTACCTCTGCGAGCCAGCATGACTGGTGTTTTCAATAAGCTTCAGCCGCTTGTTCCGGCTTGCCCCGGGAGATAGTGAGCTCAAAAGCCTCTCTTGTGAGCATTATATGTAGGCACCATGCACACAAAAGACACATGTGAGGCTTATGAACATCACACTTTAACAGACAAGTTACAATGGCAAGATGAATATCCAAAAGGCAAGAGATTACCCATTAGTTATGCAGTTCCGCCAAACATGTTCAAACACCAAACAAACAAGGCAAGTGTTGATCTGCAGCAATAAGACTAACGCTTACAGATTAGTATTAATCAGCAAGGGCAGAGTGAATACGAAAACAATCAAATCATCATTCAATATGTTAAAGAACTAAATGAACTTCAAACAGCTAATTAGGAGAATTACGCGGTGATCTGCACTTCTACAGTCAGAACACTAACACTTACACTAACAGTTACAGATTAGCATCAGCCCGAAAATGCAATGACCCAGCAAACAACCGAGCCACCACTATAATCACAGAACAACGTGGGAACTCCCTAAACTATGTGACCAAAATCTTTTGCAGTTCCATTACAGAAAAGCATCTACTGTATGAGCACTCCTAATCATAATGCACCTGCTAAACATAACAATGGCAAGTGTCCTTTTTCCCCCCACCCCCAACCTAAACAATTGTTAAGCCTACGGATCGATTTGAACAATGTTATAATCCAAGGCAACAACACGTTAAAGTAAGCATGAAGATTACAAGAAAGACAACCATATTTGAGGCAATGTTATAATACAAGGCCAAACACGTGACCCTTGCCATATATAAGTCAGAAGGACCATGTATAGGGAATCCCTGGTACAAGATTGGATCTGCAGGGTACGTGGGATTTCATACTGAAAAGAACACATCTGTAGCACACATTATAAAATAACCAGGAATGGAAATGGGCTTATAAAACAACCGGGAATGGAAAACTTCCAAAGGGAGTTCTTTAATTTCACATGTTGTCCTTGTAGAATTACATTATGGCTTACACAAATCCCTTACAAAAGTCCAACGGCCCTAGGGAACGGGTAAAAACCGACATACATCAAAAGGTAAAAGCTGGCCCGTTAGTGACAAAAGCGGGCAGCAAAGGCGTAAGTGCCCGTTAGCAAAAGACATAAATTAACAAAAGGAATGGCCTATGAAGAGCACAAACTACAGAGGCCATTATGCATAATGCGTCTACCTAGTAGGACTAAATGCCTAAACAACTTAGGTGTTCTTCTGGCGCTTGAAGACAAAGTCGAGCTCACATGGAACTGAGAAAAAGACTGGCAGGTCAGTCTCTGATGCAACAACAAAGGATGGCCCTGAAATAGCTAGGTTCGCCTTCGGTTTTGTAGGGGGGAGTGGAACAGACACAATAGAAGGAATGCGGTATGGCGCAGCCCTAGGAGTAATACAATCCTGCTCCACAAGTAACAGCGAAGGCTCTAGTGGTTCTTCAATCCCCAAAACACGTTCCTTCAAGGTCAAGTAGCTCTCCCTTTCTAAAGTGCATAGCATAGCACCAAACTTTGAGTCGGTGGGGTTATAATTTTCATCAACCACATCGAAGTTGTACACATCCATGAGACAGTGAATGGCCTTCTTGGCAAGGTTTTGTTTAGCAGATGCAAGACTTGAGCAATAGTCACTGAAGATGCATTCATAGTCAAAGGGGCTTGTTGGGGGGGTAATAGTAAACCATGAAGTGAACTGAGAAGAAGCATGTTCAACAGTTTCGATAGGAGTGCTACGGACCGGGATTGCCCTGAACACAACGCGCAAAACGGACATGAAATCCACAGACACATGCTTAGCGCCTGTAGGAACGCCCTTGTCCAATGCCTCAGGCAAAGCAGCTTTTGTCTCCCCTTGTTCCATACGCTGGAATTCAATCCTCTTTAGGTTGAACAGGCTACCACAACGAGCATACATCTGCTTCTTTAGTGATGTGACATCTTCAACAGCCACATCAAATTTCCTCATGAGGTCACGCACGGCTTTTTGTGCTGCCTTCTCACATGACTCTCCTAGAGTATCAGCTGGCCCACCAACATAAACGTACGCAATAGGACCACAGTCTGTCTTAACAACAACAGTGGCATTGTTCTTAGACATATCCAGGAACTGGTAGACCGGCTCAGGGAAGTTAAGGCATTGAGCAATTTGCATTAGCAGAGGGTGGAAAGGGATCACGACCTTGCTGTGTGATGCAGCCATGACCTGTAACGCTGTAAAACATGAGTTTAGACGTGGTGACCAAGTGGCCAACCAACGCAGCAACATTAAGGCAGCAAATGTGAGGATAGGGAGGGGAGGCGGTAGGAACCATCTGCCACTAACCGGCGCGGTGTCAAAGAAATGCAACAATTGCAAGCGTACGAAACAACAGTTACAAACGGCAAGCATGGCCTGAACTTCACTATACAATGGTTTTGGTATAAGGTGGGAGGGTATAAACTAACAACTGAAGGCAACAACATGGTTGTAGAAAGCCAATAGACCTAGCAGGCGGGCCCTCTAGGTTGGAAGGCTAATGAACAACATTCTAAACTTGGTTCATTTATCCCTAGCGCCTGCAAACAAAACCTAGGGCATGGATTGCAAAGGAGAGGCAACAAAGTCAAGAGGGGCCATAAGAAACCGTACTCGGTCTAACCAAACACACAGTGAGCAACCCTAGAATTAGAACCCCTCATATGGTAAATGCAAGCTACAAGTCTACAACCCCATACAAAGAAGTTAGGGCAAACTCACAGCCACAATCGAAATACGTACTAAAACAACAAACATAGTAAATGCAAAGTAAACAACTAAATTGAAGCAACGAATTGATGCAGGACATGGCACAGGACAAGTGAGGAAGTGGATAAATGTGGTACCTCGTGACAGTGGGCAGCAAATGGAACAGAACAACCTCCGCACGCACAAATAATGCACTCTGTAAAGGAAGCAAATACAGTCAAGTTCAGTTGATCATCAGAAGAGAAGATTAACAGTGCATGCTTCAAGCATATGTACACACAAGGAAACAACACAACACATTAGACTCTCAGACGGTCTAATTTTGAAAAGCAAAGAACAGTTTAGATGTTCAGACTCTTAACAAACAGAAGTTCCTTTTGAAACTTTACCAATTGAACCCTAGAGTATGACTAACAGAGGTATCTTAAGCAGAACTGAACAATTGAGCCCTAATGAGAATCATAAACGTAAAGAGACTTTACTCACAATCTTTTTCATGACTTACAAGCACAAAAGGAACCTAAATAATGAAACCACAGAATAGATGCAGCAGGACGGGAGGGGGGACAAAAAGATAATTACAACGCAAAATGAGCTACATGTGTGGTGCACAGTTAGAGACACACATAACTATTTTATCTAGAAACATTATACTTTAATATTTCACACTCGTCCACGTTACAATGATACACTCTGTTTCAGATAGAAATTGACTGATTTAGTAACAACAGCTGCAAAACACGCTGATATTAAGAAACATAAATATGTATTCAAAATTTCCAAGAAAAATGTCTGATACAATATTCAGGCATATGAAACGAACATAATCGCCCAAGTCAGAATCACAAAAGAGCTGCTTTCTTTTTCTGTTTTTTTAAAAGCTAAATTCTCAATTTCTCACAGACAACCCAAAGCTTGTGTTAAAAACAGCAAAGATAACAAGAAACAGTGGATTCATAGTGCATCACACAAAAACAGACAGTATATATCTCATTGTAGCTTAATAGCAATCTCATAATTTAAGCAAAATACATATAGGTAAGTAACTTAAAGTGGAGATGTTGTTGTCTGATATTACTTTAGGCATGGAAGTTTTTTTTATTGTAGGTGGCAGCAGTACCACAGGCATGCTCGTTTTTAATAGATCTGTGCAAAATTGTTGGGAAAACCCAAATTGCTAAGAAACTTGAAAAGGTACATTGCAGCATTAACTAAAAGTTTTGCCGTTAAAGACAACAGTCACTCAAAATTACTCGCCTGATTTTGATAGTTTAATAACTGAAACAGTTGTATCAGGAAAAGGTCAATCAATTTCATATATAATTTAAAATAAATAAATCATAAACCCTAAAACAAATGAACCCAACAAATTTTAAAAACTGTAATCCAAATAACTGTATGAACCCAAGAAATGCAAAAAACTGTATGAACCCAAAAAATTATCCAAAGAACTGTATGAACCAAAAAAAATCTAAAAACTGAGTGAACCCAAAAAATTCTCCTTAAACCTAAAGTAAACAGAAGAAAGCATCGATCATATCAAAACAACAAAGCATGAACTTCAGTTGGTGAGATGAGAAGCTTAACAAATAAGGTTTCCATGTACATGCACACAAGTAAACGGCATAGCACACCCAAATAGCAATGCATCGGAATGGCAGCATTCAATATATAATCTTATGCACTGGGTGACACATTGTCCATGGGAAATATATTATTAGGTATCATATCATCATATGGATATATTATCCAAGCTCACTAACATCCAATTAAAGTGGCCAAGCAAAAAACCAAGAGCATGTAGTACCTTACTGGTGTGAATTATAAATGGGGGGAAAAGGTGAAAAACACAAAAGAGGGCAGAAACCTAATGAACCAAGAGCAAAAGAGGCCACATATATATACACACATGATAGAAGACAGACAGAAGTAGGCTACACCAAAAAAGAAAAAGGAAAAATAAAACAAAACAGGAGGGAAGGTGGGAAAAAGGACAACAGTGTACAAACAGTACCTTTCCAGGAAAAAAAGATGGGCACAGTACTTGTAAATAGTGTAACCCACAAGGTAAGGGCCATCAATTTAGGCCTCCAAGATAGCCCCCATACCGCCCCTAATTCCCTCCATGACCAAAGAAAAATCCACACTAAAAAAGGTGAAAATGTGCAAAATGACAGAGTGAGGTTATTACCTCAAACTGAAGCCCAGCATTTTAATGACCTATTACCCCAGTGTTACCTAATTCTTCAATCATCTAAATTAAATTATGGATAAATAACTGAAGCCCAGAATTATGGATAAATAACCACGAGTGAAACTAAAAATATAAAAAAAATTACAGAGTAATTAAATTTAAATGTACGAAAAGCCTGATCGTTACGAAGTTTTGTTTAATACCATTTCTAAATTGTATTTATCAATTCAAAATCCTATTCTTTTAATTTTTTTAGTCAAAAAAGATAAAGATTTTATACCCAAACGAATATTCTCCGTACTACGATTACGATACTCATACCAAGCACCCCGTATGAGAGTATAATTTGCATGACGGGAACTTAAAACGTATTTCATATGCAGGCAAGTCCTCAACTATACTATAAAGAAAATAGTCCTAATCCTATCCGATATTATTATGTCACTTACTCCGCTTAAGAAGTTGAAAGTAGGAAACTCAAATAGTAAACGAACATTAGTAACATAATTACGACAACTGACATGATATTGTGCCATGCATTCCCAAATCAATATGAATTAAACCCTAATCAAAATGTAAAAGTACGACGATTAGTGTTTTTTAAATTTATTGAATGACATTAATTTTTTTTATTATTATATCATACTTATACTCACAACAGAGAAACCATTGAACATAGCTTAGCAGTTTTTGGCCTCTGCTACCAAAATTACCTGAAAAACAGAGGGAAAAACCAAGTTATCAAGGAAATATATGAAGAATTTAAATACAGAAATTTTAAACTTTAGAAGTTTTATTATTGTCGTTGGCTTTGCACACTGAACAATACCTTTTCTTATCACAACAGCAACAAACCAACACAGAAGCATCATAGGTTAATTGTTTCCCCCTTTCCTAATAATTGGGTTTACTAAGAAAATAGGAAAAATACAGCAATGAAAATTTAGCTAAATCTACCACTTCACTATAATTATTCCTGTTACCAACAGTTTCAATGAAATCAGGCAATAATGAAAATTTAGGTAAATCAACCACTTGACTATAATGATCCTTCCGCATGCGAAATCAGTAATCCAAATGTAAACAAATCAGTAGCTAAACCAAACAGATAAAAAACACTTATGAACCAGGTAATTGAAATAGTCAAATACGGATGAGAAAACAATGAAACATGTTCAATCAACAAAGGAACTCAGTAATTGAAAAGCTCAAATACGGCCACCCATATTCTAGATCTGGAACAATTCGTGGCGATCTTAATATGAGAAAATCAATGAAATATGTTCAATCAACAAAGAAATTCAGGGAGAACTACAATGTCAGATCACAAGTATTGAAAATCCAGGCAAAAAAAAGAGGTACGCACCAAGATCCAAAGGGCATAGCGATGTTGGACACAAAGACGGCAAAAAAACGGGACAAAATCACCCTGACATGTGGAACAAAATGAATTAGGAACGCTCCCCAGATCTGATTTCTGGGTGGCCCGATTCATTTTGTCCACATCTCTGGTTGATCTGGCCCGAAAAAACTGGGCCGGTTAAAAAGAACCACGCTCAACAGCAAGACGAAAGGAAGAAAGAACGGGGAACGATGGCCGTGATGCGCCGCCGCCATGGGAGGTGGAGCGGATCTTGAGAGAGAAAATAATGGAGGGGGAAGAGAGGCATGGGCGAGAGGAAAGGCACTGGGAAGAGGAAAGCAGTTCTTTAAGTCAAGGAACGTGGCATTGGGTGTGATGAAGGGCAGAACTGATAATTAGAAGGTATATAAGGGTATTTTGGTCATGGGACTATTGCATGAATAATGAAGTATAACTCTACACTTTTAAAAGGTTGTAGATAAAATATAGTGCATACTTTGGTTTTGGTTTTGGTTTTGGGTTAACTATTAATTATAATTTGAAAATTAGTTAATTCCGCCGCGTAATTCTGGTAATAACATTAATCGTTATCACGGTGGCGTTAATATCTCAGTCATTCATTTATTTTAAAATGGAAAATGGTTTTATAAAAGCAACGAATTATTAGGGTGTTACATTATACTTTATAACACATTTTTTTATTTACTTTTTTACTCCCCCGTTCTTGGGGTGCAATGGATTGCACAAGTCTCATTATTGAAGGGGATAACTTGGTGGTGATCGATTCAATGAACAAGATTTGGCAGGTCCCCTGGGAGATTAATGGGCTCACTGAGGATGTTAGTCAGGATTTATAAAATTTGGTTTCATTTTCGGTCATTCGTTGTTACCGCGAAGCCAATCAAGCGGCGGATTTTTTTGGCGGCAAAAAGAAGCTCTTGTCCTATTATGTCGTTATGGTTTTCTATCTTTTGATCATTTCCTTTCCCTCACCATCCGAAAGGATGAGTTATGTTTTACCTCTCAAAAGGGTTAACCTAGTTTTTTTTCCTTAAACAAAAAAAATATTCCCCCCTTTCTTGAATGTTATTCCCTTTTTTATTATTAAGTTGTTCTTTTTTATTACTCCATTTTGAAATCTTTCCTTATTTGTCTAACATTTATCCCCTTTATAGCCTTATAAATATCTCAAAGACCCACCTTAAAAAAATAAGTTTCGGATCCAATAAGTTCAGATAAGTTCATATAAGTTCAGATAAGTTCAGATAAGTTCAGATAAGTTTCAATAAGGTTCAATAAGTTCCAATAAATTTCATAAGTTCCAACAAGTTCCAATAAGTTCCAATATTAATAATAATATTATTATTTTTTATTATTAATATTATAATCTTTATTATTATTTATATAATAATAAAAAAATAATATTAATAATAATGATTATTATTATTATTATTATTATTATTATTTATTATTATTATAATAATTATTTATTATTTATTATTTATTACTCCCTCTGTTCCTCATGTTTACTATTCATATGGTCAAAGTTTAAAAATTTTGACTGTAATTAATAGTATGATTAAGAGTATAGATATTAACTTGTGGGATATCATTGAATTCGTTTCAATATCAATTTTCTAAATATCAATTTTTTATAATTTTTACTAATGCAAAATTAAAACTATTAATGGTCAAAGTAGTGCATTGGAGATCGCGCATAATGGAAAAGTGAGGAACATTATGGAACGGAGGGAGTATTTATTTTTTACTTTTTATTTTTTATTTATTACTACCTCCGTTCCTAAATGTTCTTTACGCTTTCCGTTTAAATCTGTTCCTGAAAGTTCTTTACACTTATGCTTTATTCCATTTTTAGAATACACCTTTTACAATTATACCCTCTTATCTTATTATTTTATTCATCCACTTACAATTTTTGTTGGCCCACTTATATAATTTATGATTGTTAACCCTTCACCTATTATTAACCCAATAATTATGATTGTTAACCCTTCCCACCAATTTAACACCTCTGATTTAATTTTTGTCTCTCTCCTCTCTCGTAACTTCCAGTAAACTCATTCAAATTCTTGGAATTTATTTCAATCAATTGCTTTCTCTCTCTCTCTCGTAACTTCCAAAGCAAACCCTTCTCGCCGTCTTCATCTTCTCCTCTCTTCAACCAGATCCACCCTCTTTCCAGACTTCAAACCACAAAAATTTCACCATCTTCATCCTCACTTCAAACCAGAAACATGATTTTGGCTCCTTCTTGATGAAAAATGATGATTTTTTTTTAATTTTCTTCATCTTCTCTTAAAATTAGAATTACGGTTTCTCTTCAAATCTTCTCTCCTTTCTGGTTAATTTTGGGAAGAATTAGTCTTAGATTTAGGGTTTATCT
Organism: Spinacia oleracea; assembly: GCF_020520425.1. Lineage (NCBI taxonomy): Eukaryota > Viridiplantae > Streptophyta > Magnoliopsida > Caryophyllales > Amaranthaceae > Spinacia > Spinacia oleracea. The sequence continues at coordinate 180,618,225 of NC_079490.1, forward strand.
GATTATTCTCTAGCATCGCTCATGATTTTAGGGGGAAATTAGATTTAGGGTTCTGCATGTTGGGATTCCGGTCGATTTGCGAGATAATCGAGTTCGGTAATTGGGGATCTTCGTGATTTGGGGGGAAAGTTCAAGGGTTATTGGGGATTTTCGTGAATTTGAGCGAAAATATGTTCTAGGGTTTTTTGATTTGGGGAAAAATTATGTTCTTAGTGATTTGGGGATTTTGTGTATTTTGGTGAAATATCAATTCTAGGGTTTGTGATTTGTGGATTTTCGTGAATTTGGGAGGAAAATCCTTTCTAGGGTTTGTGAATTGGTGATATACAGGAATTTTGGGGAAATCAATTCTAGGGTTTGTAGTCTCGAATTCTTCATGGATCCCTAATATCATCGTACTTCCATGGAGACTAATGGCGAGTATTTTAATAGGATGAGACGGCATTTGCCTGCGCTGGAGCTGATCACTGATTCTGAAGCTTTCATGAACAACTGGATCATGAAACTTGAGGATGATCATAAAACCTAGAAGGAATTTATGATGAAAAAACATGAGGCTTCTAACCAGAATTGGAAGTCTCAAAATGACTCTGAAGATGATGAGGAAGAGATTAATAGCGAATGTGTGCCTGATACGCCTGCCAACAAACCTTCTGAAGAGATTGCTCCTGAGTCCTCCACACTTGAGCTGAGCTCAAGAAAAGCTATCGCTTTCAATTCGTATTCCGATGAAACCCAAGGACCCCTAACTACAAGCACCGATAAGTACCCCTAATTGTTGATGGTTATTAGATTACTGATTTGTTTTTTGTTGGCGTTGATGATTAGGAAGTAATTTGTGTAGTTGATCTTTTCATATGTTTAATTTTTTTTTTTAACAATGATCTAATCTAATCTTTTATGTTCACGGTTTATGGTTTTAACTTTATGATCTATGTAATCTCTCCGTAGAATTGGTAATTATGTATTGGTTCTAATGGTAAATTGTCCATGGTAAATTGATCATTTTTGCATGTATACCTTCTTTTCTGTTCGTAGTACTTTGGGTTGTTTATTAGACAGTTATAGAGGATTTATCAATGTTTTTGTTTCTCATATAAGTTGCCTTTGATGTAATTTGCACGTGCATTCCATTTTCACCAATCAACACTACTTGATTATTCGCTTCTAAAACTCGAGAATGAACCTTCAATTGGTTAGAAGAAACTCAAGAAAGGTTCCTTTAAATTCTGGATTTGAAGCACATTTCTATTATTACATATTCACAGCTCATCTCTAATCTTTGTATGGTTAAATGGTGATTCACTTTATGTGCTACCTAATTTTAGAAATCAATCTTGCCTTATATCAATGAGAATTTGGTATACTAGTGTATATGCTATTTCAGGGACTTCCCCCTAGCTTTATGGTGTTGAATTGTTGTTGAGGATGCCTGCAATTGTTGATGTTGTTGAGTTGTTGTGTTAATTAATGAGGCTTGTTGAGGATGGCTGCAAATGTTGATGTTGTTGATGTTTTGCCTCTGTTTTAATGTTGTTGGTTTGCTGTGTTATAATGAGCCTTGTTGCCTGCCTGTGAGTAATTGTTGCCTACCCCTGAGTACTTGTTGCCTCCCCCGAGTAATTGTTGCCTGCCCCGAGTAAATGTTGCCTGCTTTGACAGAAATTACCTAGGACAATGATGATAATTTTTGTAGGCCCTTATTTGTTGTTTCTAAATTTGGGGCTTACTAATTACAACCATATTTTACATCTAATGAGGCTTAGTAAGGTAACAAGTTTAGAAATAATTAACATCCCTAATGATTTATTTCTATACATGAGGGGGTGTTTGATAATGCAATGTGATCTTCTACTCTTAATGACAAGAAGGTGCAAGTTGTTTTCAATAATTAACGGGACAGTAATACATTGATTTCATTGTTTACAAAATATGAATCAATTACATTGAGTTTCATGTCCCTACATTCTGATTTTCAAAAGGAGTTTTACATTTTGATTCTACAAATCATAATGGCTTTTCACTTGTGTTTATAAATCAAAAGTACAAGTGCAATGCAACTGTAAAAGTAAAACTTGGTTTGTTACCCCATTTCAGTCTTCATTTTCTGGATACAAAAGTTGCATGCTTTCTTTGACTGCTTGTGCATCGGGTTGTACTTGGAGAGGCGAGTTTCCGGCGTCCTCTAACTGCTTTTACTTTACATGGGGCAACACGTAGTTTCCTCCTCCTTTGACCTTTATGATTTCTTGCATTACATATTGATATGAATACCAAACGTTGCTGAGTACTTTTGGGTGTAGTTCATTAAAAGCTTCTTCAACGTCGGTAATCATTTCATCGAGGTCTTTGGGCATCTTTTTTTCATACAAATATTGGATAGACCTTAAAAATCCCAAATCTAAGATGTTAAGATCAGGACTTTGGGGTGATTGTGGTTGCCATATAAAAGTGAATCCATCTATGTTTGCCTCTTGTAAAAATTGTGGATCACCAGCCCCAATATGTGGCTTTGCATTGTCTGCCTGAATGATTATAGTTTTTGCTGAGTCAGCAGGCCATTTCTCTCTTATAGCAGGCAACGTTTTTGTCATTAATTTCTCCCTGAACACGTCTTTATTCACTCCTTGAATTGCATATGTGATTGGTGTGCCTCTTGCTCCGTTTTTAGAACTCCTTTTTGCTGGTTCCGTATATGTAAACGGAAATATTCCAAGTTTTCCATCAAAAGTACAGACTCCATTCGTGTTAAATATTGGTCTTGCAACTCCAGCTAGAAACATACCTTTTGGAATGTGATGTTTTGATTGTGCAGTTCTGTATGGGTGTTTTTCACCAGGTGCAAAATACACTTTCAGATTTGCTTTCTTCAAGTAAAACCACTTCTCGTGTATGTGAACATAATCATAGAAAGACTTAAAGGTTGGGTTTGTGTATATAGTGGATGACACTATCATGTGTAGGCAGTATAGTAACCTTTGCCTTACATTCCCATCTGAAATTCCAGGCCTTAGTGGGCTTGTGTGTGGTTTTATGTTACCTTTCGGAATGTGCCTATTTATGGTCGAGCCTGCTACATCTAATGCTTTCCCTAACAATCTTTGTGTTGTCCTATCTTTAATAGGTACAGTTAGCATTTTTTCAACATCAAGTGCAACTGGTTTCCTACCACAATTTGCATATTGAGGTTGGAGATTAATTACCTGACAGTCTGCTACATCAACTTCTGCCATGTTCCAGTACTTTGATACAGTTTGTCTTGAGACACAGAAAATCTTAGCCGCCCTTGTTATTTCACCATAATCAAGGTCTCCGAGTATACATTGTTGTTGAAGATATTGAACCATAAGTCGCTTATCGTTGAGGCCGAGTCTCGGAGGCAAAGGATGAGCCACAACAGTTGGTGGGGTCGATGCTGCCTCTTGAACAAATGTTGCTGCTTCTGCCTCACCATGGCCTGATGCCATCAGATGCGACCAACGCGATGTTTGTTTTCAGTTAATTTCTTTTTCACTTCAATAAATTAATTTCAATGTATATTTTGGAGACTTTCATTTGGGATGTAAAAATAATAGGGCAGCATAGTGAATGTTTATATAGGCTGTAAAGTTGAGTTGAAAAGTTGAAAAACTTTTCCAAGTTAAAAAAATGGCGCCATAAAAGGAAGAATGAAATTTCACTGTTCTTAAATTTGGTTAGTCTGGCGCCAGAATAGGAAATGTGAATTTATTTACAGAAATTTCACTGTTTTCAATTTTTTCGAATCCCCCCTTAATGGGTCTGTACTTTGTTTGGTGGTGGGGTTGTAATTTTGGTTGTTTTCCCTCCCAAATTAGTAGTAGTAATGCACAATTAATAAGTTGTCACTTTCTCACTTAAAGTACATGTCACTTCAGCCACTTGCACAAAACTACCCCACTTGTTTTATCTTGATTCACGCGTATACAGTAACCGTCAACAACAATTAGGAACGGAGGTATTATTTATTATTTATTATTTATTATTTATTATTTATTATTTATTTATTTATTATTATTATTATAATTGTTATCATTGTTAATATTATTAGTAATAAGTTTCAATAAGTTTCAAGAAGTTCCAATAAGTTCAGATAAGTTCTATTAAGTTTCAATAAGTTCCAATAAGTACAGATAAGTTCAGATCAGATAAGTTCAGGTCAAATAAGTTGAATAGAACGCACCCTAAGCCCCCCTCCCCCAATTATTCTATTGAAATTCATGTTACAATGATACTTTTTTTGATTGTCTTAGATTCCAAAAGAGACTAACATTCAAGAACTGAGGGAGTATTATATATTTTTTTTGATGGATAAATTTTTTAAAAGGCTATATAGTTACTTTTACATATTATTAGGGTGTGTTATATTCAACTTATAAGGCCTGAACTTATCTGAACTTATAGGAACTTATTTAACTTATAAGACCTTATAAGACCTTATAGGACCTTATTTGACTTATAGAACTTTATTTAACTTATAAGTGAGTTACAAAAGTCTTAGTGACAGAGGAAGAGTCTCGGACCTTATGGGACCTTATAAAACCTTGTTAAACCTTATTAGACTTTATTTAAAGTTTATTAGATTATTACTAAATTTTAGTATCGAATAAAATAAGTTCGGGTCCTATAAGTTGAATAAGTTTGGGTCCTATAAGTTCGAGTCCTATAACCTTATACTTCCTCCGTTCCACAATAGATGCATCATTTCTCATTTGCGCACTATTCATCAATCAACTTGACAACCTTTTTTTAACTGTTGTGTAAGAAAAAAAACATAGTCAAGTGAGATTTTGTTAAATTCGTATTAATGCAAGGATTCCAAATATCAATTTTTTATAATTTTTACTTATACGCATTTAGAGATATTAATGTTCAAATAAGCGCGTTAGCATACGTGCAATGAGAAATGATGCATCTATTGTGGAACAGAAGAAGTATGACCTTATAAGATTTAACAAGGTCTTATGAGGTCCTATAAGTTTCTATAAGTTAAATAAGGTTCTATAAGTTAAATAAGGCCCTATACAGTCTTATAAGTTCTAACAAGTTCAGATAAGATAAGTTCGGGTCCTATAAGTTACAGAGAACAAACCCTTATAGGATCTGAAAATAAGATCCTATAAGTTGAAGAGAGCAAAACTTTATTGATTTTAAGGGATTTTTTTTTTATTAAAGCGAATTTTTTTTAATCACTATATAACTTTTACATTATAGCGGATTAACTTGTAAACATTTTGATTTAACTTTTACTTTGATAGAATTTGTATGTATGTCACTATAAACTAAAGAGAATGTGTATGTACCTCACTTGAAACTAGAGTTGACACAACATATAGTATTTTTCCTCCATTTTTTAAGACTGCCTCCATGCAATTTTAATGGTCAAGATTTAAAAAGTCTCACCACAAATCATTACTATTATATAAGAAATAGTATAGTCATGTGAAATCTTTTCGTTTTGGTGTTTATTTATATCATAACAACTAAAAGATTGGAGAAATTTACATTTTAAATCGTGTTTTGAGGACCATGAAAAGTTAATACGAGAACTTCTCTTGTAACTAGGCCTCTTTATGCTAAATCAAATATTATGCCACCAACTTACCGAGTCAATATCTTTTTTTATTGTTGAAAATGATCCAAAAATATTACAAAGGAAATGATAAATTTAAAGAATAATTTCACTTCTTTCAAGGAAATCAATGTGGATTTCCTTGGAAGAAGTAAAATTCTTCTTTTGATTTATCACCTCCCACATTACAAACGGGGGAGGGAGAAATTTGAATTATCATTAGACCAAAACATCAAAGCAACTCCAACTGTAAAAAAAGAGACATGCTCACAAAAAATAAAAACATGTGAGCATGTAGCCAACCATTGGTATATCAATGACATAAGACACTATTAAAATCTTGTAACTATTTTGAGCAGGTAGCTCACGAAAAAAAAGGAGTAAGTAAAATAAATAAAATTGTACACAAATGAGAAACTTTATAGCTTAAAAATATTGTAGCTAGAAATTTAATATGGAAAATATAGGTACACCACCTTATACCTAACCACTGGAATTGGAGTTAAGCTAAAGGTTGGGGTACAACCTTTTATTTTTATCACCTTTTAGGACCACGACATTTTTTTCACCTTTTGAGGTCTCATTTTCATTTTCTGGCCAGTTAACCATAGTTTAACTCACCGTTAACCATACTATCACTCAATAATAAATTAAGCCAAAGGTTAGGTCCAACCTTTTGATTTTTTCACCTTTCAGGACCCGATTTTTTTTTTAACATTTTGGGACCTCTTACCCATTTTTTGCATACCAACGTTATTTTTAAAAAAAATTAGCACTTGACTTAATAATTTAAAATAATAATAATTATTATTATTATTATATTATTATGTAATAATTATTATTATATTTAATTAATAATAATAATTCATCTCTCACAAACCCTTTCATATAATTAAAACTACATAGTACTTTTCTCCAAACGTTATAGATAATCTATACTCATTTACAAGACCTTTAATAGTTGAAACTTAATTTACGTAACCAATAACAATTGATTTAAATATGTTATAGAAAATTTAAGGTCATAAATTTTAAATTGAAAATTGCTACTTAATTTTGATCGAGTTAAGCATAAATCATTTTAGTACCTCATCAATTATGGACATCAATAATCCAATTGTCTTTATTCTCATAAAACAATCAAGAACTAGTATGATATATTAACTTGTATCAAAACCATAATTCGTATAAAATTAACCCATTTTATAATTTTATGTTTTCTTTGTAGACATTATTAATATTTTTCAAACAAACCACAAATAATTTCGAGTATATACCATCAACGGCGGATCATCCTTAGAGCTTGAGTCTCGGGGCGGAAATGCCAGAATGTATTTTTAGTTCCACCGTCCCCGGTAAACATTTGAGTATAATTGTATAATTATCGAACTCCACTATATTGCTAAATTTTTCTATTGCCATTGAACACCATAACTGAATATATAAAATATGATCAACTTGTAAATAATTACTTGCTTCTTTACTCTTTAGATTATCTAATGCCCAAATCAATTTATAAATGGGCTAAGTTTGTGAATTAAGTTACATATTATTTCAATTTGAGCTTATTATATGTTAATGATTAGAAACTTTAATAATTGAATTGGAGTTACATGAAAATATCGAAAAGGCTACATATACCCTAAGGGCTAAGGGTATGATATCCTTGGCTGTGATTGGTCTAAATTTTAAAATTCCATGCAGGGTTGCTATTTTAGATTTAAATTTTAATCCCATGTGAGGTTATTTATGTGAAAACCACCAATGGAATCCCAGGGTGTGTTACTATTTGATACCCTGAGGGTATATGTAGCAGCTTCCTGAAAATATGGATGACGTCTCTAAAAGTGAAAAAAAGAAAGTTCAAGTCCAAAAGGTGAAAAAAGAAAAGGCTAACCCTCAAACTTTGAATTTACTTTAACTTTTTAACCCAAGGACCTAACCTTTTAACCCAATGACCTAATTTTTTTTAAGTCCTAAATTTGACCGAAAAAGAGAAATGAGACCACAACCGGTAAAAACAAAAAATATAGGTTCGAAGAAAATTTCAAAAGATTAGACCCCGTATTGGTGATATCGTGTCGGGTTTGGTTAAACACCGACTCACCAAAACCGTCGTGCACCCCTTGTTTGAGTTCGAGTCCACCTTTATTCTTCCACTTTCTCCTCCTGTTGTTACTTCTACTCAACCTTACTACTCCTCCCTCTATCCCACCCTTCTCCTCTGTCCAACTCCGGATTCTCTCTCACCGCCACCGCCACCGCCACCGCCACTTGTCCCAACCTCCACCATCATTTCCCCCCTCAACAACCAATTTTCATTCAGTCTCCACCATCTGATCTTCCCAGTACTTCATTGTTTCCCTAATCCTTGCTGTACTGGATCAAATCACAATCCTCTCACTCTTTCTTGGCTCTGCTATGCTATGGAATCCTCCAGTAATTCTTCCGGTGCACCTCCAAGTCATACCGTCAGATCAAACAACAACAACAATGTCGTGATTAATCCCGACGGCTCTGATTCTTCGAAGATTGTGGAAGGAGAGTATGGGTTTGTTCTTGAAGATGTTCCTCGCTTGTCTGATTATCTCTCTCATCTCCCTGTAATATTCCCTTTCTTTTTCCTTTATTTTTGCACTTCAATTTCAATTAATTTCGATTTTATTTTTGTTTTTTCCGAAATACGGGGTCCGGATATTTTTGATGGGTCCATTTTCTTGGCCCATTTCCACTAAAAAGTTGATGCCAAAAGTTGTACGGAGTATTACGAATGTTGGACATTTAATGTAATTTTAGATATCTTGTCATTTTCAAGAAAAAGGATGATAATGGACATTTTTGTAGCTAATTTGTTGAAATAATTTAAAGTATACTGTGAATTTAGCAAGTTGTTATGTGATTATATTCAATTTTGATCAAATATGCATCTAATTGTCATGTGAAAAGTATATTGGTTGAATTTATCTTAGAAGTCAAATTTGGCAAAATTATTTTTAGTTTGTGTAGAAATTTTGGTAAAAAAATAAAATGTGGCTTATTATTTCAGGGAGTAATGCTTAAACGGTCTTAACATATTTGTTTTTGTAATAATGGTCTTGACATATTTGTTTTTGTTGTTTATGTGACAAATTGGGAATTCTGTTTTGCAGACCTATCCAAATCCGTTGCAAGACAATCCCTCGTATTCTGTTGTCAAGTAAAGATTTCTTAGCTTATTTCTTTGTTGTATTTGGGGTTTCATACAAAAAAATACGGAGTAGTTGCATGTTGCCTGCTAAAATGATATATTCTGGTTTGTAGGCAGCATTTCGTAAACGAAGAAGACACGGTTGCTCAGACGGTAATGGCTTATGCCCTCTTTGTTTATTCAGTTCTATGTTCTTTTGTCAATTATTTTTGTTTGGTGCTTGAATTGTGCAGTTTAGTGAATATAGTCATATATAAGGAGTATATACTATATAATGTTGTTTTCAGATTAGTGTTGTATATAGTGTTGGTTTTTGGAGAATGCATATTGTTGTCAGTTTGTCATATATCTTAATTTGACATTGATGCTTTTAGTAAAATTTATTGTACATTGAATTAGATCACCGTTTCTAAAATATTATTAGGTTCCGAATAGATTAAGGGATGACAACAGGCAACAGCCAGAGTTGTGGCTTGAAAGAGGGTAGATAGGAATAGAAATTGATAGAAAGGAATAGCCAAACTAAGAAAATGCTGATTGTTTTGTTCCAAACAAGACTACATTAAAATCCAGAATTAGTTCTTTTTTGTGTTAAATGAGAAAAAGTACTCTAAATACTTTCGGAAACGGAGTATATTGAAACATATGTCAGACGATCTGAGTTTCTGAGTGTGTTTTTTGCAGATTGTTGTCCATGAAGATAGTCCAAGAGGGACACATTTTAGGCGTGCTGGACCTCGGCAAAGGGTGATGAACATTTCTTCATAAGTCTTCTCCGTTCACCTTTTTTTGAAGTTCTATCTTTACCAGTATGTTTCTTCTATTTTTACTCTGATGTTTGATCTTTCACAGGTTTATTTTGAAGCGGATGAAGTGGAAGCTTGCATTGTGACATGTGGTGGTCTATGTCCTGGTTTGAACACCGTAGTTAGAGAAATAGTTTGTGGTCTGTACAATATGTATGGAGTCACTAGAGTACTTGGTATCGAAGTAAGTTTTCTTGTTTAACAACCTTACATTCACTTTTATTAGAGCTCTGTTTTCCCTCAAAATCTTGCCAAGCTCTTTTTTAGCAACTAGCTACTGTGATTTGGCTATACATGCAAAGATATTTCTAAAGCTCTAATTCAGCAGTATGTTTCAGTTTTCCGAGGATGTCAAGGATTAGTCAATTAGTGCTGATAATTATTGCAAGAAAAAATGGTTATATTGCCGTCTTGCTTTGGATTTGCGGTGTATTACATGAGTGTTTTGGATGCATGTAGGGAGGCTACAGAGGTTTCTATGCTCGAAATACTGTATCATTAACTCCTAAATCTGTCAATGACATCCACAAACGTGGCGGAACAATCCTTGGTACTTCACGAGGGGGGCATGATACCACAAAAATAGTTGACAGCATAGAGGACCGAGGAATAAATCAGGTAAAGCTAGTACGTACAACATACCTTGTATTGCAGCATGTAACACACCTTTGATAATTTGAGATTTGTTACTTCTGCTATTTAGGTATACATAATTGGAGGAGATGGTACTCAAAGAGGGGCATCTGTGATATTTGAGGTATTGAAGTTTGGCAATAGTTTTTCAAAGTTCACAGACTTGGGTCAACGTTTCTCATTGCTCATAGCTCTGAGCGGCTGAGCCTCTGAATATTATATATTGCAGGAAGTTAGAAGACGTGGTCTAAAAGTTTCTGTTATTGGGATCCCCAAGACCATTGACAATGACATTCCGGTATTCGCATTTTTCAATATTTTTTTTGTGGGGCTTGGAAGTGTGTTTACTATTTAGAAATTTGATTCTGTTGCGTGTAACACTAATTTTTATTTAACATTTCAGGTAATAGACAAGTCCTTTGGTTTTGACACTGCTGTGGAGGAGGCACAAAGAGCAATTGATGCAGCTCACGTGGAAGCTGAAAGTGCCGAGCATGGTGTGGGTGTTGTTAAGCTAATGGGGCGCGACTGTGGTAAGTTCCTGAGTGCCCTACTTTAGTGTGGCCGGTGATGGGTTGCCGGTGATGGATGCATGCATTTTATCTTTCACAAGTTTATGCAGAACTTGCTTCTTCATCGTCAGGTGATGAAGAATTGCCCACTTCCTGCTTCCTTGAACTGAAATAAGGTTACGGGTGAATTTTTAGAGAGTAGAGTAGAAAATGAAAGAGTAAATTCCGCAATTGGCAATTCATCCTTCCCAATTTTTTTTAATGGTTTTAAATCAATTTTCAGGCTTGAGAATTTTATTGCCGCGACAGTATCTTTGGAATCTTGAAAACCATGGAACTTGCCCTTGTTCCTATTTAAAGACTTTTAGCAATACTTTATCCGAAGATGAATGCTTGATTATTACTATTTGGGGATGTGGGATGCCCAATTTCTTAAATGGGACCGACTTATTATAATTTAGACGCCTTGGATCCTTGTTTGGTTTTTTTATATACATGTTTTTATTGTTTCTAGGGTTCTGTATTTTCTTCTAAATAAAGTACCAAGTAGAGCTATATAGGTATATACTAATATTCATATTGTGGATAAGAAATGAGTATTGACTTTGTGTGACAGTTGTATCAGTAACAAATTTGACCTGTTTTTGGTTAGAGCTTTTTCTCAAATCTTCATCTATACATTGAGATAACGTGGATGTGATCAATTTGTACAGGATTTATTGCTCAGTATGCAACTCTTGCCAGCCGAGACGTGGATTGTTGCTTAATTCCAGAATCACCATTTTATCTTGAAGGACCTGGTGGACTCTTTGAATATATGGAGAAAAGACTCAAAGAGAATGGGCATATGGTCATTGTCATAGCTGAGGGTGCCGGACAGAATCTTCTTTCAGAATCCTTGCCTAATATGGATGATAAGGATGCCTCTGGGAACAAGCTTTTTCAAGATGTTGGGTTGTGGATATCGCAAAAAATCAAGGTTGGTACTGTTAATGTGACCATCTTAGGTCTTTGGATATATAGGTGCATGACTGCATTATCTCATAGCTTGCCGTGCTCCTGACATGTCTTGCAATCAAGTTAATACATCTTGCATGGCATAGGGATGAGTGTACAATTATGATGATTCTCATGCTTAGAAAGAGATTGTTTTCATGTGTTGCCTACTTTCGGAATCTTAAAATATATTCAGAATGCTGGAGGTTTTTCATTTTACATATGGAAGTTGGATTAGTTATCATTCCCATTTAGCAGAGGTTTGGAGAGCCGGATTTCATTATTGTTTATTTTATCTTTGTGATGATGCTAAATTGCTAACTTTGGCTTGATCCTTAGCTCTAAGTGTCGTTTATACATGATCAATATTTTCCCATGTTAATAAATAACTATGGATCATTTTTTCTGTAGGATTATTTCAAGCAGAAGGATTGGGTGATAAATCTCAAACACATAGGTTTGTTCTCAAAAACTCTCTCCGAACCTCACCCCATCCCTAGAGAGAAAAAAGAAGAATAACTGGGACCTTAAAGCTGTGCTGATCCTTCCCAACTGATTGCTTTGTTCTGTTTGGCAGATCCAACGTATATGATCCGTGCAATTCCTGCAAATGCATCAGATAATGTTTACTGTACACTACTTGCACATAGTGCGATTCATGGTGCAATGGCAGGATACACAGGGTTCACTGTTGGGCCAGTTAACAGTAGACATGCCTACATACCGTTCCAGGTATTCTTATTTATCTCAGTAGAATTTTAATCTCAAAAAGACTCTACTATAACTTCCTTTTTCTTATCTCCTTTTAACCCTGAATGTTCATTGAAAGGAAATGTTGTTCTATTTTGTTGTTACACTTGGTTATTGTTCATTTTCGTTAGGATTAAAAATATTACTTCGGTGTAAAATCTAGAATTCCCTTACTACAATCCTTGAGAAATGCCAAAATTTACAAAACCTGATTACTCGCAAATTTGCAAGATTTCATTATGGTGAGGGAATATTGTCTTTCCGAGGGTAATATTAAGGATAACTTGGCTATTTCGGGTGATAGTGGTAGGGTAGGGTAGGGTAGGGTAGACTTTGCATACTGTTGGTGGTGTGGCAGTTACAAGGGGCTTTGAGAAGTAAAGATATGGTTTGATAACTTTCTCATGTATATATGTCCATGTACTTGTGCAGCGAATTACTGAGAAGCAAAACAAGGTTGTAATAACAGACAGGATGTGGGCAAGGCTTTTGTCTTCCACCAACCAGCCAAGCTTTTTGGGGCTTAAGACCATTCAAGGACTGAAGATAAAACAAGAGCAGAAGCAGGCAGGGAGTTGCTAGAGGACTACGTCATATTCAGGAGTCTCTTTGAACTGAGATTTTAATGCAGTCACTCAGATATACCGTAACAGAATCTTGATTGGAAGCTATTGGTTTTGTTCTCTTCTCAAGGCGATGAGCTAATGCTTCACTATTACTATTGGGATTCGTCAAATTTTGAAAGATATACTCCATCTTCGTCTTTGTCTTAGTCAGTCAGCTAAATGTTTTACTATCTACTAGCGACTTCATCTCTGTAAGTTTGTGGCATGTAAACAATTTTGTTTCTTAATTTTTTTTTTTTTTTTTTATCAAATAATTTGTTCTATCCTTATAATTGAGATAGTTCGTAGCATGGTTTACAAATGACCTGGAATTGTGATTGGGAGACTAGAATTGAATTTGTTTCCCGTTGTGTTTGGCAGCTGAATTCTTTGAATCTGGCGGCTGTTGGTTTAAAAAGTTCAAATCTTAGTGACTTTATTCAAATCTCAAACTTGTGGTTTAAAAAGTTCAGACGTATCTTGCATTTGAAAATGAAAATAAATTGCTCTTTAAACCTCTCTGTGCCAAGCTGCCAACTGCAAAGAGACCATTAAAAAAAAACCATTTCGTTTTTTATATTAATTTCGGTTAAAGCTCCAACCAAGACTCTAAGAGTGTTGATTGTTTAATCTCAGGATTGATAAAATCTCGTTAATCTCACCACACGTATCTGAAATACCACGACTATCCATAGTGCCACCAAAATCATGTATCATCACAAGAATCCGAATTACTACAAGGCCTATTCATGCAATATCAAAAAATGAGATTGGATTTACTCTCTAAAATCATTTGAGTTTCTCTTCCTTCAAATATTCAATAATGGAGATTGGAAATGCTCTGCCACTATTTATCTAAGCATCAGCACTGAGCAAAATTGCACATACGTTACAAGAATGCGCTTGGCAAATACACGTACCTCTTTCCAGTGGCTTAGCCCTTAAATAGATACAAAATTGCAAATACATGCACGCGTCTACATATCTACATCATATTTACATTAGTCACATTCTTACATAACATAACACAACATAAACAACGTTACACATGCTTATAAGATAGCACAAAAAAGGGGGAAATTAAGAAGGGCAATCACTGAAGACTTTATCAATGACTTCTTTCAGGTTCTTACATCCCACTACTTGTAACCCTTCAAAGCTGAGAGCTGCTAGGGCTTTTTCAGCCGACTTCGGAACAATGCATGTTTTATATCCAAGTTTTGCCAAAGTAGTAACCCTTTTCTCTATTCTAGGAACCTATAAAGAAGTTTTAGGTCAAATTACAGACTAGCATAAAATTCCAAGTCGAGAAACAGTATATTATACACATTATAAGGGACGTAACATATTTTATGGAGCATTATGTACAGGCTTATAAAAAAACAGTGGTCATATAGATAAATAAATGATGTGAAAAGTTTACTCATGCGATGCAAATTTACGACCCTTTGCAAATAGTGCAGAGCATTTTAAAACCATTATTTGAAGCTTACTAACATGGCAGATCACTTGCAAATTGCAATATAGAGTTCTCAACAGTTTGATATGCACAATTGCACAAAGATGAAACTACAAAAGAACAAAAGGAAAAAGCAAAGAATAATTTGGCAAGAGCTCACACTATGAAATATGGGTTATACTTACCATTCGAAGTTCACCACCAAGGCCAATTTCTCCAATAAATGCTACATTATTTGGAATAGGAATCTCCAAAATACTGAAGATGGCAAATGCAAATATGTCACTTACAATTTGATAAAAAAAAAAAGTACAAAACTTAAAGAGTGATTCACTTCATTCATACTTGAGTGATTCATCACAAGACCAAACAACACATGACAAAAGAACTCACAAGTCACAAGTAGAATAACTCATAAGCATATATGAAGAAACTGGATATCACAAGTAATGGACAACCATGCGAAAAATAAATCTGCTTGGATAGTTGGATTAGAGCATAGAATCAGGATATCAGCAGCTGTTTGAAACCCAGAAAAATGATTGCTTTCTGAATATCATCAATTTGGTGAGATAAATGAGCCAGCCAAAAAGAAAAAATACCTGCTGCAAATTGCCGCTGCCACAGCAAGGTCTCCTGAAGTTTCGGTGAGAGATAATCCACTAACAACATTAACATAAACACACTACAAAAGAGAATCTACGTTAGCATATAGCACAAGAGATGAAATTCCAACAGGCTTTGTTTACAATTATCTTACAACAGTTCAAAATATGAATGAACTTGATCAATCAGAGTACCAGACTCTAGCTAGCAAATGAGTTCATCAACCAGCATTTATAGTAAAATCAGTAAAACATTAATCAGGTACCAGAAGCTAAAATAGTAAAATCATTTTGGTTGTTCAATATAGAATGACACCTTGTGCGAACTTAGACATACATATAACAAAGGAGACACCATGGTGTCATTGTACATTGTCCAGTGATGGCCAAGCACATAAGAAATGTTTAATACGTTAATTATTATGGGTGCTTTTATCTGATTTGCACCATGTTTCCCTGATTCATGGTATATTTCTTATTACACAATGGCAACTCTTAAAATGTCTCTTCAATAGTTCCCGTGTATTGTGTACAATAATTATAGCAAGAGCAGAGCAGGCGGCTGCTTTATTGCTTCAGACTTGAAGATAAGCTTCTCAATTGACCTATAGGCATTTAAGCCACATTTTCTACCTGAGGAGAGGAGCCAAGAAGCCCCACTCTCCCTTGCAAATGCAGAAATCTAAAGAGAGTAAGACACACTGTATTTCAAAAAAATGATAAACAATTTAAAGATGCAAATTTCTGTTAGCTTAGAGCTTGTTTGGCGTTTGGAGATGATTATAAAGGAAACTAAAGGAAAGAGGTTGTTTGAACGGTCGGAATTCAAAGGATTCCTTTCTTTGGGTCGGTGATAAAGAATTTGAAGAAGACAAAGGTATTTAAGGTATTTCCCAACTAGGGAGGAGAAGGAAGTGAGTTTGAGAAGGAAAATTTGCCATAACTTCCTTGCCTACCAATTTCTATACACCTACTAATGAAACAAATCTTATACTTTCATTCTCAAGGAAAAAAAAAACCCTAAAAGAGAAAGAGAATATCAAAGGTCATTTATAAAGAGACAGAATAATTAATTATGAGACTAAGATACAAGATACTTAGATACATAGCATGAAACACACAGAAGTAGTGAAGAGCATGATTACATGGTCTTTCAGCTTCAGTCCCGCTTGCTTCTTAAGAACCTGCAAGTAAACAATAAGCGCATAAGTAGGTCATCGTATGCACTCCATAAAAAGAAAACATTCAACTATCCTAATGTGTGGTGCCCCGTGCACTCAGCTTTCTACGCCAGTTCTTGTGGTGAACTCAACCTTCTACGAAAAAATCAAACTGCTATCCTCAATGCCTACTTTTTCCATGCCTAACCTAACCAAGAAACTACAAAAATGGCATGATAAGGTTTTCTTATAAATATTAACTGAAAGCTTCAAAGAAAACTTAAGAAATTCTATAAGACAGACTGATATTATCTTTTGGTTATATTAAGGAAAGAACAAAAAATCCTTCCCCAAGAAACATTCAATTCTAGAAATAAGTAACACCAGGAAAAAAAAATTAGCATCTGTCAAGAAACTAGTAACAGTTGTTATTTATCCTGTACTCTCCGCTTTTCAGACAACGGTATAGTTCTTAAATAACTTAACACTCCACGGACGCATATCTCAACAGCTATGCAGTGAACGATAAGTTGTATAAATCCAACTGTGAAAGTAACATAAAACAACACCCTAGGAGTACTGATTCCTATAAATTTGAAGTAGAGAATCTTGACAATCAGGGCATCAGTTCAAATTTTTTAGGGAACTCGTGCTGATACTTTCATATGACAGTAGCAGCAAGGAGAATTCAACACTTAAGGGAAAAATAACTTATGGTCCAAAATTAAATGAGGCGTCATTGACTTGAGTCACTGACAAAATAAACATTTGTCTTGGTTCAATACATCATAAACAGCCACCAAAGAAAATAAAGCAATATACTAATACCGCCTCGATAATTGGATAAATCTAATACTTCCGCAGTTTTTTTTAGCTCGCCTGCCTTTTTATGGTCCCCAATAGTCCCAATGCACAACTTTAACTATTAATATCTTTAATTACGCACTTATAATTATCAATATTGAGAAAAATCCAACAATATCTCGTATGACAATATTGATTTAGATAGATAAGTGAAATATAGTCCCTCCAAAAGAAAAATGTTGCAACTAGAAAAAACCGAGGAAGCAGTTACTATAAGCAGCATAAAAGTTCCTTAGATAACAAGCAACTATATTTAATAACACAGTTCCTTCGACAGGTATTGCAACTGCAAATAAAGAATAACATTGCTGTTGACAGATTTAAAAGCTAAGGGAGCTCCCTAACAAAAAGACATACCGAAATAATCATATCAGCTCTGCTTGCCTGAACCCCATTAAGATGCATGCCAGAAGAGTCTGCTACACATAAAGCCTGCACGTTGGAGTAACAAGGGAGCAAAATCAAGACAAACAAATAGTAGGTAACGAATAAGAATAATAAATTGTCCCTACTTTACAGCAACTAAATTTTCTGTCTGCTGACTTGTAATTGGAAAAAGTACATAGCAGCTTTGCACACACCACTTCTGCTATCCTATTGTTTATCAGAAAAGAGACGTATCAGAAGGACGAAACTGTGTTTCCACAAGATGAAACTCTTAAGAAGACATATGTTGGTCAGCTAAGTGCATGATTGAGGGGCAGACATCAACTTGAAGAGTTGAAGTCTTAAACAGTGTTGGGGAAAGAAAAACAGAATACTGTCTCCAAATTCAAATCATATTTAGGTTGTTAACTGCTAATAAAAGAATGGCACTAGGAAGTGAAAATCTTGCATTGTCAACCCCCCCTTGACCCTGAGATATGGAAGAATATATGTGACTGACATTTCCATCGCTTTTATCCTCCTCTTTTCCCTTTGAATCATTTAATTAATGTGTTGTGGCAAGTGTTTAAAAAAGCGCGCTTAAAGCACGCTTAAGCCCTGAAGCTCGAAGCTCTAGGGAAAAACGCTTAATTAGGTCTGAGCGAAGCTCTTGTGATTAAGCCCGCCGAAGCGCGCTTAAGCGCATGAAGCCCGCGAAGTGCAAAAAGCACGCTTTTGGCGCTTCATTGAAACTCTTTTTTTATTATTATTATTACTTTACGTTGAAAGCTTTTTTATATGTTGTTATTGTGTTTCGGACCACTCCCTATTAATCCTTAACAATAGAAAGTAACAGTCTAAAAAAGAAGAAAAGAGAAGACAACAGTTACAACAGTCGACCCTAGCTTCTAGCTTCTGGATAAAGACTATGTTATATGCTTTATTTTTGTTAAAGCAAGGAGTAATATATTTTTGTTAAAGCAAGGAGTAATATATTTTTGTTAAAGCAAGGAGTAATATATTTTTGGAAGCAAGTCTGATGTTTATATATTTTTGTTGTTACTTTAGTAAGATATATATTCATAATAGTAAAAATCTTTAATTCTTAAAAAGTGCACTTCACTTCGATGAAGCCCGTGCCTTGCGCTTGCGCTTTGCGCTTAAGCTCTAGGACTCATATCGCTTTAGTGCGCTTTGCGCTTTTTTATACACTTTTGTACTAAGTAAAGTCAAAGGCAGTGCTATTCTTTATAAGATTTTAAGACTTTGGCATCTTAGCAATTAGCATACAGCACTTGTATTCAAAGAGAAGAGATGATCTTCCAGAAAACGGAATACCATGTTGAGGAGATAATCTTGCTGCCAACTGCAAAGGTGCTTATTCATTGAGAGCAGAAATTCGAAAACTTTTAGTAGAAAACATGCTTTCCTCAGGTTTTATCTTATGCTGACTTAGTGTTTGTCCATGATGGCCTGTTAGCCCTGAAAGTGAACACTTAACAGTATAACATCTATTTTCTAGGATCGTTGTCACTTAGGAACTTATCGCTTGTCGGTTCATCAAAGAACACTTCGATCCAAGAAGACTGCATGGCTCATCAAAGAGCACTTCGATCAGAGAAGACTGGCTCATCAAAGAGCACTTCGATCTAAGAAGACTACAGACTGAGCAAAGCTTTACTTAATGTTTCCAGCTGAAACTATTTACTCCATTTGTCTTCAAAAATGCTAGGTTTTTTACTAGCAATTGTATCGAGAGTCGGTTTTGTTTAGAACTACTGTTTTTAGGTGGCCAGTAGAAGTGTAGAACCAAGGATAGCATGAGACATCTGCTTTTGTCTAGCTGTGTGCACATGACAAGTTTCCTGTGATTACCTTACCTGTCCTGGAAGGAATCTCAGAAAATACTGATGCAAGAAACAGCTGACCTATTGGATGCTTAAATTGTTGATGCTTGCTTGAATATAAATATCTCTAGAAACACTCACAAAACCTTTTCGGCAACTTTTGTGTAAGACCGTCTTACCGAAAAGACCATTTTGATTGCTTAACTAACTGGTTCCATTGCTTAACTAATTAGTTTCATTGCTTAACTAATTGGTTTCAGTGCTTAACTAATTGGTTTCAGTGCTTAACTAATTGGTTCCAGTGCTTAACTTATATAATACCAAGGTGGTCTTTTGAGTAAGACCGCATTATATAAAAGTTTGTAAAACCTTTTTGGTGGTTAGAACAAAAATCCCCAAAAAAAAAAAAAAAAAAACAATATAGCCACCCTCACATCACCCTCCCTCCATTCCAAAGAAGAAAAAAAAAAGACCAAGGTAAAACGACTGAAACTTTGTTCTATATTTGTTAACAGAAACATATAATTTTTTTCTCCAAAGAAGGACTGTAGGAGGCCACAATCAACACTCAATAGCATACAAGGAAGGGCTAAAAAGCATTCAATTGTCTGCTGCTTAGGAGTCAGAGTTCCTAAAAGAACACTTTTGTTATGCGTCAATAAAAAAAAAAAAAAACGAAATGAAACTGTTTAGTGTAGGAAACATCAACCAGTGTATCAGTTACGTAAAAACTAACAATGTCTTGATGCTTTTGTTTCTCATGTTTTCCCTCTTCAAACAGAACCTGATTAGTATTGCTTCCATTATTTTCTTACACAAGTCCTTTTCACGAAAAGAATATAAGCATTTCTTCAACATTTCAAATGCATATAAGCTCGTCATCTCTGGATGCAGAGTGTATTATAGTTAAGCAATTTGAATCGTGAATTTCTGAAAAGATCGCACGGGCTTGTTACTAATTACCCACCAATACATTTATTTACGAGGTAGGGTGAGAGGGAACCTACTACACAACTGACACAAGGACACTCTGTCAAGCGCAGCCCATTACTGAGTTTGGATTAGACAAGAATTGCCGCTCTAGGGAAGAGGGAGGGG
Organism: Spinacia oleracea; assembly: GCF_020520425.1. Classification (NCBI taxonomy): domain Eukaryota; kingdom Viridiplantae; phylum Streptophyta; class Magnoliopsida; order Caryophyllales; family Amaranthaceae; genus Spinacia; species Spinacia oleracea. Next base: position 180,638,703 of record NC_079490.1, read on the forward strand.
GATTGGGGGGCAGCTTATGGGGTTATTCTTTGACCATAATTTATACCTGAACTTCAATAACAAAAGTTCGAGAGCCATCAATGATTACAGCAACAGCGAGTCCAGCTAAATGCTCTGAGTCCGAATGCTCCTCACTCAAGAACATTTCACTAGGATTTGAAACAGCTCGCAACCCTGGTTCTGCCATTTCAAATACTCCCAGCTGCACCCACAGTTTAATCAAAATAAAATGAACATATACATTACAAATAAAAAACAAACAACTCTTACAACTAATTAACGAGCTGGGAGTTTTTTCATTCAGTTAAACAAGGAGAAACCATACACATAGAGTTAACTAGGGTATCTCTAAAAGTGGGTGCATCAAATGTGCCATGAGGGTCAATACGAGTAAAAGACGACAAATTTTAAATGTTTGATTCTCTGCAGTGAATTGCAGTCGAACTTATTGGAACATGGACCCTATGAGGCTATGACAGGAAATTGTATAACATTCTATAAGAAAAGGGAGTTGACAGAATATATGGGGTGATTGGTTTGCTTGTGTTCAAGAAAACAAGGGGAAAGGGGATTATCCTCCTTTCCTTTTTGTTGGTGTTTGGTTCACCTTATTATTCTCGTTCTCTGCATTTACGGAATGGAGTTACCCCATTTTCCTTCATTACCCCCACCAGACTTTAGATTCCCTCAAATCAGGTTTTTGCTCTTGCACAACCCATATATCACCTACCACTACCAGGCCCAAGACCCTACATCAAGTCACCAATACCACACAGTCATCCTCAACCCACCTTAACCACCCCACCTTCATCCGCCACCTTAGCAACCAACACTACTCACACCCACCTCCACCAAACGAACTATTTCTAAAGCCTAGATTCACCATCTTCTGGCCCCAACCCCAAAACTCCTCTACCTCAACAACAAAAATCATCTGCGGCCATATACATGCAACCCGCTTCTCTCTCAGGATAGAACCTCAAAACCTCTTTTTTTTCACTACCACCAAAGCATCTTGTAATTCCTGTCCACCAACATGCCCTTGCTCCATTGGCTCAGGCGCCACCAACCCACCACCATAGAGACCCTATTATCTTGTATTCTTGGCTTTCTTGCCCATTATCAGCAAACAACTCTAGTCAAACACTGCAAACGACCACCACCATATCAGTAACCAACTAGCCGCCATAAGTTCCAGCTGTTTGATGGTCAAATTCAACCTCCAAGACGTCAAAGCTAGAGTTTTGGTGGGTCAAATCCAAAGACAATTTTGAGTTTGGGGATGGCGGTGAGAGAAAGTGACAACAAATTCATCCTTGTGATGGTGTTTGGATGGAAACAGGTGGCGAACAGCAATACTGATGCTGGAAGAAGACCATTTTATAGAGGACCGAAGTGTTGGACATAGACGCTAATGGATGGAGGGATTCAGGCCGTTGTTAATAAACCAATCATATTCTTCAACATTTGTACTCAAATCCCTTTCTTGATTCCTTTTCCTTCCTAAGAGTAAACAAAACGGCCCCTTACAAGATATGTGCTTCTTCCGTCACTTCCCGAACAAACAAATAAAACAAGAAGAGAAGGTAGCCAAGGAAGTGGAGGTTCAGTATCAATTAAAGGGTTAGCAACCAATACGAGTGGAGTTCAAATTTTTCAACAGAACAAATTTAGAACCACATGATCAATTAAGGATCATAATCAAGATTCCACAGTGGAACAGGCGGCTCTTAGCATAAGCTTGAAAACAAAAAATAAGCAAGTACAACTGTACAAGCAGCAAGACCAAGAGAAGTCGCTGGGAGAGATTAAAAAAACCAGGAAAAACCAAAACATCCTGAAATCGGATTTGAGAACGTAGTGAGATAATACCTCATCGGTAGACCCAAATCGGTTTTTCACAGAACGAAGTAAACGATAGCATGAATGCTTTTCCCCCTGAAATTCGAGTGACAAGACCATGACATCAGATGCAGAGAAATAAGCTAAGAAATTATTTACCACCATATCACCAGAAAAGTACTCAGTTCTAAATTGTTTTCACTTGTCAGACTTGTCACATTGAGGAAGGACAAAGGCATACAAAAATCTTCACAAATTTTGCTTCTAACAATAAATAATTTAGTAATCAACTGATTCAAATAAAATCCATCTACCTAAGCTAATTTGATTAATCGACCTAGCTCAAACTCTCAAAGACAATCTGTTATTGAAAATACTTTTCAACTAGTCAACTTTACACAAGGCTTTTGTGGACAACCAAATTTTGACAATAATTCAAGAAATAATCAAATAATTAGAGAACAAAGTTGAATAGCAAGTTCCTACTTATGTGATCAAGGTGGGGGGTGGGGGGTGGGGGGGAGAGGTTATAGTTTTGAGGAACTATATGCAGGAACCCGCATAACTGAAACATCATTAACAAGGTACGCAAATCTATAATGCCGATCATGTCCCTTTTAGTCACTTCGCTCAACTACGGACCAAACAAGAACTACATGACAGATATTAAGCAGTCCTCTACATGACAGATTTTAAGCAGTCCTCTACATGACATGCACTCCAGGAAAAGATATCTGTGTTGATATATTTTTACATCGAAGAAGAAAATGACGTTTTAAATATTTGATGGAAAACTTCCAAGGATTAATGGTTCTGGTATTCTAACAAATCCTTGAACAGCATTTAATATATAAAATTAACCTCTACATTCCAAAATGAGAGTGAAATAAATGTTGAGAGTCAAAGACCCTTAGGCCTTAACAAGTTCCCAAGGCATGCAAATGGAATAACAATGTAGTAAGTGGAGCACGGATCCTCTTACATGCTGAATAACCATATCCCATTTGAAATATGTAGCAAGTTAGCAACTGCTGCAATAACTGAAGGTGTCACTTAAACTCAGAGATTTTAAGGCCTTGAACACTTTTAAGTCGTGGATATGCCAATTTAGATGGTGGACAAAGGTAAAAATTGAGAATGGTACACCCAAAGAACACAGATATGTTTCTTTCTCCTTTCTTTTCTCGAGGATTGAAAGGAGAAGAGAGAGAAAAAAAATACCATATTGCAATAAATAACTGCCTCATTGGTTAAATCTGTGGTAGTGGAAAAATAAAAACAATACCAAAATTGAAAGTACCAATAATTTTCCATCAAAACTTAATTAAAAAGGATTAAAGGGAAAAAGGTACCTCCATATATAAGACGACATCTACAATGTGCTCCAGAACACGAGGACCTGCAATTTCTCCAATCTTGTTCACATGCCCAATCTGTCATTAACAGAAATATGAATACGAGGAAACAATAGGACCTACGATATTTTCATACAGGATAAGTAGTTTGTGAGGAAGATACACTCACCCCACACCCCAAGCTAGCCACCATAAGAGGCAGGGCCAATCTGGCCAACATTTGTAGGCAAAGCAGATCAGGGGCCTAATGACTCGCACCACAGACAGTAGGCCCTCTGTTTGCCTATATCTAGACTCTCTACACATGCATCTTACAGCTTGCAGTCCAGGGTAAGTACAAGTTACATAGGCTATAATCCAGAACTGGCAAGTCCCACCATGAACTCAGAGCAAGAGGAGGCAAGGGGTCATGATTGAACACAAAGTGCCTGAGCTAGTTTAATTCAGAGTCCAATGGCTGCCTTTAAATAAGTAAATAGTACCATGAAGTATGTAATAGTACAAGTAAAAATAGATTTCAAGTTTAACCATAAAATTTCAAAGGGGAACAACGTCAACCACAGAGTACAAAGAACTTGAGTACCAACAGGCTAAAAGCATTAAGCACATGACTGGTAGAGGATTAGAGGCTACCCTATTGATTTTCTAAATGCATTTATCCACACAACAAATATATCTCCCCATAAACAAAATTCTTGACAGCTTCACTTCTTCCAACAAACTTATAACCAGTTTACCAGCTTCCTACAGGTATCAAATTTCAATCTTCAAACAGGAGACCTCTAATTAACATCAGTGCCATGCATTTTTACGTCCTCACATTTCTAGATTCCAACAAATTTGTAGTAGAAATATTAATTAAAAGCTTGTTATGCCTAGGCTTGTGAAAAGAAAATCCTCTTGGAACATACAACAGCAACTGGTGGACAGAAAATTTACTTTTGCTATGTTAATGGTGAGATCAATTCACGGAAATTAATCAAATGAGGGAAGCAAACTTTGATGGTTTCACAGCTTCTTTTAGGCAGATTCAGAAGGAAAAAAATGATTTATTTTAAGTAAGAGAATTTTCATTCATGATAAAATAAATAAAAAGCACAGAGGGGAGGACCAAAGTCCAAAGATCTACCAAAATAATACAACAGAAATGTAGATCAATCACATTATCAAATCTGAAAGTGGCATGCCAAAGCACCCCACATAAAGAGGTTTCATTAGACATGGATTCCCAAAATTAAAGATCCAGTTGTTCCTCTCCAGCCAAATTATCCATATAAGGTGCAGCAAGAGATAAGCACCACAAATTTTCTACCCCTTCCACCTCCCCAGACATCATAATGGACTTGCAAACAATCCAAAACAGTAGCAGGACTACCACCTTTATCCCAAAAACAATAAGCAACTATTTTAGCAAATTGCTAATAAATCATGCAAGAATAGATGACTGTCATTGCCCCCATGGGACACTACATCATGTGCACTGTGCACGAGGCATATCATCTTACTTGTGACAAATAGATTAATATAGTGATAAAAGCAAGTAAATAAAACAAAAATCCTCCCTGATGTTGTAAAGATCTAGACCTACCAGTAGAACAGGGATGCCTGTCTTCTTTGAAAATTGAAGCAATGCAGCCGTGCATTCCTTCACCTGTCATTGCAACACACGAAGTAAAGACCGTGAGTCCACCCACAACTACCAACAGTAGATCAAATATTAGTGATGAAACTTTAAGGAATATTCAACAACTTTAGCAAATGAAGAGATGAATAGAAACCACCTAAGTTGCATGAAGCGGGAAACGGAAACGGGGAACCGAGGAAACTCAGAAACGGAAAACTGTAGGAAACTGTATTGAGTTAAAGTATACATACATGCCTCCATATACGCCACTTTCTAGCTTTAAGGTACCACCAAACTAAAAGTGGCAAAGCCGATTGAAGTTTTTCAAAAGTTAGTTTATTGAGTAAATGTCATGGTGACATGGCAATGAAATAAAAGGAAATTTTCCATTATAATCATGGAGTTTTACACGATTCAACCTTTTTAGGAAACGGTTATGGGAAAAATCAGGAAGCAGAGTGGAAAGAGCAAGAGCTTAAATAATCCGGTTATTATTAGCACATTAGGTATTGGGAAGTTTCTAATGCACATCCATACTCCAGTTAATACCTGCGACATTCCTCCAGGACTTCCTGACACTCCTTGTAAATATACAGTCTGAATGGAATCAATGATCACAGCCCGTGGGGAAAGAGGTTGCACCTTCTTTAAAATATCCTATGAAAAAAACAAAAATAAAAATCAATCATCTTGGAATTCACACTGTAACCTCGAAAGCATGGATAGGAAACACTTGTTTTAACTCCAAAAAAGAATTGAAACATAAACAAAAATATATAAAAGGTTATGACAAACAAGAAAGAAAAATCAAGAGACATTAAGTTAACCAGATCAGCATCTAAGCTGAAGGGAAATATAGATAAACCTCAATATCTGTGCTTGAATACAGGAACAAGTCCTTTGCTTTAATGCTCAGCCGATCAGCTCTGTTTCCTATTTGCTCAACACTCTACACAAAAAATGCCAACATTTAATTGATTGGTGCAAGCTAAGTTTTTCAAGAGTATAAAAAACAAAGAAAAGTTAGAGAAAGAAATCTTCAGCAAGTTGTTCACAGTGATGGAAATCAAAAGAAATAGAGATCCTCATAACAAGATTGAGGTCCTTAAAAAGAGTGTTTAGCCTATAGTGTATCAGTACTGGAATGCTTTATTCTCTTTGTCCAGCTCAAATCAATTTCCTTTCAAGAATGTTGGCATCATGCTGGGAGCAATTGTTCAACTAGGATATACTCCCTCCGTCCCTTTTTAATCCTTACGTTTGGTATCATGCACGCGATTTAACAAATAATTAATCTGGATAAAGATTCTTTTTTTTACTTAAACAATGCAAATTACGTTTATTAATAATGTTTCACTTTTATCCAAACTCTAACATTGAAAAAAGAGAGATTTAATGCCCCAATGGGAAAGTCTGAGAAATTTTATGCCTCAATGACTTTGATAAATTAAAATAATCACTTGACATGATTTTTGACAAAATATTAGGGGCATTTAGTTACAATATAAAAGGAAATATTCCAAACATAAAGATTAGAAAGGTACGTCCAAACGGAATACGTAAAGAATAAAAAGGGACGGAGTAGTAAGTCTCCCTCTTCTTTCCATTTTCCGTTTGTGAAAGCACAATTGTTTATAGTCTATAGATAAAATCAAGTTGTTTTCCCTGACACTAACCTCTTCACCGGATATGTAAATCACTGGAGCGCTTTCAGGAATATCAGGACTTTCTGCTATTAAGTCAGCAATCTTCATTTAGAACATAATGTGTTAGGGGAACATAAAATATAGTAACCTTCAAGAATAAGGAAATCAAGGACAATAAAGAAAAATTTGGTAACCACATTGACATGATATCCCCCCGTTGCCCCCAAACCCCAACAAAAAGAGCACAAGGGTAGCTAATTTCATATCTAAAGCCTTTACCTGCAATACCAGGGTGCTTTTGCCAACGCCAGGATCACCACCGACCAGAATCAATGAACCTAGAAAAATCAGATCTGTGACTAAAATGCACTACACTTAACATGTACTTGCAAAACGGAGGATCTACATGGAGATAATGATAAAACTAAATGAATTGTGACATATAGTAGTGTTGCTATGAAAAAATACTGTGAGAGATAAAATTTGTGAGCAGAAACACAAGTGCAAAACTAAAACCTGATTTAAGATTGAGTAAGAAGATACAACTGATGTCTGAATCTCAGGCTAACATCTAGGCTCTAAAGGTTGGACTTCCACATCTAATGATCTCTTAAAAAAGAATTAAGGACTACAATATTATAATCTACATGTGATCTATAGATTAGAAATCAATCCTAGAAAAAGACTCTCTCTATATACGGTGGATGATGGTTAAGTATACGATTATTTAACAACTTCAAGGACACGAAATCTGTTTGATCGTCACATATGCATTTTGATAAAACTCAGTCCCTATAGGATATCCCCCTCCTTTCATAAAACCACTTCATTCACCAGCTCATGACTTAATATCAACTTTTATACAAGAGTACAATAAACTCAAGAACACATAGAATGAACCACAACAACAAACATCAAAATAGGGTCCACATATACCTGGGACAATACCGCCACCAAGCACTCTAGCAACTTCACTTCCGAATGTACCATACCTACAACAAAACAATCAAATTTCATACCTCAAGAACAGCAGGAAACACAAACCACGCTATACTCTTACAAACACTAAAGCAATCAATTCATGATTCTGTTAAGATTTCCTCTAATAGGGTATTGGGGTTTTTAAAATGCAACATTACCAGGCTACAAACCATTTGAAAACTTACAATCGAATTCTCCACTCGGAAGGATCAACACCAAGATTCACATCCGACAACCTCAGTGGACCACCTTGCCCCTTCTTCTGCTCAGGCAACCAAGACCTCGTCGCATTCTCAGAAACCTTGAACCCACTAACCTTTCCCCCCTCCGCATTTTCTGTCACTAAGAACCGCTTCAAAGTCCCAAATTTCTTACAAGCATTACAGGACCCCCACCACTTCAATTCACTATGCCCACATTCACTACACACCCAATGCTCCTTACTCTTCCCCTTCTTCCCTTTCCCCCCAAAACCACCTGTAAACGCACTGTTCGGGTAATTGCGTACCGAATTCACTCGATTCTCAACCGTTTCTCCTTCAGAATCATCCTTCGAATCCACTCGATTCTCAACCGTTTCTCCTTCGAGAACATCTTCCGAATCCACCCGATTTACAACCGTTTTTCCTTCAGAATCATCCTTTCTAGGGCTAATTAAGTCAGAACCGAACATGGACCAAACCCTAGGGGTTTGTTCAGGAATGGGTTCAGAAGCTGGGGAATTTGATGAGGTCCCTTCGCTTTGACTATTGTCGACCATAAGAGGAGATTCAGTGGACAAGAGATGGTTAACAGAGTGAATTAATCGAGAATTCAATGGAGGTTTAAAATGGCGGGAAAATTGAGGGTTTTGGGGAAGACGATTGTGGAATACGATGCAGTTTATTGGAGGAGAGAGAGAATGGAACCTATTGAGATGGTGAGATTGAGAGAGAAGTAAGCGGAAAGTAGCCATGCCTGATGCTTGCATGCGGGAGGAGGAGAAGAAAATGCAGGTTTAAAGCTTTGAAGCTTTGTACACTTGAAATGGGGTACCCCGCGAAACTGCAGAGGAGACTGTCTGAACTCTGAACTTCTGAAGTACTCCGGTAAAATGTACGAGGAAGTCTTTGTCACAAGTGACTTGTGTTCATATTGGACACAAGTGAGTACCAATACAGAATTTGGAGTACCAATACAGAATATGTTAGTACCAATACAAATTATGTGAATACCAATCATAACACATATGACTTATATTGGTGATATTTCTAAGCAATTTGCATTTTGGTACTGACATATTATGTATTGGTACTCAAGATGATTGTATTTGGATCACTTGTGTCCATGTGGACACAAGTCACTTGAGGTTTAGAAACCCTCTAAAATGTATACGGGGTAAAAATGACAATCATCACAAATTCGAGCCGTTACGAGTTAATCTATTGAGAAATTTTTCCAATTAAATGACATTTTTGTAAATAATTTGTGATTTTATTATGAAAATGCCATTAAATGTGGGCTTAATTTCAGCTACATGGCATTATGTGTGGGCCATATGCACGGTTATCAATGTATTTTCATAATAGATCAACAACTATGTAATATGCAGTCAACAGTTAATATTATTCAATAAACTTCTACAAATAAACAATCTACAACTATAAATATGCAGTCAACAGTTGATATTTTAAGCCTATATATTGAGACAAATCTTACAAGATTAAACATGACTATTTTTTCTTTAAGCCAATATAGAGTGTTTTTTTTTTTCTTTTGTTCAAAAAGAGAGAAATGTAAGAAGTGCTCTGTAATAGATAATGGAAGTAAAGTAACTGAGGGATATAAATGTAAATACCAAACACATAGGAATTATATTTTGACTATTTGACCAAATTAAAAAGCCAAAATAGAGCGAAAAACCTAATAAAAACCAATTACCAAACATGGTTAATACCAAAGCATCATATGACACGTGCACGTATATGATCCTAAAACTCCCAAAGTCCTATAGGTTCCTTGATAGTATATTAGTATGGGTTCTTGTTACCACTTGGCTAATGCTCACCAATTTTCTAATCTTGATTTTGACTTTATGTCATTGTTTTCCTCTTAATTCCCCTCTCAACTTGGAATCAGCATCTAATTATCTTTCCTTCTCTCACCCCCCAACCAACTTCTTTTATAGTACCCTTTTGCTATTAAATTTCTCAAAATGGTGTACAATTTACCGACCTTAGAAGACAAATATTACTTACAAAAAACACATAAAATTGACCAAATCTTAACACAAAAAGGCAATTCTAAAACAAGAAGCAAAAAAAATATTATTTTTACGAAGGCAATGATAACGACAGAAAGTAATATTAATCATATTTAAATTAAATTAATTAACACGAGCACAACACCTATACGTTTACCATTGTGCTCCTCTTTCATGTCCATTAATCCAAGGTATTCGTTATTCCCTTCCCCTTTTTTTTGCTTTTTTTTCTTCCATTCACCATCATCAACATATTCAATTTGGCCATCCTTTTATGCTTTTTTTGAGTTTGCTTTGAGTTTTGCTAGCTTGGTTTGTTTGAATTTAAATACGGGCTTTAGTTTTCGTGAAATAAAGGGTTTGGCTGTTTAAAGGTTTCTCGAATTTTTGTATGAGAAGGTCTGACGTTCTAAAGAGGTATTACCGTATTAGTATGTGTTCTAGCAACATTTCTAAGAGAAAATGTTGATTTTGGGTTATGTTTGAATTTGCCACCTGGGTTTGTCACAAAATTTGTTCTTTTGCAATTCCGTTGTAAATGATCAACCACAACAACCCAAAAAAAATTGGCAATTTATATCTTATTTTGGTCAACTTTTAAGAGGGAATTTGCTTATTTTGACTTAATTATTGAATTCTACCTTCTGGGTTTGATTGAATTTTGTTATTAATTCAAATCTTTCTTATTTTGTGTTCTAGGTTGTAAGATTAGAGATGGAGGATGATGATGAAGATGGCACATGATCTCTGTTTTATTCTCTGTTCTTGTTTTCTGGTTTAATTTAGTGGTTTTAATAGAGAAAACTTTAGTATTAGGAAAGATTGACTAATAATTTAATAAAAAATGATGATGATGATGATAAATGGAAGAAGAGATATAAAACCAATTTTGGTGAAATTTGGTGTGGCTTTAGCACTATCCTTTGCTGGATTCCTCTACTCTCGAGTTCGAATCAAACGGATCAAGCCATCTGATCCCTCTCCTTCTCCTACAGTTTCAGGTTTATAGTAATCTTCTTTCTTAAATTCACTAATTTTGATTAATTTTATGTAATTGAGTTTCTTAATTTGACTAAAATTGGTTTGATTTCATGCAGATTCTGATAAGAAGGTTGATTATGATGGGAGATTAAGGGTTAAGGATGATCCTCAACCCGAAATGGATTCTGTTCATGCATATGTGAGTTTTAGTTTGATTCGTTTCGAAAAATTATTTGGCTTTCGATTTGAATTTGTTCAATTGATTAACTGTTGAGTGATTATGGTGTATCTTTTAATGATAGCAAATTAAATAATTTTGATTGACTCAAAATGTAAATAAGCAAGCTAACAATTCAAATAAAATCCTGTCAAGGCAAGCTAACAATTCAACCTTATTTTGTTCTTATTTCGAATCCTCATGTTTTATTACTCTTTGAATTAGGATTTAATGGACATTTTTGGGTGACTAATCAACTAGAGATTCATGTGATCCAAGCACAAAATTATTGCAATAGAATTGGATTATTGTCTCTGACTAAATCTGAATGCATGAATAATAATAATAAATAATAATAATGAAGTAACAAAATTACGCCGATTACAAACCAAAAGATGCCAGTTTGATTTGGGCTTTGTAATGTTATTTGATTGCTTTTGAACTTATTCATTGAAAATGATCATGAGTACTGTAATTTTTGAACCCTTCATCTAGATAAATCACAGGACACCAAATGACCGAATTGTTTACTTATGATTCCATTTATGCATTGTCTTGTAATGCCAACAAAGAACAAAGTGATGGCTGTTTCGATTGCTTTGGAGTCTATAAGCTGAATTTTTCAGAGAATTGGTGTCATGTCACTGTGACATGATCTTATCAGTTATCACATAGAGTTGAAGATTATGATTATGAACTATTTTTACATTGATTTGGAACCTGTGATCATAGAGCAGAACTTTGACACTTGTGATAACTTATTCCTTGATTTTGTTCCATTAATCAGGACAAGCCATGTATTAGGGTCCGTATTGATAATTCATCAATGCATGCCTCACCTAACAGTAGATATAGTGGAGATCGAGATGGGTTCTTGTTACCAGAATTTGAACAGGTAGTCAAGGAATTTAATGCAGTAAACTCGCCAAAGACAGATGGGGAGAGTTTTACTGTCAACAAGGACTTACCTAAATCACTTAGAAGAGTAGATAGGGATGACTATGAACAAGAAATTGTAAACCTTAAGAAGAGGATAAACTTCCTTGTAGAAAGAGAGAGAAAGCTTGAGGTCCAGTTGCTTGAGTATTATGGCCTTAAGGAACAGGAAACAGTGATGATGGAGCTTCAAAACCGTTTGAGGATCAATAATATTGAGGCTAAGCTTTTCTTGATGAAGATAGAGAATTTGCAGTCAGAAAACAAGAGGCTAAAGACTCAGGTTGCTGATTACTCTAAGGTTGTATCTGAGTTAGAAGCTGCTAAGGCGAAAATCAAACTGCTAAAGAGGAAGATTAGGTCTGAGGCTGAGCAAAATAGAGGACAGATCTTAGACCTTACACAAAGAGTTGTGAATTTCCAAGAGCAAGAGCATGAGCAAGAGCACGAGGCTAGCACTAGTATTTCTGACGATCATTCTGAACTACAAAGAGTAACTGAGTTGGAGGCTGAAGCCGAGGAATTAAGAAAGTGTAACGAGAACTTGCAGCAAGATAATGCTGATTTAGCTCAGAGATTGGAATCCACCCAAATTCTTGCGAATTCCCTTTTTGAAGATTCTCAGGTGGGTTTCTTTTAATTTCTTTTTATCCCTTTCCTTTTCCGGCCTGTCATACATATACCTCTTTAGAACTTGTGACTTCTGCTATTGTACAGAAGTGGTTTAGTAATTGACTTCTCGAACCCTTGATATTACAGAAAGAGGAACTCCACAAAGCTATGGTTCAACTAAGGGAAGAAAAGGAGAAGTTCACAAAGGAAGTTGAGAGGCTTCAAGAAGACAGATGTGGTGATGTGGAGGAACTAGTCTATCTCCGTTGGATAAATGCCTGTTTGCGATACGAATTGAGGAACTACCATCCCCCACCTGGTAAAACAGTTGCCAGGGATTTAAGTAAGTGCTTGAGTCCCACTTCCGAGCAGAAAGCAAAGCAACTAATACTCGAATATGCTAATACTGAAGATGGAGCTGACAAAGGGCCACCTAGCCTCATGGACTTTGATTTTGATCATTGGCCTTCTTCACAACCTTCTTATCTTACAGACAGCACAGATTACGACGAGTCCTCTGGTCCTAGTTCTGTTCACAAATCCCACCCCAAGAAAATTAAGTTCTTTGCTAACCTAAGAAAGTTAGTTAGAGGAATATCTGGTCATCACCACCATCATAATCAAGATAGCCGAGCTTCTTCTATGTATAAATCATTTTCAGTTGATGACTTAGGGAGAAGGTACTATGAAGCAGGACATAGTGGCTCAAAAAGCCACCCCCAAAGTCCAAGATTCGCATCATCTTCTCAAAACTCAAACAATTCGTCAATGGAATATCAACCACTCACAAGCTTGGCTGAAGAAGATGAGAATTCTAGTAGAATGACCGATTTGAGATCATCATCGTCACAGGGTGGAGTGAGTTATGTGATTGGAAGGGAAAGAACTGGAAGTTCTTCTCCCTTAGATTATACACCAGAAGAAGAGTCAGAGAATAGGCGAAAGTCAGATTTGGCAAAGTATGCTGAAGTCTTCAGGGATTCTAGATGGATACAGAAACACAAAAAATCTGCATCATATAGTACTGGATGAGTACACCTTGAGGTAACATATAATGTTGACTCTTAACTTAGGCCTCCCTGTATACAAAAGAATTATTGTGAAGTCATCACAACATCCTCAACATTTTTAATTTGAGGATTTTCTTAACCAATTTTGTGTAAATTAAGAAATAACAAGGTCGGATGAATAGAAATGGTTTGCACATACGAAAATGTATAAATTATATGGATCACTGATATTTAAACAAGTGATTGGATTAAGTTCTGTATGTTATATGGAGTAATTTGGTACTACAATGATACTGTGTGCATTAGCTGACATATCTCTTCTCTAAATTGTTCAATATAATGGAACTGAGGAACTTAGGTTCTTCTGCATTTATTTGAGCATTGTCATTCTCTGTTAACTAGCTGCCGGGAGCTGGTTGATCTTATTTGTTCTTGCAAATAAGGCCTTGAGCTGGACTCAGCAGAATTTCTCTTACATGTGTAACTTAGCAGTGAAGTCTACTTACATTCTGCAGTCTGCACATATATTACCAATATCTTACTGATGAATTGATGATTTATAAAAGAACACAAGTCTCATGAATACTTGAAAATTTATGCTAAAAATGATAATATAAGTTCTGTAGACTCATAGTAGTTACATATGACGAAGTAACAGACGATGTTGACATGTAGTATCATACTATGTCTATATTTGATTACACAACAGAGGTCTTACATTTTGAGAACAAATACACTGAAATTAAAAAGCAATAGGATAAATTCTTATGCAAGAATGCAGTACGTAATTAATATTCTGTAGTATACAAATACAAGCTTGGTAGAAGAAAAGAGGCTTGAAAACCATTTAACCGATTAGTGCGATCCCTTGAACTAAGAGGGCATCGGCGAGAACCTGGTTTGCAGCTTCAGAAGGATGCACACTGTCCCAAAACACGTACTGAGTGGCGTTGCTGCATGTTCCTACAGACTTTGGATTGCATAAAAGCGATGTTGTCTCTATAGTTCCTGTCCCACAGCATCCCTTCCTGGCCTCAGAAAATCCTATAGAAAAAGAAGAGTTAGAAAATTCGTCGATTAAACCAAAAATATGGTGTTAAGGAAAGATTTGGTTACCAGATTTGGAGGGAGATTGTACTAAATCATAGAGAGGCTTGTAAATGTCGAAAATAACAAGGTTAAGGCCAGGGAGCTTCTTAGACAGCTTATTGGCAGCAGCATTGAGCTTCCTATTGAATCCTTGCGCGTCAGAGTTGAGCCTTGAAACACAGCCACCCTGATGAAACCCAAACAGAGTAATGGTTGCAGGTACACACCCTAATGGGGGAAGTGAAGTTGCCCCAATCTTTCTTGCTCCTAATCCATACAGTTCCTGTAGGTCAACATTAAATATCATTAATTAGCCTTAATATTCCGAATTAAACTTCATATATGTGAACATGTGATCATTACATTAAGACGGAGAAAGTACTTTAGGTTCACAACTCACACGGATGATACTTGGACAAGTAGCCAGCAATATTATTGACCCTATTGGTTTTTGAACACGATGTCTACCAATATAATTTTGGACAATTAAGAGATAGGAAAAGTGAACTACCCAAATAAATGTTTTTTAACCAACTTTTTCTAGGTACAGTACGTGTCTGGTCATTTTTTAACGACTCTATATACCAAAAAAGATAAGATACTCTGTAAGACAGTAGGATTAACAAAATGTTACTTGGTAGATGTGAAGTTTGTTACCTGAATGAAGCTTGAGAAAATACCAACAAGGTAGGTTGAGTATTCATCAGCACTATATAATTTGTTGATGAAAGGGTTGACATAATAATTCTGAACAAAATCACTGCTTCCAAATCCAACTATATAGAGAGCTTCCTTTATAATTGATTTTGCCTTGCTGCTACCTGCCACCTTTGTTAACTTACCTTGGTACTCCTTGTAGTAATCCAGTTGTTGCGATAGCGAAATCGCGTGCTGCACACCATAGTCAATACGATCGTGTGAGCAAAATCGGGGATTTTAATAGTTATCTTCAATCGAAAATGATAAAGGTCGCAACATGCAACTAAAATCGTGTCACAATGTTGACATGGCATGCTTATGTGTCATGATTTAAATTGGAAATTAAAATATTTTACTTATATATATGTTAATAAAAAGGCAGTAAAATCTTAAAATTCTAATTTGTTACCTTCTTTACATCGAGTACCTTATTTACAAATTTTCATAGTAAAAATATTGCATTGAAAGTAAAAATATTCCGCTGACGCATATCCTACGTGTCGCCTATATATACCAGTTAAATTATGACACGTAAGATTGCGACAACTAAATATTGTCGAAACTTGCGACCTTTATCATCACCCATCTTCTATATATAACATGGCTGGTGATTTTACGACCAATTTAACTTTCGACATAGTTCATAGTTGTAGTTATTTTCTTACGTAAGGATGAGTTTAGTTGGATCTATATTACGTTAGGAAATGACGTTTTTTTAAAACAAAAAGTGAAGTAATGGACAGTTGACTTTACACTGAGGAGTGCTGTTTTCTCATCAAAGCCTGATCCAGCAGATGCAAAATTGGCTCCAATAAGAAGATTCTTTCCTGATGCTTGTGGGCTTAGATATGCTGCTGGATATGTTGTGAAGCCCAGAGTATCAGCTGTAAGGTTAACAATACAAAATTAGGATAACATAATCATGATTAAAAGATAATGAAAATTTAACTTTTATTTATTTATTTTTTTCAGAGGGAAATTTGAAATTTATGTTGAAATAAACTTTAAGACCAAGTAGACTAGTTAACCCGAAGGCCCTACCCCCACTTGAATACCCCTCCCTCATTTTTATGTCACAAGATTCAAACGTGGTTACTGTAGTTTAATTGGCAAGAACTGTGTTACCACTTCAACCATACTTGATTTTTAAAGATAAAACGACGCCCTAAATTATGTATTACATATTAGAATAACCAATAAAAAGAACTAAATAGAATAAGATAAGAAAGATTAAATTGCTTTACAATTTCCATGAAATTACAAATAACCAATTATTGATTCCCTTAATGGATTGTGTAATAAAAGAATTTTAAATTAATTTTATTTATGATAAAATAAGCATTTGACTAATTAGCCCAAAGGCCCCAAGAAGCCCAAACCCTCCCACTAACTAGATCCCAAATTTTTATGTCACAAGACTCAAAATACATCACAGGGGCATTTCTGTAAATACATTGAATTTTAATGGTATATGTTTTAATCGTAATGGTACATATTTTTATCGTAATGGTATTCCGTTTAACGAAATGGTACTTTCTTTTTAATAAATGGTACACAAAATGCCCCTGTGAT
Organism: Spinacia oleracea; assembly: GCF_020520425.1. Classification (NCBI taxonomy): domain Eukaryota; kingdom Viridiplantae; phylum Streptophyta; class Magnoliopsida; order Caryophyllales; family Amaranthaceae; genus Spinacia; species Spinacia oleracea. The sequence goes on from NC_079490.1 coordinate 180,655,509, forward strand.
GTGTTTTGAGCATGCCGAAATTCCGCTCCCAAGAAAGTATCATTATGAAAGGACGGTGTTACCCGTTACCACCTCAACCAATCATGATTCTCAATAACGATAAGCACCTTAATTAGGTTACAAGCTACTTCAATATATAACATAACAATATTTAAAAAGCAACAATGGAAGAGATGTAAGAAAGTAAGTACCAGTAATATCAGTAGCTAACTTTCCATTGCAAAACCTGCCAGTAGGCATATGATTAGCAAAATCCCTACCATAAGGAGGATAATCAGCCTTGAAAACTGTGGGAATATAATCATTGTTGCCCACATCTACTACTGAATCACCAAATGTGATTATTGCTGGAACTAATTTTGTATCTTGACCATTGCTACAAACTACAAACGAAAATATCAGAACCAAAACTACACCATCTAATTTCATCCCCATTTTAGTTTTAATTATGTTTTTTGTTTTTGGGTTTTGTGGAAATTTAGTGAAATTTACATTTAATAAGGGGGTATGGTGTTGAGGTTGTGCATTGAATGACTGCAATAAGGAGACACTTTAGTGGTTGAGTTGAACTAACTCTAGCATTCAAAGCTTTGGTTTTAATGATACTTGATTTTGTGTTTAATTGCTCTAATCTTCATTACCAATTTTGCAATTATGCACCTCCTTCGATCTACATCTAATCATATAAATTTACTCTAATTATCTGTAGTGGAAAAACCGACACATGCCTGCAGCTGGTGTCGTTCTATATGAAGTATTATCTTATCACTTAACTAACCTTTTAAAATTTTATTCCTTATTATTTAAGATCTCCGATCCATTTATCCATGCACGGTTATATTTGGTAGTATGTACGTAGTATAATCATACATACACACTTGTAAATAATGTGGAATAGATATAGTATTAATTTGTGTTATGTGCAAGCAACCAAAGCTTTGGTTTAAATGTTACTTGCATGATTTGCAATTATGCACCTTGTTGCACATAGTATGATACTTCGTGTAAGTTTACTCTATAATTATGTATTCATTGTAGTCGGAAAATTGACATATGCGTTATGTTTTAGATTATTTAGCCACTTAACTAGTTTTTTTTATAACTTTATACCTCACTTTTTAATGATAATTATTTAAATATCCGATCTGCCGTATATGCACGGTTATATTAGGTATTTTAAACTTTATAGTACGTATAATTTGTTACTTTCACTACAAGAATTTGTATCTTTTATGACAACCTAATAACGACGGGTAAAAATCCCGTCGTAAAAGGGCTTTTGCGACGGGGTAACAACCCAACTAAGACGGAAACAACCGTCGCTAATGTTTTTTACGATGGGTTAATGACGGGATTTTCCATTAACGACGGCCCCCTTTTATGACGGGCTCGCGACGGAAAATCCCGTCGTTAATCAACAATTACTGGCCTTTAGCGATGAGATTTCCCGTCGTTAATAGTACAATTTCTTGTAGTGTTTCTTGTAAATAATGTGGAATGAGTAGAGTATTTATTTGTGTTATGTACAAGAATAAGCTAGGCCAGAAACAAATTAAGAGAAGCTTACTAGAATTATAAAAGCTCATACTAGGACGAATTAGTTCGGAACGCTAATAACATTTTCCAAGTTAAAGTTAAACATACTAAAACTATATTAAATTCCAAGTTATTTGTGAAGTTTAAAATACTAAACTCTAACATTTTCCAAGTTATTACTGAAGTCTTAGGAGTTTAGGTTACTTGCGCGCTACTTGAAGCAAAGATCTGACTCAACTAGCAAACACTAATAAATGTTGAAATGTACATGCATACAACTAATTATTTTTTAATTATTCGATCTTTTGACCCAGACAAAAACACTCTTTAACTATTTTTCTACAAGTCTAGAATTGGCAAAAAAAATTAGAGTGAAAAACGTCGCCGTATCAACAAGTGTATATAGTTTGTGTAGCAATAATTGGGGTGACTAAGCTAGATTTATTACAGACACAATACAGTGTCCTTTTATAGAGGGAAGTTGGGAACTTGCCAAGTTAATAAGTTATAGTTGGCTTTCTGATTTCATTGTCTAGCAATCTGCAAGAGATATTAGATGCATGTGCTGTTAATTTAATCAGCGCGGGTGGTTATAACTTACTTATAAAAAATCTCATAACTTGTGATCACAAAAAGTCAGCCTTTCTTTCATAACTAACTACCATTAACTTTCGACAGATCGAAGAACAACTCATTTATATATATGCCTATATGGCCATTGCCATTTCCGTTTGACTTTTGGGAACTGGAAATTAAACCATTCGGATTTTCTTAATATTGAGGATAACGCAGTTATTCTATATGATAGAATATTGAATATAGTATAGTTATGTTATAACTAGACTATATGATATAAGATAGAAGTCTATATGAATTAGGAAACCTACGAAGAGTAGGAGATCTAGTTTGTATTATAAATAGAAGCGTATGCCCACATAGAACACAATAGAATACAACACACAACATTATATTTCCCGATCAATAATATATTTTATCACTTAACTATATTAGAATATTAGAATACGACCAACAGTAGGATTGTCATCTATTACTATATACTAAAAGAGACACCATGAATGACACGTGTCAATTCCTGGTGTGATTTTTTCCCGCCAGATACCACTTGCCTAAAAAGTCTATCTGTTTTATTTTATTTTATTCTCTTTCTTTTTTTATAAACTATTTATGTATGGAAACAAAATTTAGTTTATAATTTATGACAATAATAGATATGGCATAATAATAATTATTCTAAATTGGTAATATTTTAGTCAAATCTCTATATTAATTAATAATAGAAAATATATAACTCAAAATTTTGGTCAAATTGGCATATTAGCATTTTAAATATGCACATTAGATGAACAAATTTAAACGAGTATGTTAAAAATGTTATAACTATGCAGTAGTTTGGGAGATATCCGTTAAATATTTTGTGAAAAAAATTATCAAAATTCGTGTGTGCACGGGATCTAATCTAGTTGTGAATATGCTAACTACCCGTATTCCACATTGTTACCCAAAATATGAGAAAGAAAAGAGAAAATATCACTTAATTAAGCTGGTGGAGTTAATCTCATTCACGTACTATTGTTAATTGATTATAGTGTGGAACCTCATTGGATTTATAAGTGACCGAACTCTCCTACCACTTTATAAGTTTGTGGAGTTACTCCCACTATTATCAATTGATTTAAGTGTGGAACATGATTGTCTATAAAAAAAATTAGTTTAAAAGGAAAAACTAGAAAATTGTGAATAAATATTCAGCCTTTCTATCACGACTAGGGATGGCAGCGGGTAGGATCTGGACCGGATCCTCTAGGATCCAGATCCAGATCCGTTTAAGACAATGATCCAGATCCTACCCGGATCCGTTGGGTAATGAAAGTGAGGATCCATATCCATATCCGACGGATCCTACGGATCCGGGTCCAAAACGGATTCAAAACGGATCCTAACTTATTTTTCCATCAAAGACCCTAATTTTCCTTTTAACCTTAAACCATAGTTAAATAAAACTTCAATAACAACGCTATTTGTCCATACAAGCATTCACTAAAATCAAATTTAACAAATCTAACATAAATAATATTAAAAGTTCAACAAACTTCAATAATGCTATAATTTTTACTCTTTATTTTTATATTTTAAATTTTTTTTTTTTATAAAAACGGGTAAACGGATCCGGATCCGGGTAATGACTTAGGACCCGATCCAGATCCGTTTGTAAAGCCAAGGATCCAAATCCTACCCGGATCTCATTCACGTACTATTGTTAATCACGACTAAATTAATTTTGGACAAGAGAACGTGTACATAACAACCCACTTCTACGGCTAGGCCACAAATCATGATCTATGTTGCCCTTTCTGTTTGACTTTTTGGAATCTATACTAATATATTAAAAGGCGTTTATAAGAACGTATATATTGAACACTAGACCTCTTGAATTAAAAGTTACTATTCTTACCATCTTAGCTAGCCACAATGATGTTATATCTTTCTATTTAAATAATAAATACAACCTTTTTAAAATGAATAATAATGAATTAAAGGAAAAAAACAAACAAAAGAGAATTAATTACTTAACTCATAAATGTACAATTCTTCTCTTCTCAACTTAAGCTTAAAAAATAAAAAAATTAGGGTAATGGAGTGTAATTATGAGTGTGTGAAGAGGGAAACATTGACAAGAGTATAATAATCAACTAATCATGAAGAAGAGAACTCGACTTTGTTTTGATTTTCGGATATGGGAAGGAAGTTTGTTGATCGGCCACTGATCTTGTATGGAAATCAGATAATAGCACCACATATACGCACATATTTAAAATAAGTAAATCCCACTAAAAGTAAAACCAAGAGCAACGCCCGGCCCACAAACTAGTTGGAAATTAATTAAAGTCGTCTGATTTTGTCAACTACGGATCGGAGGACTAGGTATATTTATAATGAGGATACATAGTATTAGCATGTTATCGTGTACAAAGTAGCCAGATGCTAACTAGTTTAATTGATTAGAGTTAGGAGTGATACCATACACGGTATAAAAGTTTAGAATTGAGTTCTATCTACTTATATTGTTTGTATTTCAATTCAAAACTTTCTCGACCCTAAGAAAAAAATTACTAAGATTGTGATTGTTCTGAAAATGCACTTATTACAATTTTTTTAGTGTTACGGAGTATAAAACTTTCAGTATAAGAGAAAAACTAACCAAATAAATTAAGTGGAGTCTGAATGAGATAGCATTGGGTGGACTACGTTTATTGAATACGAGAGATGATGTAAACAGAAATCCGATGTCGTCCAGCGGTTAGGATATCTGGCTTTCACCCAGGAGACCCGGGTTCGATTCCCGGCATCGGAACTTTTTAATGTTTTAACGACTCCCTTCAAAAAAGTGACTTATTTAAACTTATTTTATATGAAAAAAAAAACTTATTTTGTCTGAAATAAACTTATCTGTATGTGAAAATTTCTGAAAAAACTTATTTTTGCTGAACTTATATTATCCGAACTTATCTAAACTTATTTTATATGAAAAAAAAATTTATTTTGTCTGAAATAAACTTATCGATCTGTGTGAAAATCTCTGAAAAAAACTTATTTTTGCTGAACTGAATTTATCTGAACTTAACTGAATTTATCTGAACTTAATTTGTCTGAAATAAGTCGAACAGAACAGGGCCTTAGTGGTAAAAACTTTACTGTTTAAACTCAAGGTCATATGTATATGAAGATTACATGAAGCGAACGACCTATAAACAGAGCGCTGCGTGTCGCATATACTAGCTAAGTCCTTGTAGCTGCTGGTTGTGTTTTTGTAAGGGTAGCAGGTTGTGCTCCCTTGCTGTTTTCTTGTTATTTCTTGTTTTGGATGCTGTTGTTTTTGTTCTACCTTTTGATAAATAAAGCTTTATTTTACCCAAAAAAAAGAAGTAAATAACATAAACTCAAAAGTAAATCATAATAACTCAAAAGTAATTAAGTAAATCATAATAATTTAAAAGTAAATCAAATATTTGTAAAGTATATACAAAGAAGTAAATAATACTTGTATAAACTCAAAAGTAGACGCTATAAACTCAAAAGTAAATAAAGTACACTAAAAAGTAAATTTGAAAAACTCAAAAGTAAAATACTACTAACTCTATAAACATGAGACATTATATCCTACTTATATTATCATAAGAATAACATCATTGGGGACATGACATGACGTCTTAGTTTGAAGTTTGTTCATGGTATTGAGGTTTTCAAGGATACTCTCTCCGTCCCGGAATACTTGACCTGTTTTCCTTATCGGGCCGTCCCTTAATACTTGACCTGTTTCTAAAAATGGAAATATTCTAACAATATTATATTATTTCTCACTCCACTCCTATTAACCCACCTACCCCATACTCCATACAAAAAATAATTAAAAATTCAACCCCTACTCTCCCCAACCCCACCCCTTTACACATTTCCCACTAACTACATTAAAATAATACCCCACTATCAACTACTACCTATTAAATTAAATAAGTCAATTCAAGTCCCTTAAACTCTGTGCCGGTCAAACCGGTTCGAGTATTCCGGGACGGAGGGAGTAGTATATAAGGTCAAAGTAAAGGTTTTCCAATTAAAAGTAAATAAAATAATACAAAAAGTAAAAACGAACCTACGTGGGATTCGAACCCACATCCTTTGTGCATTCACACAAATGCTCTACCTATTGAGCTAGTAGGCTAGTGGTATCTTGGTATCTTACCATACAATGATACATTAGGAATAGTTAGAACACTATCATGCACTTTTCATTTTGTTCAATTTAAAATGTAGATATATAACTTAATAAAGTAAATAGAATTAATTCGAAAGTAAGTAATCATCGAATAGAAGACTGAAGAAACTAGAACAACTAACTGCAGATTATGCAGAACCATTACAAAATGAACTTGCAGAACCATTACAGATTATGCACAACCATCACAACGAACTGCAGATTATATAGATTATGCCGAACTATTACAACTAACTGCAGATTATGCATAACCATTGCAGAACAACTAACTGCAGATTATGCATAACCATTACAACTACTTGCATATTATGCAAAACCAAAACGAGTAGACTGAAGACAGGCAACAACAACGAGCAATCACAGCTACAGAACAGGAGAGCAAGGGCTGTAGTTTTTGAATTCGACAACTTCTAGCTTCTGCAAAATCTGGCGTGATGTTTTAGGTAGTCCAATACGTCCAAGGCGTACCAAAGTCTTCACGGATTCATACTGCAAGTTAGAAAATAAATTGAAGGATAAGAGAAGACAAAAAAGAATAAAACAAAATTGCAACGAGGTCTCCAGGATATTGATCCTATCAATGGACAGAGTAAAAGAACTTGCATCCAAATTTACAGGAGCACCCATGACTACTACAAGATTCTCAAGTTTGTCACAAACTCAAAAGCATGTAGGCTACTCCTGGGAACTCCCATCTATTCATTCCTGTCTCCAGGATGAGTTATCTACAATCTACTTTGCAAATCCATGAAATCATAACCCTTGTGTATAAATAATCTCCGGAGATTTATAACCGAGAGCTCGTTGAAGTTGGCCACTGCAAGATCGGCCAGAAATAAGTCATGCCTGCTAACACTAATTAACTTTAGCTACTAGACTAAATCTCTAGCTGCAGGAAGGAGAATATCAACAAAAGTGACAAATGCAGGGACACATTGGGTTTCATAGGGATTTATCAAACAATTAGATATATGTGAATGGCTTAAGTCTAGGCTTGTAATCCACGAAAATGCACGCCTGATTCTGCTAGACAATGCGCAAGTAGCAACAACATCATCATCTCTGTTTTCCTTGGTTTACGAGCAAACTACAAATATGCTACTTCGTATTAACTTTCAACCACATGATCAGTTCTCTTCATTCACTCCCCAAATCTCATCCCAATGGTTCTAGCAGCCGGATTTAGTTAAGCTAACTAAATTTATGGCCGAATTCAATCTGATACCAATATACCATGACACAAACCCTAGATTTTTTTATTCCTTCTGAAAAAGAATTCCCAATTCAACAACAAAACTCATACCTCAAACACATTTATCCTAAAAAACTAATCAGTAGGTAGTTTCAACAAATCCCGTAATACTAGATGCCGGAAATGGTTAGAATGTCAAAACAAAACATTAATCAACGAAATCAACTCAAGTAAATTTATCCAATTCGAGGAAATCAAATGCAGATCCCTAATTCGAGCAAAATTAGAACGAAAACAAGTAAAATGCACAAAATTTAATTGAAAACCCAATTAAAGTAGATAAACACTTAAATGTTTAGTCGAATTCACCTTCCATGACACAATTGCGAAATTTGCAAGAACGATGAAATTGAACTCCAAAATTGCGAGAGCAAAGAGAAAAGTACGAAAGGAGATAGATAATAATTGTGAATTTCTGCAAAATCAAAGAACAGCAGAGAACTTATTGTCGATTTTTGGATGAAGATTTGATTGTCTCGATCAATTTGGGGTTGGAAGAGCGAGAATGGTGGAGCGGATTTGCAGAGGAGAGAGAAAGCCGATGGAAGAGAGAGAAAGTATTATGAGACGGGAAACAGAAAGAAGAAGGTCATTCAACTCATTAAGATTACTAAAATACCCTTAATTGTTTGATTTTTGCGGGTATCAGGTGAGCCGTCCGATTGAATGGATTTACGGCTGAGATTAGTTCTCAGTTATCATCTTAAGGGAGGTTCTCACCAGAACCTGGTCCTATATATATATATATATATATATATATATATATATATATATATATATATATAAAGGAGACATATATGCTGAAATATTAGAGCGCCACCTAGGATTACAATTGGTTTCGGCCAATGAAAAATAAGATTTATAATTTATTTTTGAATTAAAAAAATCAAGTGCCACGTAGATAAATAATTAAGTGTCACGTAGATATTTTAATTAATTAATTACTACTCCCTCCATTCCTAAATAAGTGTCACTTTTGGCACTTGGCACGGTAATTAATAAAATTGTGAAGTGTGTAAGAGGTAATGATTGGTAATGTTTTTTTTGGGGAAAGGATAAAGTAGATAATTGTATAATAAGATAAAGTACAAAGGTAAAGAGAGAGAAATCAGTAAATTAAACACATTGCCATGTCATCAAATCCAATACCAACAAAATCAACCAATCAAATTACAACAACAAAATTCATCAACCAATAGAAATACAAGACCACATATCCACGGATCATCCCCAAAAACCCAACCAAATCAGCCAAAATTTCGACCCGGTCATAACGCATGAAAAATCAACCAAAATTTTCGAACCAAATGACCCAACCAAAATTTTATCAAACCTAGAAAATATCAAAAATAATCCCAAAAAATCATCAAAAAATAAATTTTTTTTTTATCAAACCCAGAAAAATTATCGAACGCCAGAAAAATTATCAAACCCAGAAAAATTATCAAAAGATAAACATCAAAAAATTCGAACAGAACCATCATTAATTATCAAAAAATTCGAACAAAACTAGGATTAATTATCAAAATAATTCGAACAAAACTAAAATCATCAAAAAATTCAAACATCAACAAATCATAAAAAAAACTTAAACTAGGATTCGAATAAAACTATCAAAAATATCATAAAAAACTTAAGATCCACCCGAAATCAGAAAAAAAAAATCATAAAATCATAAAACCCATACAAATAAAAAAATATCCATAAAATCACAACAAATCATAAACCAAACCAGAATCATAAAAAAAAAAATTCAACAACAAACCCAAAAATCGTCATTAAACTAAAATAAACTTAAAAAATATCAAAAATTCAACATACCTAAGCAATCCAAAACCAAATTTGAGGTTTAAAAGGTCAAATTTGACCATAAAAACTTTAGATCTGGAATTTTCATGGTCAAATTTCACCATTTAAAACAAAATCTTGAATTTTGTGGGTGAAATCAAAGATTGACGAACGAAAATGAAGGGGAGAGAGTGGAGAGGGAAGAACAAAGAGGATGAAGTTTAAGGAGAGAGAGGGGAGAGAGAAGATGAAAATGAAGGAGGGAGAAATGAAAATGAGAAAATGAAGGAGAGAGAGAGAGGGGTGAACGTGCGTTCCCCCTGACTCCCTCTGATTTCTGTTCCCTTTTTTTAAAAAAATCTGTTTTTTAATTATTTTTTGGGCACATTTTTTACTAAAAGGTAGGTATATGGTGTAATTGTTAGGAAATTAAGGGGTATAATAGTAAAGTTTATGTGTCCAAAAATGGAAATGTGACACTTATAAGGGAACGCTAAAAATGGAAAAGTGACACTTATTTAGGAATGGAGGGAGTAATATATACAACTCCATCCAAAATCAAACACTCTAATAATTAAAAAATAAATCTAAAATAAAATTCATCCAAAATCAAACACTAATCTAAAATAAAAGTCATCCAAAATCAAATTCAATCTAAAATCAAACACTAATCCAATATTAGAGAGCCACATAGAAAATCTAATGCTTTCAGCCAATGAAAAATAATATTTTGAAATTATTTTTGAATTAAAAAAGCCGAGTGCCACGTAGATAAATAATTAGGCGTCACGTAGATATTTTTATTAATTAATTATTAATATTACGCATATACAATTTCATCTAAAATCAAACAGTCTAGTAATTAAAAAATAAATTTAAAATGAAAATAAAAAATAAAAAATAATCTAATCTAATATATAAATATAGCAGTTGGTATATATAAAAGTTTTATTTTAACTTAATAATTTATTAAAATCCGTGCGATGCACGGGCTAAAATCTACTCCCTCCATTCCTTTTTGTTGTTCCCCTAAGGAATATTGGGGGATTTTTAAGAAAATTGGAATCTTGGGTTGTATTGGGATATGAGTAATGATTGGGTGTAAGAATAATGATTGGGTGTAAGAGATTATATATTTAAAATAAAGTAAGGTGAGAGAAAATATTAAATAAATAAGATAAATGGGGGAAATCAAAAAATCAAAAAACAAACAGATTTGATATCAAAAAATCACCCAGTTTTGAAATCAAAAATCAACAAACAAAAAAAATCACCCAGATTTAGATTAAACTCCGATTAAAATCAACAACAAAATTCGACAATAACAAAAAAAATCAACAAACAAACTACACATTAAACTCCAATTTGAAATCAAACAAACAAACAATAATTCGAACAAAAACCACCCAAGTTACACCATTTAACTCCCTTGATTTCGACAAGCAATCAAAATTCGAACAAACAAGAATCAGCAATCTGGGTGAATTAAACCCAAATAACAACAAAAATTCGAACAAAAAATCAAGAAAATTCAAACCAGAATATTCGACCAACAATCAAGAATTCGACCAAATCAAGAAAAAGAAATCAACAATCAAGAAATCGACAAAAAAACCCAGGATATTCGACAAAATGAACCCAAAAAAACGAGAAAAACAACTAGATCTTCATTTCTTAAGCAAGTTCATACGGAAAAACAACTAGATCTTCATTTCTTAAACAACTAGATCTTCATTTCTTAAGCAAGATCCGTCCAAAATGAACCCAGAAATTCGAGAAAATTCAACCCAAAATTAAACCCAAAAATTCGAGAAAAACAACCCAAAATTAAACCCAGAAAATCGAGAAAATCAACCCATAATTAACCCAAAATCAAACCAAGAAAATTGAGAAAATTAAACCCAAAAATTCGACCAAAATCAACCGAAAATTTCAACAAAATTCAACCAAAATTAACCAAAAAATTCGACATAAATCTACCCGAAAAACTCGACCAAATTAACCAAAAAATTCGACATAAATCTACCCGAAAATTCGACAAAATTCAACCCAAAAATTTGAAACATGAACACAAAAATAAATTAATACCCGATTGATCTAAATATCACGATTTTGAGGATTTCGAGGTCAAATTCGACCATGAAAACTCTAGATCTAGAGTTTTCATGGTCGAATGTGACCATCTAAAGCCATAATACGTATTCCGGAGGGTGGTGGCGGTGGCGGTGGCGGTGGCGGTGGCGGAGGACCGGAGGTGTGGTGGTGGCGAGAGAGATAGAGAGAGAAAAGGGTTCTTGAGAGATTTAGAGAGAGAAAAGTGAGAGAGGAAGGAGGAGATAGAGAAAAGTGAGAGGAGGAAGATAGAAAATGAAGAACATGTTGATGTTCTCCTCAAGAGAAACAGAGAACAGAGAGAGGAAGGAGGAGAGAGAGAAAAATGGGAGATTGGTTGAAAAAGAAGAGAGAGATGGAGATAGGGATGGGTGAAAGTGGGAATATGGGATGAATAAAATAATGAAAGTGGTGAAATTTAGGTTGGAAAAAGGGTAGAATCTTAGGGTTTTTTGGTAAATAGTGGGGAATCTTAGGGTAAATTGGTAAAAAAAACTATGGCTAAAAATAGTAAAGATTCAGTATGGGTACAACAAAAAGAAATGCCAAAAAAGGAAATGGGAACAACAAAAAGGAATGGAGGGAGTAGTATATAGTATAGATAAAAAGTAGCAAAAATTTTCTTTATGGAGATACGATTGTAATCCCATAACCAAAATCATTACAACTCGCTTGTGCCTCTTGCTGTTGTCCTGCAATTCATGAGTAACTCTTCTTGAAGAGCTCCAATAGGACCATAAGTATTGTTATGAAATTTATGATCAATCGGAACAATAATTGTAGGAAGCTGTAGGCATTTGTGGTATAGAACTTTGTTGTAAACTTGTACTCCCTCTGTTCCTTTATGTTCTTCCCGTTTGGGAAATGGTGTGGAAATTAAGAAAATTGAATCTTGTAATGATTGAGTGTAAGAGTAATGATTGAATGTGAGAGAAAGTAATAAAGTAGTAAAGGAAAGTAATAAAGAAATGAAGGAGAGAGAAGATATTTTTAATAAAGTAATAAAAAATCATAAAAGTGGGGTTGGATGAGTGAATAGGGAAATGTGAATGAATTAAATAAGGGATGGTGGGAAATTTTATGGTAAAAAGGTATGTCCAAAAAAGGAAATGGGAAGAATATATAGGAACGCCCGAAATAGAAATGAGAAGAACAAAAAGGAATGGAGGGAGTAATACCTAAATCAATCCAAACCGAACTTTTTCCCTACTTTCTTGAAAGTGTTTAATGATGGAAATGACTAGATTGTCCTTAATTAAAATTTTAAGACATCGTTTTCCAAAATAGAAATATCTCTTTAAAATCTTTTTCTCTGGAAAATTTGGTAATATTAATCCAACCTTTGACCAATTTTCTTTTATTAAGCCCATCTACGACATATTTTTTAATAATCCCACTTTTACTACCCAACGACTTTTATTGGGCCCAACACGTCATAAACCTATTGTAAGCGGTAATATGACCTTACGTGACAATATAATACTCTCTCTCGATATATTCAGTCATCATCATCAATTCATCACCATCTCGATGACTTCTTCACCGATTACCGGTCACTTAAGCCCAATAAAAGTCGTTGGGTAATAAAAGTTGGATAATTAAAAAATATGTCGTAGGTGGGATTAATAAAAGAAAACCGGCCAAAGGTTGAATTAATATTACCAAATTTTCCTTTTCTCTTCTCAAATTAGAAATAACGTACACTCTTTTTTATTTTAAAAACTATACCCTTCTTTTATATAGAGTAATTTATTTATTTTAACTTTAATTAAATACATTTAAATGAATATTAAAACAATCTTTTCATATGTGCTTTAAAATAATTTATAAATCATAAGAATACGAGATATTATATTATTACAATAGGAAAGTTATCACTCATAGATGCATTATCAAAATTGACCTACAAAAGTCTACAACTCTATTGAATGGCATCTTGCAGAGTGTCTATTGAATGTAGTCTTTTGTGTAATACCGCCTTATATAAAAGTTTACAAACTTTTGTATAAGGAGGTCTCACAGGAAAACCGCATTGTTGGCAACCAAGATGCCAACTAAGTGCTGATGTCAGCTGAGAATTTTTAATAAATAAATATAAATACATATTTTTCATTTCATTTCATTTTCAATCCTAATTTCTCCTCTCTCTCTCTCTCTCTCTCTCTCTCTCTCTCTCTCCTCCCTCATCCTCTTCGCCCCTCCCTCTCCTCAAAATCTCTGCCGCCGTCGGTCATTCTCGCCGCTTCTCACTCTCCACAAACCTCCGCCATCGTCGGTCATCCTCGCCGCTTCTCACTCTCCTCAAATCGCCGCCTTCCTCTCCACTTCAATGGTTGTAGGTTTTAGGCCACCGCAAGATCCACCGCGGCCATTCTGATTTTTTATCTCGTCGGCGCTGCTCATAAAGATTTGAGAAGGAGGAGAACGGCGAAGGAAGGAGAGGAAGGCGGAGAGCAGAGGCGGCGATTCACCTCCTCACAAAGCTGCGGCGAGCCGTTGTGGTCTTGGCTTCGGCCTCGACGTTATCGCGGTGGCTGCAACGGCGAAGGAAGGAGATGCAACCGCGAAAGAAGGAGATCGTGCAATGATTTTCGAAATCCTGACTTGGATTTTTGATTGATGTTCGATTGATTTTTTCAATCGATTTAGGTTTTTGACTTTTTGATCGATTTTCGATCGATTTTTGATTTGCTTTAGGTATCGATTATGTGTTGTGATTTAATTTGATTTTGTGGTTTGAATGCGTAAGAGAGGCTTCATCGTTGGAGATAAGCAGAGGACAAGGAAGAGGAAGTGAAGGAGAGCTGTCGCCGCCGTTGAGCATTCGCCTCCTTTGATTTCGATTCGAAGTCGCCGCCTGATGATGGAGGTTGCGGTGTCCGGGCTTACGTGCTCGGTGCTGCTCATGTTGACGGTGGAGATGGTGGTGGAGGAATGTAATTTAATTTCCAAATTTGTATTGTAAATGTAAATAATTTTATTCATTTATATTAGTCAAGATTAAATTGGTTTTAGTTAAGAATAATTTCATTTTAGTTACATTTTTGTTATATTTAGTTAAGAGTATTTTCGTTTTAGTTAAAAATAATTTCGTTTTAGCTATAATTAAATTCGTATTAGTTTGAATAATTAGTTCAGAATTTTGACGTTTTAGTTAAGATTTTTTAAGTATTAGTTACGATTTTCTTTGTTTTAGTTAAGGTTCTTTGAGTTTTAGTTACGTATTTTTTAGTTTCAATGTAGGGCTTTAGTTACAATTTTATGGGGTTTAGTACGATTTTATGCTTTTAGTATAGATGACTAATAAGTTAAGCAATGTAACAAATTAGTTAAGCAATATAACCAATTTGTTAAGCAACATAACCAATTAGTTAAGCACAGGAACCAATTAGTGAAGCATGAGAACCAATTAGTGAAGCATGGGAACCCATTAGTGAAGCACCAGAACCAATTAGTTATGCACTGTAACTAATTAGTTAACCACCAAAATCAATTAGTTAAGTCTGAAAATCAATTAGTTATGCAACAGAACCAATTGGTAAGGCGCTGAACCAATTAGTTAAGCATAGGAACTAATTAGTTAAGATTTTATGAGTTTTAGTTAATAATAAGTTTGTTTAAAAATAATAACTATTCGACTCATAAGTTTAACTATTTGTCTTTATATCTTAACTATTTTGTTATTCAGGTAGTTATGATTTTATGACTTTTAGTTATGTTTTACAGTAGTTATTTAGTACTAAAAAAAATTAAAAACATAATTTTCGAAGAAAAAAAAATGTCAAAAATAAATTTTAAGCCTTATATTGAATTAGTTAAGCTTGAAATCCAATTAGTTAAGCCAGAAGTCCAATTAGTTAAGCTAAAAGGCCAATTAGTTAAGGCCAAAAAAAAAATTGAATTTTTTTTGAAAAAAAGTTTGGAAAAAAAAATGAAAATGATGACGTCAGCATGACTTCAAAGCGCGTCACATGGCTGCAAACAAGGCTGCCAATAAGGCGGTCTTTCCTGTGAGGCGGTCTCACACAAAAGTTTCTCAAACCTTAAGTATGAGAGAAGGAAAATGAGTGTATTTAATTTTACGAAATTCCAAATAGTATGTTATATGTTATATTTTAAAATGTTAAACGGTGTTACATTATACAATAAAAGTTTAAATCATATGTTATATTTTAGTATTCTTTAATTTAGTTTATGGATAACGGTTTAAAGTTTAAACAGTACACCATGTTATTAGTATTGTTTACGTTTGGTTCAGCTTTTTTGTCAAAACCAAACCTACTTAAACCGTATTTAGCTAGAAAATTAACCAAGTCGTAATTTCCAAATCATAAACCTAACAAAACAGTGAAAACATGGTTTGGTCCAGTTTAAACCAAAAAATATGAACACCACTAACCAATTGTGATTTACCTCTCCCCGTTAGTTTATACTCCTTAAATACGTGTTAAAATGAAGTCTAAAATAACTATGTTGTGCAATTTTTTATTTTATGTGTACTATTTTGGAATAAAAATAACAAAACCATTAGGACAACTATAAAGAGATTCGATAGACATGTTGTCATAAGCTTATAAACATCAACTATAAAATTAAATGCTTTGCATATATCTAATTTGGTGAATATTATTTGAAGCACTTAGTTCCACTAGGAAAAAAAACATATTGTAGGATCTAATTTGAAAATTACTTGGCATGACATGTGCTTGTACTGTGTAATTTATGAACTCGATGGATCTTTTTCACTTTTGTGAACTACATGTATTTTGGTCAAATATTGAGTTCAAGAAAAATATAGCATTTTACCTATTCAAAGCAGCAAAACGAACCTCGTCCGGGTCACACAATAGCTAGTGTAATACGGAGTATAGTATTAAAAAGCGTTTCGAAGAAAATCTACATGCCAAAATGTCACTCTCCTCTTATCTAAATGCCACATTTCTATGTTAATTAAGGATGATTTTACAATAGCCACAATAAAATGGGAGCCACCACAATACAATAAATCTTAACCATTAAATAAAATTGACTAATCTAAAACATTGATTTTGCTGGCTTTTTATTTTAATATAATTTTTTTTTATAATTAAATAAGTTTTTCAAAATAAAAATAAATAAAATCCACGATCTATAATTACAGTTTCCAAAAAGTGAACAATACTGAACTCTTGAACTCCATTTTTTTTTTCTTTGAGATAATCTTCAACTCCATTCTTGATTGTTTTGCGAGAATCAAATTGGAGAAAAAAAATGATGTTACTATTGTGAATTACAAATTTGGATGAGTTCGTTTGAACAAATTTCTGAAATTCATGGGTTTCATTCTAAATGTTCTTGACAGAATCAGACCGAAAAATTGATGAAGAGAGATCCAAAAAAAAAAAGTTTGAAACGTTGGAATCAAATTAGGAAAATTTAGTTGTAGCATAATCGAATTAGGAAGAGTAGTAGATGACCTTTATTTTTATTTTTATTTTTATTTTTATTTTTACCAGGAACAAAAAAAGAACCGATGAAGACAGAAAATACTAAAATAAATTGACCTGGAGAATAAAAGTAGATTTTTTTTATTAATTTTTTTTTATTTTTTCTATAAATTATTAGTATTATAAAGTCAACATAACCAATGGTCCAGATGAGTCAACAATAATGAAGGACGTAGATTTAATGTATTGTGGTGGCTACCATTTTATTGTAGCCACTCAAAAATCTTCCGTTAATTAATTAATCCTCAATTAAAATAGAACAACATTGCTAGGTACAAAGTTTCGAACACGTGACCTATGAATTGAAATGTAAAGTACTACGTAAAAGACATGATCAGTAATGTATTAAATAGATAAATTAACCCATATGGTCGGGTAAGTGAAAGTAGAGTATTGTCATTGCAATAAAAAGAGATTAGGTGGAACATCTTTGTTTTTTGTTCTACTACGAGGAGTTCCCATCGCCTTCGGCGAGTAGATTAATCTTTCGCGGGAGTTTGCATGGGTATCTCAATGGGCATCATCCCTCTCAATTGAGAAATTTTCCATATCCAAAGTTCGAACCCAAGACCTTGGTTAAGGAGCAAGAGCCCCACTCATGCCAACCTCAATTGATTAGGTGGAACATCTTTGTGGAACAACTTTAAACAAATTAAATAGTATAACATCTTTATAATATAGAGGAAGTACTTTCCTAAACCTATTATCAGGAGAAAAAAAATCCCTATTAGGCTATTATCAGGAGAAAAAAAATCCCTATTAGGCTATTATCAGAGGAAAGAGCAGCTCTAAATCATTTTCACCATCAATTTTCGCAGTTATTAACCACTTTTTTCGTTTTGATCAACTCCTATGTACGTAGTATTTTTTAAGTTGGAACCACTACAATAATTTGTATCTTTAACGACAACCTAATTACGACGGGTCAAAAATCCCGTCGTAAAAGCCTTTTGCGACGGGGCTAACAACCAAATAATGACGGGAATAACCGTCGCAAATGTCTTTTACAACGGGTTTACGACGAATTTACGACGGGATTTCTATTAACGACGGCCCCTTTTATGACGTGTTCGCGACAGAAAATCCCGTCGTTAATCAACGATTATTGGCCTTTCGCGACGGGATTTCCCGTCGTTAATAGTACAATTTCTTGTAGTGAACTTTTGCGGACATTTATTTATAATTTTTTTACACACTAAATAAATGCAAACAATAAAACTAAAGCATATAGGAAACACAATCATATTTCATTCAACATAACAATAACAAGAACTACAATATACCCATTTTGGATCGACAACTTCCATTGCATTAATTGGGTAATTATTCAATTGAAAAAAAAAACAAAGAAATAAATTATTTAACTACCTCCAACATTTTGAGTATGATCGACATGGTTATATGGAAGATAATCATAAGTGTTATGTTTAAATTGGAGACCATACACAAAAATAGTAACGGCCACCATAAGGATAATAAACACACATTGAATCTGCACAACATGGCCAAAAATCACAACTCCAATATCGAGGAGTACATCCTTGCTGTAATTTTCTCCCGTTCCCTTGTTCAAAACTAGTGATATCGGATAATCCTCGAGGTGTGGCGCATAGCACACCTGTAAATATAACGCATGATTAAAAACTCTCTATGTTTGAAATTAAAATTTGAATATCATATGTTATGGCTGCAAATAAGCTCAAAGTGGAAACATGCATAATACGTATTAATATTAATTCTACAAGAAAAACCTGATTTTGCGACTGAATTTTGCGATTACCAAAATGATATTAGAAGACGAAATTTTGCGACTACTTTTGTGGTCGTCGCTACGTAGTCGCAAAATTGCGATCTCCCTATAGTGTAATTATACCAATTGATGGTGATTTTATCATCAATTTAGAAAATACACCCACTTCTTATTTATAGCCTCCAAAATTACACGTACTTCAAAACACAAAACACACAACGCGAGAAAACCTAGTTAATTTAATTACCTGAAGAATGAAGCAAAAGAATTCCTAAAAGGAGGATCTTGAAATGCACCATTGAAACCTTTTCCATATCTATTTTTTTTTTTTTTTTTTTTTTTTTTGAATTTCTAGTTTGTGTGTGTGTGTTTTTTTTTGTTGGTAGTAAGAATGGTAGTGGTTAATTTGAGCGTTAAATCATTCATATTTATAAGACAAACAAAACAGTCAAATGACTTACTAGTCATGCTTCATGCACTCATGCACATGCAATTCCCCCCAAGCCGCAATCACAACTGACTTTTGATAAACTTAATATTACTATTATAGCATGTTGAAGATTATTCAATTAAACTTCATAGAGCATAATTTTACTAGGGTTTTCTGAAATTAAATGAATAAGATAGTACTCCCTCTGTATTTATTTAAGGATATGCTTGTCTTTTCCAGCCGTATTTATTTAAGAGATACACTTGCCATTTTTAGTAACTTATCAACCCCACCATCTAATTAAATAATATATCTACACCCCATCCCCACCCCCATTCCCTAAAATGACATGGTTCCCACTTGTTTTTTTTATTAAAAAATCTACTCAACCCCACTTGTTTTATTACTTTATTTCATTCAATTCTTTTTCTTAATCCCGTGCCCGGCCAAGTATATCTCTTAAATAAATACGGAGGGAGTACCTTATTACTGTAAATACATCATATTTTAATACTTCGTTTTGGCAATAGAGATTACTTAACGTTGTGTATATATAACTATGTATACAATACATTTTTTTTAATATTAAGAAGACATACAGGTGATGCCAAAAAATGCATACTCCATATAAGCGAATAACACCTATGTCTTCTAGAGATATAGATTGTTTTAGGGGTATGTCGTTAAAAGTCACAATCTTGCTTGATGCATGATACTCCGTATGTTGATTGTCTTTTGTTCGAAATATACCCTATTATTAATACAAGATTTTGTTGGCGGTTGCAACCCTTGGGACGTTAGGTTTTTGTAAAGTGCTCTTAAAGTCCAAAAGATGAAAAAATACAAAAGAAATATGAGTTTATCAAATACATACAAAAAAAAAAAAAAAAAAAAAATCAAACAAAGCTATCTTTCATGAATACTACGATAGTTAAGAAAACTATGCATGTACGTATTGTAAGATTCTCTCGCACATACATATCATTGGAATATACGTAGTACAACTTTTTTCGAAAAAGCGGGTATTCTTGGTCATGAGAGTTTTCCCTATGAATTCATCATCCGATTGTATTCGAACAATTGATATTTGTTGTGATCTCACATCATTCTTTATAAACAAAAACGGTAAGCCACAAATACTAAACAACTAAACTCAACTCGAAAAACCGCTACGTACCTAGCTATGAATGCTAATCTACTTAATGTTTCAGAAAAGCTAAACTCAATTGCTATCTCTATCGAACACTCGTACAATAAACATATACGTAATAAGTTGACAACTACTTAGTAACTGTTACTTTTTATTAGCTACCCGCTACCGCTAAATTTTGCCAACAACAACAAAGCATTAGTCCAAAAATATTTTGGGGTCGGCTAACATGAATCATCGTAGGAGATCGTCATTGTTACCAATAAAAAAAAAAGTGGAATTAACGAAAGTAAGATAAGAGGAAAATGTATATATATATTATAGAAAAAATATTGTAAGAAATAATGAAAAATAAGTAAAGTTTAAAATAAATGAATAAGTAAAATAAGTACATTTCAAAATAGCATGTAAAATTAAAAAAAAATTAAAGAATTTAAAAAAAAAAAAAAAAATTAAAAAAAATATAAAATAAAGAGAAACAGAAAAATAGAAGTTGTATAAGTCAAATGAAGTCATTAGTGTATATTCTCTCCCTCCACTCTATCCTATCCTAACGCCATATTTCCCTCAATCCCAAGAAAGTTCATATCGTGCTCAATCACCTTCCTACAAGTTTTCTTAGGTCTTCCCCTACCCCTTGCAATTCTATCACTTTGTCACCTTTCTATCCTCCTAACCGGGGCATCACTTGATCTTCTGCTTACATGTCCAAACCATATTAAACGATTTTTCATCGTCTTAAACTAAATCAGTGCAACCGCTAAATTTTGCCAAATGGGACTAAATTCATAACTTCCTAATATAATTTCGATAATACCATTACATTTCAGATAACTGAACCGAACAATCTTGAATAACTTTTTAAAAAAATATATTATGGACCAGGTCCTGATCGACACCGGTGGAAGAGCGGCCACCCCTTGTACTGGAGAAGTAAAGTCGTCCCTATTCACGTGCTTTTCCTTCAAGGAGCTCGATGGAATTGACTAATAAAATAATCAACAAGAAATTAGACGTTTAAATTACCTGGAAAATGTACTTAAAGCATCTAATGTTAATGTTGGTACGTGGTAATTATAAACCCAACTAGACATAAAAATAGATACACAATAATCAGTTGATGTTCATTCTTTAATTTGCTCTTTCTGGGCAATGTTGATATTACGAAAAGTCAAACAAATACAGAAGTCAATACTAAACCTGAGGATAACGTAAACATCAGTAGTATTTCTGTAAAACCGCCTTGCAAAAACGGAGTAGTTACGCTTATGAACCGAATAATTAAGTTCTTATTCAAATTAGTTAAAGTATACTCCCTCCGTATTTATTTAAGAGATACACTTGGCCGGGCACGAGTATTAAGAAAAAGAATTGAATGAAATAAAGTAATAAAACAAGTGGGATTGAGTAGATATTTTAATAAGAAAAACAAGTGGGGACCATGTCATTTTAGGGAGTGGGGGTGGGGGTGAGGGTGGGGTGTAGATATATTATTTAATTAAATGGTGGAATTGATAAGTTACTAAAAATGGCAAGTGTATCTCTTAAATAATACGGCCGGAAAAGACATGTGTATCTCTTAAATAAATACAGAGGGAGTAATACAAATAGTTGCATTTATAATACTCCCTACGTCTTAAATATTAGTCTTATTTGGACTTTTCAACCCGTTTCAACTTAATATTTAACGGACTTTCATGAAATATCCCTAAGGTTTGACTTTATTCACCAAATACAATCGTAGTTAGTTATCCACCATATACTGAAACTACGAGGATATTTGGTGAATAAAGTCAAACCTCGGGGGTATTTCATGAAAATCTGAATGTTTAAATGTAATATCTCCAAATACGTATATTAAAAAAATATAAACTTTGATATTGACATAGCTATGCATTGGGACGAACAAAATAAGATTTCACGTGAATATGTTTTGAAGTACTGTAGACACCTACATTTGTCCCTAAGCCCAAAGCGGTATGTTCGATGATGAAACTATAACCTGCTCGCCAACAAAGCACTCTGATTATCTGAAGAACGACCCTCAACTGACTGAAAAGACCATCCGGAACAGAATTTGTTAAATATAGTAATTCCATAAAAAGAAAGCTTCCTAAAATATATTGGACACATATTTAGTCGCATTCGCATCCCTATACAACTTAATATGTGGTTGCATCGATAGAAAGATGATATATAGAATATGATTGTCCGTATTATAACACACCTATACGCGCCACAATGTTCTAGTGCTTGCCTTCAGGCTCTAGAATAACATAGCTCAAACAATAACACTTCTCAAACTCATACGTACTGGGCACAATACATGTAAATGTTAACCCAAGTTACTTAAAATGCTTACTATTGGCTAGAATACGCTCGTTAGCCCGTTTAGCAAATGATACGTCCTTACAAAGTCAAAGTCAAAGTCAAAGTCTGTCTTATAAATTATGATTTGGATCATGCACATCACATGATTGTATAGGCCTTAGAATAAGCTTTCCATAGATTTATCATAAGCCCAAATCCGATTTAAAACAAATAAGTTATAAGGCTTTTACTCGAGCTTCGCTGAAACGGACCGACCTCCCCTCTTATGATAAAGCATGTTGTTTATGTGCCAGGTCCATACAGCAAACCATTATGCATTCAATGTAATTCGATCTTTAGAATATCCTTTCACTTAATTATTTCTAAAGTCATGATTGATTTCCAATTAGCAAATCCTAAGCATGACCAGAGTTTATAGGTGACATACCATCAGTCATTAATCATCTATCCCATGATTCAAACTCTTTATGCCATGCAACCCGTGAGTCTGTTAATGTGAAAAAGCCAAGAGAAATTTAGGTAGATAATACTTGATATGATACAGAGTGTCTTTCCTATTAATAGATTTTTTTAGTGTAATTCACAGATACAGCTTCCAGTGCAATAGATGAGCTACCTAGCAATTGATTAAATAGATGAGCTACCTAGCACTTGGACCAATGTTTGCCTCTGAATCAATTTGTGCAAAATCAAAGGAATCGTCTGTTGAAGAAACTGGCTGCAACTTAATCTCAGTGCCTTTTCTGGCCCTTTCATGAGCCAACTCGAGAGCTAAGCATTCCTTTAGATCTGCCAACACTTGATCCATGGTTGGCCTTTGGATTCCTACTGAAGGAACACATGCCATGGCGGTTTCTAAGGCTTTCCAAGCTGAGTTGATGCTGAATTCTCCACCCAACCTCTTATCTACAATTTTATGAATGTCCCCCTTTTCAACCAAAGGCGTTACCCAATTACTTATGTGGATGCTTTCCGCCATGACTCTAGTAATTGCTGGCCGCCCTGTGATCAACTCTAACAGGATGACCCCAAAACTGAACACATCACTTTTCTCGTTTAAACGATATGTGACATGGTATCTGCAGATCACAACAACAACAACAATAAAATAAAATCAGTACTATGACTAGTTTTATATTATCAGTACTATGAGTACTTGGTTCTGCACTCACTCTGGATCAACATAGCCAAGTGTACCAATAACATGATCAGTTGAAATATGAGAAGCACTTTCAGTTGCAAAGGTTTTGGACAATCCAAAATCCGCTATTTTTGCTTGTAGTTTACCATCCAACAGGATATTGGCTGTTTTCATGTCTCTATGAACAATGGATGGTCTGCTTCCGTTATGCAAATATTCCAGACCTACATTTCAGGGACGTCTGAAGTCAATCTTTTCCTTTAATATACAAATATATACACATATATGCACACACATAACTACGTACATAAGGGTCTGAAATGTCAGTCATGGATATAAAACTGACCTTGTCCAGCATCAATGGATATTTGGAGTCTCTCTTTCCAGCTTGATGTTGAAGTATTATCCTGTTTACCTGGAGAAAAATTTATACTTTAAGATTTTTCTGAAAATCAGCAGTCGGCTGTATCAGTTAAGGATTGCCTCCCATGCATCACTGAATATGGCTGGCCTCAAAATGGAGCCAATTGGGATTGAACTTCCACAAAGAAAAAGTAAGCTTGCAAACAAAAACGGGTAGTAAAGCTGTATACTTATTGAAAAGAACCTCCAAATCCAGAAGTATAGTTACCTCTACCAGATAAATGGTCTTGCAGGTTACCGTTAGGCATGTATTCGTAGATAAGTGCAATGCTATCGTCTTCATCACAATATCCAACGAGAGAAACCAAATTCTTGTGGTGAACTCTCATCAACAGTTCTGCCTGTCGGACATTTGATAAGAGGCAAAATCAGAATCTCTGATATACTAATTTATGCGCCTGAATTCAGGACTTAAGGGTAGATTTTAACTTGCCTCAGTTTGAAATGATGTCAGAGCAGAGGGTTGATTCAGTATCTTGACTGCAACTTGAGTATTATCTCCTAAAGAGCCGTAATAAACAGTTCCAAATCCTCCTTTACCTAAGATTCTTTCAAAATTGTTGGTCATTCTAATAACCTCAGCGTATGTAAATTGTCGATCTTTTGACTTCATTCGCCCATCACTTTTGGTACGAGTAACAGAACCTGTGCAGAAACAAAAATGGAAGTCATCAACTTATGCAGGGTCCGTGAATAAAAAAAACAATACCACAGACTAATGAATTATCTTCAGAAGTGAAATAAAGATATGTATACCTTTATTTCTCTTCCACCTACATGTGTAGAATACAGCTACAGCGACGAGAACAACAAACAAAGCAGTACTTGCAACCAAAGCAGGCAAAACATTACGCTTTTTTTTCTTAATCCCAGTGCATGGATTTGAAGTACAAAGATCTGGATTGCCGTCCAAACTAAAAATATAAAAGCCTGGTTTAATCTTTATTCTTTTCAGAAATTATCAGAAGATCGGAAGCAATACAGCAGAAAAGAATATGAAGAATCTTATCAATAATTGAGCGCTAAAATAGAAAATACTTGAACCTCAATGACAAGAAGCGGCTGTTAACTTTATCCATGAGTGCAACAGGAATTGAACCTCTGAGATTGTTTCCTCTCAAATCGCTGAAAAAACAAAAATGAATATCTTCCATTACAAAGGAATACAGTTAGATTACGAGAATCATTTTAGATGGTCATAACTAACTTACAGGACTTGTAAGGATGGCAATTGCGCCAATGATTCAGGAATTACTCCTGTAAGAGCGTTATACGATAAATTCCTGATATACATAAACACGTTAACGTATACCATCAGAAACCGGAAAATATTAAAAATTTGAGGCTAATAACTCATGAATGGAATTTCCAAGAGCTGCTCACAAGTGGATTAATGATGTGAGATGAGACAATGAAGGCAATATTTCTCCAGTTAGACCTTTTGAAGACAAGTTCCTGCAGTAATAAGAATAAAGATTAAACCAGGTTTACAACGTACTTAAAAATGAACGCGGGGCAATTCTATAGGAACTCACAAAGATGTTATTCTTGGGGGATCATTATTGTCGTTTTGACTGCAATTGAGTCCATCCCACGGGACTCTCGGAAGACATGGATCTCCATTCCAGCCTTTCATCACAGCATACTTTGTTCTGATATTCGTGATAGCTTTCACTGACAGCGACAATGGAGATCGATCCAGTTAGTGTAATGTACTGATGTTCATTCATTCCAGAAGCTAATAGTAATAGTAGTAGATGAAAAACAAGAGTTAAGGACTAATCACCATCATCTTGGTTTGTTTCTGCATTTGAAAAATTCACGAAAGTGAAGATCTCCACTGCGTTAAGAATAGGAGGAAGGGTGGATGCATTAGTTTGAGTGATGTTAAACGTAATTTCTGATTGTCCAGGTTGAAGCACAATTGGAGGTGAAACTACTGTAAGTGCCTTAAAATATTCCAGTGTGATTGTTGTTCCTGTTCCTGTTCCCAATACATCTATATTGAATTCCCTTGAGTCATTTCTACCGTGCTTCTCCGTTTCAGCAAAGTGCCAGTACAAGTAATTTACATCTGCTGGGTTACGCGGTTCCCATCTAAGATACAAGAACTGACTCCCAGACCGTGGAGTGGCTCCTGACATCAATATGTTTGGTGGTACTTTATATGCATCATTCGTTAAACTTTCCAGTTCTGTGCTTGACCCAAAAGTTTTCCAGCTGGAATTGAAACTTTCAGGAAGAGGAGACCAGAATCGATCATATATGTCATTTGGTTCGCTACATTCACAGGAAAAAGGTTCAAGACAATAAATTCAATCTTGTTGCAACACTTTGACTTTCTATCTTCGTAATGAATAACTTTGTCCATTAAGATATTTCATTGATTATTTGTAAACATTTTAAAACTTGTTATTTGAAAATATACCACTACATTGAGACTAGTCCATCAACATATGCAAACAGTACATTATCAAGTATATATCAAGTACTCCGTACTACGTACAAAGTAAGGCAAAGAAATGCAAGAACTTGATATTTCAAAAGAGTCTTACTAAGGTTTACAGGCCGGATTGTCAGCTTAACCTTCATAAAAATCTGTAGGAAATAATCCTTGGGTGTTCTATTCATTATGTCAGCATATTTATACAAGGGATTACAAGAGATATTAGGGTTTACAAGATTATCTACTTGCTATAATTAAATATATACAATATATTTATCACACCCCCGCAGTCGAAGCGGGAGGTTCCCGTACGCTGAGACTGTCCCGAAAATCGTTAAAGAGTACGCGCGGAAGACCTTTAGTGAAGATGTCGGCTATTTGATAGCGAGACGGGATATGGAGAACACGAACTTGCCCTTTAGCAACCTTCTCGCGGACAAAGTGAATGTCCATCTCAATGTGTTTAGTGCGCTGATGTTGAATAGGATTGCCGGAGAGATATATCGCACTTATATTGTCACAGTAGACCATTGTGGCTTTGTGAATAGGATTGTTGAGTTCCAGAAGGAGATTGCGGATCCAACAAGATTCAGAAACAACATTAGCCACCCCTCTATACTCAGCTTCGGCACTAGAACGGGATAAAGTGGGTTGGCGTTTCGATGACCATGAGATGAGATTATCTCCAAGAAAGACACAATAGCCAGAGGTGGATCGCCTCGTGTCCGGACAACCGCCCCAATCGGCATCCGTGTATGAAACAAGGCTAGCAGTGGATGATTTGTATAAATGAAGGCCGAGAGAGATAGTGCCTTGAATGTACCTGATGATTCGTTTCAAAGCACGCAAGTGCTCATCACGGGGATCGTGCATATGTAGGCAGACTTGTTAGACTGCGTAGGAGATATCAGGTCTGGTAAATGTGAGATATTGAAGGGCGCCGGCAAGACTTCGATAGTGGGTGGGGTCGGTGCAAGGAGTTCCGGACGTAGCACTAAGTTTGGAATGAGTGTCGACCGGTGTGGCGACGGGTGCACAAGACGACATGCCCGCCCGTTCTATGATCTCTTCGGCATATGTGCCTGTGAAAGAAATAAGCCGGAGGCAGTACGGGTCACAGCAATGCCAAGAAAGTAACTTAGGGGACCCAAATCCTTCATATCAAATTCGGAACTAAGAAGACACATAATATGACGGCGGAGAGCATCAGAAGAAGCTGTGAGAATGATGTCGTCAACATATAATAAGATATAGGCCGTGTCAGCACCATGATGGAATATAAAAAGAGAATGATCAGACTTGCTATGGGTGAAACCAATGGTGTAAACATAATCCGCAAACCTTTGGTACCATGCCCGCGGAGCCTGTTTCAAGTCATAGAGAGATTTCTTCAACAAGCATACATAATCTGGATGTGATGGGTCTCGGAAACCCATTGGTTGGTGCATATAAACTGTTTCTTGCAAGTGACCATGTAAGAAAGCATTTTTGACATCCAACTGATGAATAGGCCAAGATTTAGATAATGCAATGCTGAGAACAGACCGAATGGTTACGGGCTTGACCACTGGGCTGAAAGTTTCATAGCAATCCACACCAACCTGCTGAGATTGTCCGTCACCTACAAGACGGGCTTTATGCCGCTCAAAAGCACCATTAGATTTACGTTTATGACGAAAAATCCATAAAGAGCGAATAATATTAACATCAACAGGACGAGGTACTAACTCCCACGTCTCATTTTTAATAAGAGCATTATATTCATCCAACATGGCCTCTTTCCAATTCGGGTCGGATAAGGCCGCCTTCGGGTTACGGGGAATAGGGGAGATGGTAACTGTGGCGGACAAATTTAGGGGCCGTTTGGGTTTGAATATGCCGTGTGAGGACCGAGTGGCCATGTGTCGCCTGGGCTGGACCGAGGCAGCATCAGCACGAGGTTGCTCGGTGGGCTGGGAGATAGATGGGCTGGAGGTGGGGCTAGTATGAGCAGGGACCAGCGGACTTGGGGCAGGAGAGGAATGGGCCGAAGAGGGGGAGCCCAATGGAGAGGAGCATGTTGTGTTTGGGGCTAATAGTGGTGCGGGAGTGGGCTGGGCCGTGGCTGGCTGTGTCGTTGGACACAAGGGAGATGGAAGATTAGCTTCCAGGAACTCATAAGCTGGGCTAGAGTGATTTTTAATTTCTGAAAATGGAAATTTTGTCTCATCAAAAATCACATGCCGAGAAATGAATATTTTGCCACTCGATAAGTCATAACATTTATACCCCCTATGATTTTGTGGATAGCCCAAGAAAACACAAGGAACCGACCGGGATTGCAGCTTATTGATTGTGGTAGAGGGAAATAGTGAAAAACATAAACACCCGAAAACCCGTAGATGAGAGTAGGAGGGGTCCTTTTGTAAAGGATTTGGGTAGGAGATTTATGGTTCAATAGCTTGGTCGGTAAAATATTATGGAGATAGGTAGCCATTTGAAGCGCGTGATGCCAAAAGGATGGAGGCATGGAGGAGCGCGCAAGAAGGGTGCGAATTAAATTATTGATTGTTCGTATTTTTCTTTCGGCTTTGCCATTTTGGGAAGAGGTATGAGGGCAAGAGAAACGAAAAACCATCCCATTATTCGAACAAAATAATTTAAAAGATGCATTGTCATATTCCCGCCCATTGTCACATTGAAAACATTTAATCGAGCGCTCAAATTGAGTGCGGATGAAGTTACTAAATTGAAGAAAAGTAGGGTAAACTTGGGACTTTGCTCCTAAGGGAAAAGTCCACAAAAAATTTGTAAAATCATCCAAAAATAAAATGTAATACTTGTGACCCGCAGAGCTTAAGACCGGAGAGGTCCATAAATCACTATGACAAATATCAAATGGTAGTAGAGTTCGAGAGATAGAATCAGAAAATGGTAACTTGACAAGTTTACCAAAAACACACGACTGACAAACTGATGAGTTCGAAATTTGATTACAATCAATGAAATTATTATTTTTGAGAGAATGTAAAACTAAAGATCCCGGATGTCCCAATCTGTCGTGCCATAGAGTGGGAGACAAGGCAGTGAACACGGATGGGCGGTGGGCTTGATTTGTGGTGATGATAGGATAGAGGTCTTCGGTGCTATTACATCGCATTCGATGCATCCCCGTCTGAAGGTCCTTCACAGAAAACCCAAAAGGATCAAACTCAATAGAAACATTATTATCAATGGTAAATCGTCGAACAGAGACTAAGTTCTTTATGAGTTGGGGAGCATGAAGGACATTTTTAAGGTGGGGGGAGGAATTGGGGAGTGATTTATGTCCATAGCCGCGAATTGGAATTTCATGACCATTACCAACAACAATATTACGATTAATGCTCATATTAAAATAAGGGGAGAGAGTACCTCCATTCGCGGTCATATGTGATGTTGCACCGGTATCCATGTACCAATTATCATCCGGTGTATGGAGAGACATAGTATGCATGGCTGCCTCAATATCAGTAGGAGCATAAGAGGGTGGACCTTGAACTGAATAAGCATGCTGAGGTCGGGCACCGAGAATGCCTGGTTGCCGTGGTGAAAACCCGCGGACCTGCTGCTGCATGGGATACGGGCAAGGAGGGGCGGCCCAGTTCTGTTGTTGCACCTGTGGCACGTGTGGGACCCACTGCCAGGATCCCCACTGTTGCTGCACTGGTTGTCCACCGCCGGTTTGTGACCCGGAGCTGCTGCCTCCATTACCACCGCCTTTATGTTTGCCCCGACCACCCTTCTTACCATTGTTGTGTCCCCGACCACCGTGGTGGCCTCCACGACGCGGTTGGCTAGATCGGTGGTGAGAAGGTGGCGGACCATCAGAATCCTCGTGAGTGTTGGAAGCAAAGAGAGCGGCGCCGTCAAGGGAAGCACCAGAATCGGCCTGTTGGGCCTTGCGCTTCTCCTCCATACACAAACTCGATATGGCCTCTGTGAAAGAGGGCAAAGGTTTTGCCCGAGAAAGATTAATTTCCATACCGTCATAGTTGGCATTAAGGCCTGCAATGAGACGCAACACGAGCCTATTGTTAGAGACCGGAGCACCGACGCCGGCGAGTTGATCAGCTAGGGTTTTTAGTTCAAGACAGTACGCATCCATGTTTGAGAAATTGTCAAGTTTTACGGCATTAAATTGTTGTTCCAAAAATACGGCACGTGAGATTTTATTGTCTTGAAAAATGAGACGAAGACTTTCCCAAGCTTTCATGGCGGTGGTGTCGGGAACAATAATGGTGCTCAAAAGGTCGTGCGAAATTGTACCATATATCCATTGTAGGACTGCAGCATCGAGTCGTTGCCATTCCGCAATGTCAGAGGCTGATTGGTCCTTGACAGTTTCGCCGGCAGCAGGAGGAGGGGGCGGAATAATATGGTCAATGACCCGGTGCACACGGCAGTGGAGTTTAAAAAGTTCTGCCCAATGAGAGTATTGGTCTTTGTCCAACTTTAGAAGAATAGGAACAGCGTTTTTGATGTTGGAGAGAGAAGGGTGAGAGTTGTCAACCATGGTGAAAGAGAAGAGAAGGAGGAAGAAGAAGGAAAACGGCAGAACGTAATTAGGGTTCAGGAGGAGAGAGGGCCTGATACCATGTAGGAAATAATCCTTGGGTGTTCTATTCATTATGTCAGCATATTTATACAAGGGATTACAAGAGATATTAGGGTTTACAAGATTATCTACTTGCTATAATTAAATATATACAATATATTTATCAAAATCCTAATGTTGCTGATAAATGAGTACATTTGGCTGCAACATAGACTATGTTCAGACTCAATCATGAAGTTGCCTAGTAGCTACTAGCTGGGGTTGAAATATTGCTGTAAAGGTTCACAATTCATGACTTTATATTAAAGGTTCTGATAACATCCAAAGTGGCATCCACATTGCAAGTGTAAATTCCCTTATCCAACACCCCAACTCCCAAGAAGCCTTACCAGTTATCTGAGGCTGGGTTGACCTAGAGCTGTCAAAAACTGACCCGATCCAAAAAATCGACCTGTATTCTTAAGGACCTGGACCCGTCCTAGACCCGAAATGTTGTTAATATAGGAAACCCGTAACCCGACCGTATTCAACCCGTTAAAACCGACGACTGATTTCGACTCGTTAATGCATGAGCCAGACCCGAACCTGGCACCAGACCGAAACATAACCGGTAACAGGATTGAGCCCATTGACCCGACCGAAAAATGACCCGAACCTGATTCAACACCCGAACCGATGTCAACCCGAAATCGATTATAACCCGACGAAACTTGTTATTGACCCAACTCGTGACAACCCGTTACCTTATTTTAGGCGACATGTTGACAACCCGATTTGTTATTGACTTAACTAAATAATGACTTAAATCAAGTTAATATTACTTTTTATAATTACCAATCTAGAATAAGTGAAAAGCGTTAAATCAAATTTAACAAAATTTATAAAAATTAATTATAAGGTTTAAACTTGACTATACCGGATAGTTATCGGACATGGTCTTAACGCGTGTCCAATAGTGGACCCGACCTGAATTTTAACCGACCCGATAATTATCCAATCCGAACTTGACCCGAACTCAAAATTAACTGCTACAAGTCTGACTCAAACCCGACTCGTTAAGACCCGAACCCAAAATTGTACCCGACTAGAAAAAGACCTGACCCGAACCCGACCTATACTGAAATGAAAAAATAAGCCGTCATGACCCGACAAACAATCTACCTGACCGAACCCGACCTGCACCCGGTGATAAAATGAACCGACATGACCCGAGACCCAAGATGACCAGACCCGACCCAAACCCGACCTATACCTAAATGAAAAAATAACCCGACATGACCCGACAAATAATCTACCTGACCGAACCCGACCTGCACCCGGTGATAAAATGAACCGACATGACCCGACCAAATCATGATCCGAGACCCGAGTTGACCAAACCCGATCCCGACTCGAATAACCGTTTTGAAAGCTCTAGATTGACCCTTTTTGAGGTTATGGCCCGGTAGGGAAACTTCTCCTTACCTACCAAAAAAAAGTGGGCATCCTAAACACGTTCCAAAAGTTAGGGTGTGTGCGTGTGTTTGAATTTCGCAATGCCCCTTGGTTACAAATTATGTGTTGTGAATCCCCTTGTACAAATTTTAGAATATGTTAGGTAATGCATTTAAATTTGAACATAACTATATTATACTTGTATTAAAATGAACAAGTAAATGCATTAAAGCTTTTAATGAAGGGCAACTTTTGTGTAAGACCGCCTTATCGGAAAGACCACTTTGATTGTTTAACTAATTGATTTTATTGCTTAACTAATTAATTTTAGTGCTTAACTAACTAGTTCCAGTGTTAACTAATTAGTTTCAGTGCTTAACTAATTGATTTCATTGCTTAACTTTTATGATAACTGTTCCGGTAGGATTTGGGAACGGTTGGAGAGGTCTTGCTGGTCGTGTGTTGCTGTTATCCTGATGATATCCTGCGCAGATAACAAAGATGAACTAGCCTCGAGGGTGATTCGAGGATCCCCCCTCCGATGCTAAAGTCAGGTATGATAAGTAATAAGTATTTTGGGCTTAGTGGAAATGATTGTGTTTTCGTACCTTTTTGTAATAAATGAAGCTCATATATATAGGCGCGGGTCGGGCGTACGGACAAATGGGTCCTACCCGATTGATAGCGACCCGTTGACTTCTTGATTTGGTCACGTGCCGCCTCCCTACCGGCTTTTAAGAGATGCTGGTAGGGAATAATAGCTGCCGTTAAGGATCATTGGCTTTTATCCTTAACAGCTTTGCGCTGCTACCAGCCAGCTGGTAGCACACCCGTACAACTAGCCCCCTCAGAGTGAGCATATCTGTCTCGACTGATGTGCTTGCTCTGAAAATAGTGCTCTCCCTACAACTAGCCCCCATGACTGCGCGCTTTCCGCGAAATGTGCTGGTGCGTTTTGATTATGTGTTAAGTGCTGACTAGCCTCCTCATAATGAATACCACCTGTAATTTCGCTGAAACTAAGCAGATAGGGCGCCCTGCTCCCCCTTACCGATATGCTCCTTTGGGGATTTTGGATGCTGACTAGCCCTTTTGAGATTTTGGACGCTGACTAGCTCCCTTGAGATTTTGGATGCTGACTAGCCCCTTTGAGATTTTGGATGCTGACTAGCCCTTTTGAGATTTTGGACGCTGACTAGCCCCCTTGAGATTTTGGATGCTGACTAGCCCTTTTTGAGATTTTGGACGCTGACTAGCCCCCTTGAGATTTTGGTTTTTAGGAAGTATTTTGAACTTGTACCGCTTAAATTCATTCCACGTGTGATGCATCTGCATGTCTTGCGACGCGTGTCGCTTTATCATTTTATTTCAACGGCTGAGATTTGCTCTGTCTTTTTAACTTCCTTTAACTGTCAAATCGCCCGTTTTCTCGACTTATGACTATTTAACTTTCTTTTCTTAAAACGTCAAAACACTTTCGCTCTTTTCTTCAAACTTTTCTCTCTCCTTCTCAAATCTTCTCCTTTGTTCTTGCGAGTTATTTTTCGCCGCTGTTTCTGTTGCTGACTGTGGTGCTTGCGGAAGTGCTGTATCTCGATTCTGGGCTGCTAATTTTCCGTTGTGCGAGAAGGTATAGTCTTTTTTCTTTTTGTTTCCTCCCTTCGCATAGGTTTATATTTGGGTACAATGTCGAGTGAGCGAGATAGTGAGAATGTGTTGAGTGGGGCTGGGTATGACGATGCTGACCTTGCGTCCATTTATGAGGATGTCAACTTTGAGGATGATGATAAACCGTCTACCTCTGATTATTTCGAACCGTCCTACGAGGATGCTGCAAAGGAATTACAGGCTCACATGCGCAAACAGGTACGAGCCGATATTCGTCGTGATTTGAATTTAGTAGATAACTGCGAAACAATCCCGGCAGTGGATGCTCCCTCTATTGCCCTTGAGTACGAACTTCGATCATGGACGCAATTTATGGACCCTGCCGGTAAAGGATATGGTGACTATGGCACTAATTTTGGCAATGTTGTTGTGTCTTTTACCCAGGATGCCGTTAGGGGTGCCCATCTAGAGGACGTGGCTGGTGGGAGCCGTCAGATGGATGAAGGAGAGGTTAGCAGTCGTGCCAACGATGTTGCTGGGTCCGACAACTCCGCCGGTAGTGGTGGGGAAGAGGATGAGGATATAGGGGATTCAATTTTGGAGTCTGATGATGATATTGGCAAGATGTGGGATGATGGTGAAGATGTGACCTCTCTGTGTGAGCAGGTTTTGAGGGAAGGAGATCTGGATGTGGAACCAGATTCCGATACGGAGGAGATGAGATTTAGGGTTGAGAGTCCTCCCCCCGCTGGTAGTGCCGTTGGCAAAGCTAAAATAATAAAAACTTTCCGCGATAGGGCTATCAAAGACAACCATCCGCGCTGGGCCAAAGAGTATTTGAAACTGACCAAAGGCTACCGTCTCATGATTCCTGCTGAGGGGAGTGTGATTTTGGATTGCCCTCCTGGTCATATCGGCGTGTATGCCTATCATCTTGATTTTGGCCTCCGATTTCCCCTGCATCCTTTTATAGAGAAGGTATTCCGGGCTTGGAACGTATGTTTGGCGCAGGTAACGCCTCAGGTAGTGAGGAATGTGGTGGCTTTTACCTGGCTGCTGTCTTTTAAACAATGGCCCCAAACCATTAACCTGTTTAGGCGGTTGATTTGGTTGGAAAAAATATAAAAAGAAGTCTGGATGGTGGTCTTTTTACACCAAGGCAAGCAAAATGACCGTCAACCCCAAGTTGTCGAGCTGTAAAGACTGGGAAAAAAAGTTCTACTGGTTGAGAGTGCCCTCTGACTTCCCCATTCGGACTCGCTTTCACCTCCCCCGTCCTCATATGAACCATTACCCCATTCGGGAGTTGGGTTTCAGGGAGAAAAGGGTCCATCAGTTTGTGTTCTGCTTGCATGTTGACACCGGTTTGCAGAAGTCTGTGACCGTTCCTAAATACTGGTTGCCTCCTGCTAAGTATATTTTGGGAAATGGGCCGTTGTCTGCAGTCGGCTTGTGCCACACCCATACTCTTGGTATGGTCGTGGGGCTGATAGCTATATCCCCCTCTTATATTGTTTAAGTATGCTTTTCTTGTTTTGTACGTATTTTTGTTGTCTGTGTTTAAATCTTTACTTGTTTTTTCTTACCAGGTCTGCACACCCTTAACTTTGCTATTCTTGGTTTGGGCAAAGACGGTGGTCCTACTACCAACAACCCTCCAAATCCGAAAGGTGTGTTTTCTACTCTGTCGACCTACGCAACCAAGGTCAACAAAAAACGTGGCTCGACTCGGGAGGAGATTGTGAGTGAGTCTCCTGCTAAGAAGACAAAAAGATTAAGCTCCATACCAGCTCCCAAACCACTTTCTATTCGTGCACCCACTGGAGCTGTTGCTATCGGTGGCTGGGCTGATAATCCTGCTCCAAAATCTGTTTTCATCACCACTCATACTGCTCCCGATATGGCCGGTGGTTTTAAGAGTTTGGATTGCGGTCGTGGTGCCGCCCTTACTGGCAGGCGTCCTCGCGATCGTAACCAACCCTTCACTCGAGTGAATCGGTCTCGAGTGGACGATACTGCGCAGCCTGCCCCTGAAAAGTCTCAACAGAAGTCTCCTGAGAAGGAGTTTGAATCGGCTGCAGATGTGAACATCGCAGGCCAAGGGGATGATGTTGCCGTGAATGTTGAGCCGATAGTCCAACCAGACTTGATTGTTGTGGATCTTATGACTCCAACCCGCCAGAATCAAGAGCAGGAGGTAAATGATACTGATGCTGCTGGTATGGGCCAGAAGACTCCTCCCCTCTTGCCTCCTACTCTTCATACCTCTTCTGGGTATGTTCGCCCTAGCCAGAGTGCTGGTACCAACTCTGGTCTGAACATGGGTGTCTTTGTCCGTCCTGGGGAGTGGATTGAAAAGACTCCGATTTGCCTAACCCCCAGGAAGATGAAGTACTTTGAGGTTCCTCCTGGTGAGCCTGATGAACCCTGGAACCCTAAAATCGATCTTCTTCGTGGTGAGTCGATACTTACCGACACCTGCAAAGGGGGTGGTTGCATGGGTTGGAGGGCTTTGAAGGATCTGGCCACTCCTCGCGACAATCCTGCTGCTGAGATTGACGCGCCGGCTGCCCAACATATGAATGATTTGCTCAAGGTATGCAATCGGTGTTACTTTTATGGTATGCTTTTCGTATTTTTTCTTTTGTATCTTTGTTGTTTTTGACGAATTATCTTTCGTAGGCTTGCAACTCTGCAGTGGAGCTTGTGAAACTGTACCTTTGCTACCAAGAGCAGAATGAGGCCCTGCAGAAGAGGAAGGCTGATTTGGACCAACAATTGGGTGATACCAAACGTGATCTGGATCAGAAATCCTCTGAGCTGGAGAGGTTGAAACGGCGCAACAAGGAGCTGGAGAATGTTGCGAACCAGCTGGCTGCAGAGGAGATTAAAAATAAAGAGCTGTCTGAGAAGCTGCAGGAAGCAGATGAAAAGGCCAAGACTGCCTACAAAACCGGTGCTCGAGATGGTGCCTTGCGTTTCACCCGTAGTCAGACTTATAGCAAACGCATTACTGACAGTCACAACGGTGGCTGGTTTGCGGCTCATCGCTGTGGTGTGCATGGCATTGGTCTGACACAGGAGGATTGCCAGGATATCGAGTATGCCTTCTTGGTGGAGCAGAAGCACAAGGAACCTACTGGTTGGGAGACACAAATCATTCCTGAAGAGATTATTCAAAATGCTGATTCTTTGACTCTCCCTCCAATTGAGCTGAAGGAAGAACACTACCTGGATCCTGCCCTGCTGTCTTCCAGTACCAACCAGACGGATCATCCACAAGTTTGAAGGTGCGGGCAGTCATCACCGGTATCATCCTGTGGTTCATCTGGCGTTGCTGCTTTTAAAGATTAGTTTATTTTCTTAAACGCACTTTTGGTATCAGCTGTTTGTGGCACTTTTTGCCCTGGAATATTTTATGCTTGTTTTTGTAAACTTTGATTTGGTAAAGGGTACTTTACCTTGTGCCATTTTTAACAGCTAACAAATGTCAGTTTTGGTGTTGGCTGTCGAATTTATTTTATCAGATGGTGTTGCTCTTATACTTATGATATTGTGTTGTTTGTTTTATTTTTCTATTTTATGCTTGCCCTCATTTATACTATTGTGCTGTTTGAATCTGGTACTTTACCTTGCTGATATATTTTTCATTTATCAACCCGAGTCAGCAAGCTGGTAGTAGCCTTGCTGACCTACTTTAATGGTTTGATTCGTATCACCCCGAGTCAGCAAGCTGGTAGTAGCCTTGCTGACCTACTTTAAGGGTTTGAATCACGGTTTTTTCTTATACATCACCCCAAGTCAGCAAGCTGATAGTAGTCTTGCTGACCTACTTTAAGGGTTTGATTCGTATCACCCCGAGTCAGCAAGCTGGTAGTAGCCTTGCTGACCTACTTTGAGGGTTTGAATCACGATTTTTGCTTATACATCACCCCGAGTCAGCAAGCTGATAGTAGCCTTGCTGACCTACTTTAAGGGTTTGATTCGTATCACCCCGAGTCAGCAAGCTGGTAGTAGCCTTGCTGACCTACTTTAAGGGTTTGAATCACGATTTTTGCTTATACATCACCCCGAGTCAGCGAGCTGATAGTAGCCTTGCTGACCTACTTTAAGGGTTTGATTCGTATCACCCCGAGTCAGCAAGCTGGTAGTAGCCTTGCTGACCTACTTTAAGGGTTTGAATCACGATTTTTGCTTATATATCACCCCGAGTCAGCAAGCTGATAGTAGCCTTGCTGACCTACTTTAAGGGTTTGATTCGTATCACCCCGAGTCAGCAAGCTGGTAGTAGCCTTGCTGACCTACTTTAAGGGTTTGAATCACGATTTTTGCTTATATATCACCCCGAGTCAGCAAGCTGATAGTAGCCTTGCTGACCTACTTTAAGGGTTTGATTCTTCTGTTTTGAATTCCTCGACTTCCTTTCATTTCATGGACCATAACAGGTCTGGCTCAATCGGCCTTTTTGGGTTAGTGACTACACATAAAACTTTCTAAGGACGCTGGCGTTCCATGAATTTTTTAGCGCTATTCCCCCCATGTCCATCAGCCTAAAAGCTCCTGGTACGATTTCTTCCCATATCTGATAAGGCCCATCCCA
The DNA here is from genome assembly GCF_020520425.1 of Spinacia oleracea. Lineage (NCBI taxonomy): Eukaryota > Viridiplantae > Streptophyta > Magnoliopsida > Caryophyllales > Amaranthaceae > Spinacia > Spinacia oleracea. The sequence continues at coordinate 180,694,364 of NC_079490.1, forward strand.
GTTTGGGGTTAACTTTCCTTGGACCTTTGCCTTGCCTGTAGCTGCAGTTCTGCGGAGCACCAGGTCTCCTACTTCAAGTTGTCTGTGTTTTACTCTTTTGTTGTAGGCATTACTTATACGCTGTTTGTACGCCGCCGATCTGATTTCTGCTCTGAGTCTGATCTCTGGTAGAAGATCCAGCTCCTGCCTTAACAGTTGATCGTTCTTGTCTTCTTCATAATGCTGGATCCTGAATGTAGGTAACCCTACTTCTGCTGGTATCACTGCTTCTGATCCGAAACATAGACGGAATGGGCTCTCTCCCGTTGCTTCCTTAACGGTGGTTCTATTTCCCCAAAGTACTTCTGGAACAATATCGGCCCAACCAGCCTTATAGTCGTCTAGCTTCTTTCTCATTGCTGCCAGTATCTGCTTGTTGGCAGCTTCTGCCTGTCCATTGCTTTGGGGATGACAAACAGAAGAGTAGGCAAACTTAACTTTGTACAGACTCAAGAAACTTTGAACTGGCGAGCAATCAAACTGTACCCCATGGTCCATCACGATTGCCATCGGTAATCCGAACCTGGTGATTATATTTTTCCATATGAACTTTTTGACCTAATTTGCAGTTATCTTTGCCACCGGTTCTGCTTCTATCCATTTGGTGAAATAATCGACTGCCACTATCAGAAATTTTCTTCCACCGGATGCCGTTGTGAATGGTCCCAGAATGTCCATTCCCCACTGGGCGAACGGTACTGGATTTAGGATTGGCATGAGATCGTTTGCAGGACGATTGATGACTGCTGAAAAAACTTGACATTTTTCACATTTCTTGACGTACTCTTGTGCGTCTGTTAACATTGTCGGCCAGTAGTATCCTTGCCTTTGGCATATTAGTGCAAGGGTTTTTCCTCCCTGATGATTTCCACAAGCTCCTTCATGCATTTCTTCTATCGGTCGTGCCGATTCGTATGCTGATATGCATCGTAAAGAGGCAAGCTGAAACCCCGCTTGTAGAGTTGGCCTCTGATGATTACGAACCAGCATGAGTTCCTAATCAACCTTCTTGCTTCCGTTTTTTCTGTAGGCAGTGTTCCATCTCTCTTGTATGCCCACACAGTGTCATACCATTCAGGTTGGCTCGTGATTACCATGACCTCTTTCCCCACTATCTCAGTGCTCTTTCGATGCATGACTTCCATCATTACTGATTTTATCAGAGCACTTGAGCTGGCCAGTTTTGACAGGGAGTCTGCCAACATGTTCTCTGATCGGGGTACTAATATTATTTCGAAGCTTTCCAACTGTGCCACTGATTGTTTAAGCTTTTCGGCACATCGTTTCATGGATTCTTCCTTCGTTTCATACTCTCCTGAGAATTGGTTTGCTACCAGCTGTGAGTCGGTTGTGAGTATGAGCCTACGAGCATCAGCTGCCGTGCAGATCTGTATGCCAGCGATTGCGGCTTCGTATTCTGCCTCGTTGTTTGATGCCTGGAAAGAGAACTTAATAGCATACTCGAACTGGTCTCCTTCTGGTGAAGTAATTATTACCCCTGCTCCTGCCCCTGATTTGGTGACAGAGCCGTCTACTGCTACTTCCCATTTTCCTTCCTTTATTTCCTCCTCCTGGTATGATGCTTCGACTATGCAGTCAGACAGTGCTTGGGCTTTTATAGCCATTCTGGGCCGATACTCCATGTGAAATTCTGACAGTTCAATCGCCCATTTTAGGAGTCTACCTGATGTGTCCATTTTTTGCATTGCTTTTTCCAGTGGGTATTTTGTGAGGACTTCGATTCCGTGTGCATCAAAGTAAGGTCTCAGTTTTCTGGCTGCAATCAGTACTGCCAACCCCAACTTTTCTATCAAGGAGTATCTCGTTTCTGCTTCTTGCAGGATGTGGCTGACAAAGTACACCGGTATCAGACTATGATCAGTACTGCTGCTACTGTGTGCTGAGAAGCAGATATGTATAGCTGCAGCGTGTCTCCTTCCTCTGGTCGGGCTATTGTGGGTAAGGCTTGCAGGTGCCGTTTTACTGCCTCAAAAACTGCTTTTTCTGTTTCTCCCCACTTGAATTTCTTGTTTTGCTTTAGCACGTTGAAAAAGGGCAACGACTTATCTGCTGATTTGCTAATGAACCGGGTCAATGCGGCCATTCTTCCTGTTAACTTTTGCACGTCTTTTATGCAACCGCGTTCTGGTAGATTCATAATTCCTTCTACCTTATCTAGATTGGCATCGATTCCCCTTTCGCTTACTAGGAAACCCAAGAACTTTCCTGATCGGACCCCGAATACACATTTCTTGGGGTTTAACTTCATCCTGAACCTCCTCAGAGTTTCGAAAGTTTCTCTCAAATCGTCGATGTGGTCGCTGGCCAATCGGCTTTTAACTATTGAATCATCCACATATACCTCTATGTTCCTCCCTTTCTGGGAAGCAAATACCCTATCCACCAACTTCTGGTAGGTTGCTCCTGCATTCTTCAGCCCAAACGGCATAGCCTTATAGCTGTATACCCCTGTATCTGTGATGAAGGCGGCCTTCTTTCTATCGGCCTTACACAAACTGACTTGGTGATACCCTGAAAAGGCATCCAGGAAGCTCAAAAGAGCATGGCCACTTGTTGAATGTACTAGTCTATCGATTCGTGGCAATGGATAGCAGTCCTTGGGGCATGCCCCATTCAGGTTGGTAAAATCTACGCACATTCGCCAACTGCCATTTGACTTTTTTACCATGACCACGTTGGCCAACCATTCGGGGTAGTCACAAACTTCTATGAACCCTGCTTCCAGCAATTTTTCCACTTCTTCTCTTATTGCAGCATTTTTTTCATTGGAGAAATTTCTCTTCTTTTGCTTTACCGGCCTGACTGACTTGTCCACATTCAGACGATGCACTATAATGTCCGGGCTGATACCGGGCATTTCATCTGCAGAGAAGGCGAAAACATCTGCATGTTCTCGTAATAGGCCGATAAGATTGACCTGCTGATCTGCCTCCATATCGGCACCTATTCGTACTGTTTTTTCCGGAACTCCTTCTACCAATTCAACTTCTCGAGTTTCTCCATCTGCAGCCGGCCTTGGGATGCAAGCAGGCCTTTCATCAAAATTTTCCATGCTCAGATCCCCTCTCTTTCTTTTGGTTGGCATGTTTGCTTCTCGGGCAAGGTTGGTTTTCGGCACCATCCTTCCTGGTGCCTTTATTGCTGTTGATAACACGATCTGGCAGTCTCCTGACTGCCATGTACCATTTCTGTTCTTTCCAGATTCGAGATATATATCATGGTCAAATGATACGTGGACACCACCGCCTGTGCATCATGAATAAATGGTCGACCAATTATTACGTTATACGCTGCTGGTACTTTTATCACCAAAAAATCGACCATTAAGTCCCTGGCTGATACCCCTCTGCCCACTTGAACCGGTAAACGGATACTGCCTTCTGGGTAGACGCTGGCTCCAGAGAATCCGATAACGGGATAGTTCACCCTTGCTAACTCTCCGTGATCTATGTTCAACTGGGTGAAAGCTTCCCAAAATATGATGTTCGCAGAGCTGCCTCCATCAATCAGGCATCTCTTGACGGGGAAGTTTGTTATCTCGAGCTCCAGTACCAGCGGGTCATCATGGGGATATATAATGCCGCGGCAATCCTTCGAAGTGAACGTGATGACCGGTAGGGGGGTTGGTTCCGGCCATTTCCTTGCACTATGGTAACTCACCAGGTGCCTGTGCTCCTCTAGATTTTTTATCGCCCCACTAACTGTACCTCCATGCACGGGCCTTCCAGAGATCACCCAGATAGTGGGTCTTTTTCCCCTATCAGCCCCATCTTTACTTGTTTCCGGTAATGACCGGATTTCTTGTCGAGATGGTGGTGCCTGTTCAATCCTACCAGCGGGCTGTGAATACCCCGGCTGAGTAGGTATATATGGGGCATGACTATGCGAACTGCCCTGTCTGTTATTTCCTCCCTGGCCTTCCTGTCGAATCCTGTACTGGGACAGGTATCCCTTTCTTACCAGCTCTTCAATGTTATCCTTGAGCTCTTTACAATGCTCCGTGTAATGACCATGATCATTATGAAAAGCACAAAAATTCTTATTGTTACCTGGAGCATCCATCGGTAACGGTTTTCTCCACGCTGCCGATTTATTTACTGCGTAGATAGTAGCTTTGGCGGTGTTGAGGGGAGTGTACACCTGATAAGCCCCTACCGGCTGTCTATTCTGGTATCCCCCTCTCTGCTGATGGCCCTCCTTTCTACTGTTATCTTTTCGGTAATTGTGTTGCTGTATGGGAACATGATCCTTCCTGGCCGATTGTACTGCCTGATTTCCCCCCATGGGTGATATTAGCATTAGCTCATCACTTCTGATATACTCATTTGCTTTTCTCAAGGCCTCCCCCAGCGAGGTAAATGATTTTCTTCCCAGGTACCTTTTGAACTCGCACTCTTGCATCCCTCTCAACAGAGCCAAGATGGCTATTTCTTGCTGTAAATCTGGTATGGTGATGGATTCGTTGTTAAACCGGGTAAGGTACTCTCTCAGCGGTTCTTTCGGCCTTTGTGAGATTGACATCAACTCTCCAGATGTTTTCTTTCGTTCAACTTTGCTAATGAACCGCCTCACAAAGTCCTCTTGTATCTGCCGAAAGCTGAATATCGATCCAGCCTACAACTTCTTATACCAGTCGGCTGCCACCCCTGACAAGGTGGTTTGGAACACTTTGCACCACATGGCATCTGAGTCAGAATACAGCATCATGTGTTGTTCGAAAGCGGTGGAATGATTTTCGGGGTCTGTGGTTCCGTTGTATTTGCACGTCGGCATCTTTACTTTCTCCATAGGCTGTTCCAGTATACCCCTGCATAGTGGGGAGTCTTTGGGGTGTATGGTTCGCCTCATCGGCTCCTGGTGAGGTATATATCCTTCATATCTATTCCAACCAGGCTGTGGAGATTGCACGATGTACTCCTCGTGGTATGGTGTCGATTCCCTACCAGTAGGAACCGACCCTTCTTGCTCTGATATTGACTCTCGGCGTCTAGTGGACCTTTCTCTGCGCCGAGAGCTATGCCTTTTTCTTCTACCCGGATTTTCACTGCATATAAGTATTGGTTCAGGTTGTGCTGGCAGTACCACTTCATGCTCTAGGGTTTCGTAGAGATTTCTAACCGGCATCGCACCCGGGCGACTACCGGTAACCACGATCTGATTTCCTTTTGTCCTCCCCGAGGACAGTTCAGCCATTGCCTTCATGACGGCCGAAGCCGTCAGAAGTTGTTGTGGTGTGAACCTTTGGAACAACGCCGAGAGGTTGCTCTGAATCTGGGGGGGGAGGGGATGGAGAATCCTGTGCCCTTTCTTCCATGGACGTCTCATCCTCTATGATCACGTCGTTCGGGTTTTCAAAACCTGGGGGGGAATGCTTATCTGTGACTTGAGTGCTTTTGGGGGAGGATTGGTAAGTGGTGTGACTTGGCTGGTTGAGACAGGTAAGAGAGAAGGTTTGACTGTCGTGGGTTGTGCTACTGGTGTTGGTGTGATCACTGTTGATTGTGGGAGATTGTTGTTTTTTCTGGGTTTTTTGTTGTTGGTATCTATGGTGGCTGATTAGCTTGACAAGATTGGGAAGTCCCCTCCTTCTAGCGCCAATTGTTCCGGTAGGATTTGGGAACGGTTGGAGAGGTCTTGCTGGTCGTGTGTTGCTGTTATCCTGATGATATCCTGCGCAGATAACAAAGATGAACTAGCCTCGAGGGTGATTCGAGGATCCCCCCTCCGATGCTAAAGTCATGTATGATAAGTAATAAGTATTTTGGGCTTAGTGGAAATGATTGTGTTTTCGTACCTTTTTGTAATAAATGAAGCTCATATATATAGGCGCGGGTCGGGCGTACGGACAAATGGGTCCTACCCGATTGATAGCGACCCGTTGACTTCTTGATTTGGTCACGTGCCACCTCCCTACCGGCTTTTAAGAGATGCTGGTAGGGAATAATAGCTGCCGTTAAGGATCATTGGCTTTTATCCTTAACAGCTTTGCGATGCTACCAGCCAGCTGGTAGCACACCCGTACAATAACAATGTGGTCTTTTTTGTAAAACCGTCTTATGTAAAAGTTTGTATTTAATAAAAGTATTAATTATAATGAAGAAAAGTTAGTTAAGGAATCAGATAATATGAATAGGAGTACCTCGTATATCCAGGGCTTGGTGATAAAGAACCAGTCTTATAACGACAAAAAGTGAAAAGTGCACCCGACTGAGCAGAAGGATATATAGTAGAATTGTTCAAAGGCCTGAGCAATAGCTCAGATATGAAAGGGGTGCCTTGGTCAATGTTTACTAAGCATACGTTAATAAACTCTGTCTTGGGCTTGTAAATAATCTCCAAGAATAGCTGCTGATCTGTAGCTTTGAAAGTCACAGTGTCCCAAAAGTTAACTCCAATATAAATTTCAAAAGCTGGTGTGCGATTTTGTTGATCATAATTTCCGTACATGAACCTTGCTCTAATCAAGTAGGAGTAGTTGGTATTACTTCTCTCCGAAGGTTGAAGGGTGTAACAATTTCTAACACCATTAGGAAAGCTTCTGACTGTTCTTAATATTGGATCATCAACACTACTATATGGCATCTGCACGTTTATTCCTGTATCTATGAAACTTTCATCAGACTTGTATCCAGACGTAACAGCATCAGGTTCGCTTCCACAATCAATATTGATATAACCTTCACATATGAAATTGGAAAAATATTACTAACTTAGTAACTCAACCATTTCAGACATTGCTTTTGTTAATTGGAAAATTACTGCGTATTACTCCAAACAAGGTAAACTTTGACTTTGAAAAGAAAACATAAGTCAACATATATTATTGGACGATATTCCTTGATTGATGATAATGACATAAGTCAACATATATACAAACTAATCTACGTAATTATAGGCTATAACTTAGGTAACGGCTAATCACCTATTTGATTACATGAGATACGGAAAGATTACAAATCCTCACATATTTACATTAATGGTTATATTTATGGGATGATTGTACAATGACTATAAAAAATTGGTAGCCACTGTAACTTATTAATCATGACCGTACATTTTCAATAATAAATCTACACCACTTATTTAGTTGACTAATAATTAAAATAAAAATTATTTTCTGATAAAAGAAAAATAAAGTAACTGCTCCATAAACTAGGTATTTTCCTTTTCATAAACGGATATACAGTACCTTTCATTTCTGTAATTCTCACAACGACATTCATGCATGGAAGCCTTCAATTCAGTTGTAAATTTGTTAAAGTAATATTTATACCATTCTCGTATCATGAGGATGGAAATTGGTAGTAAGAGAATTTTATTCCATTAAGGCTTTATTTGGTTGGGAGGAATTGGAAGGAAAAGAAAAGAAACGAAAGGTAAAATAAGATTTCCTGTATTTGGTACAAATAATTATAAGGGAAGTGGAAGGAAAGCTCCTTTATAAAATTTTCACTTTCATTTCCTCCCAAAATTGGAGGAATTTGGAAGGAAAGAGAAAATTAAAAGCTGTCATTTATATTTCCTTTCTCTTCCCTTCATTTCTTTCCCTTGAACCAAAAACAGGAAAATAAAATCTCTTTCTCTTCCCTTCTTTTCCTTTCTTTTCCCTTCCTTTCTTTACTCTTCCTTTCCTTTACCAATAGTGAACCAAATAGCGCCTAAATCATCATGCTATTAGTAATTAATCTAGAGCCTTATTGCCATTTACACGAGGACGGTTAAATTGTGAATAACTGGATTTTTTTTCATTTTTATTTTAATGATCAAACAAATAAACGGCCAAGATTAATCCTGTAAATTCAATGGTTCAAATTAAAACAATTATAATGGCTACCATTTTTTGGTAGCCATTGAAAAGTCTTCCATATTTATGGGGTATTTTCATTAATAGTTATGCTTAAATAACATAGAGGGTAGTTTAGTAAAATTCAGGGGACACCAAAAGTGTGATTACGAAAATAACCTTCCCCTCTTGACTTATATAATAGAGATTATGACCCTCACATGTGTAATGTTTCGTGGTCTAGATCTTTAACAACAGGATATAAATCTAATCTTAAGTTCGTAACATAATAAGGAAAACATTAATATAATGTATTGAAGATTTCCAAAATAAAAAAAATCAAACAGAAATTGAGTGGGAAGCAAGAATGCTAAAGCATGATTAAAACTATTTTAATAAAACTTTGTGGCATATAATAAGAGAACTAGACATGAATGCTAATTACCAAAGCATGATTAATCAGGTTAATACTTGCAAGTATTTTAACAACACAAATAATTACCAAAGCAGATTGGTAAGTAGAATTTACCTGCAGGTGGCGAGGACGCGGAGGAGAGAATTAACCCATTGTAGCAAACCAAGCAGTATGTTATTAGTAGCACCACAACTTCCCTGCAATTTAATTTGCTCATATTACTAATGGTGAAGGCCAACAACAGAATACTAACTTAATTATATTATTTCTGATGAATTTCTTACATATTTGAATATTCTTATTGCGGACTATTAATTCTTATAACCTCGAAAAATTAAAAATAAAAATAAAATAAAATTGTTACTATCATTGACTTGACTTGACTTGAGTATTTTCCTAAATTTTGATAGTCACTGGAATGTTTGGGACCAGAAAAACAAAACACAAGGATGCTTTAGAACCACATAAAATAAAACAAAACAAAATCACTAGGTTTTTACAGGACCATTTCAACGATGACACTTGTTCTATACTTCACAAATTTTAGTACTATTTAGAATACTAGGACCTGGACTCGCGTTATCGTGCGCGGATGCCCACCGGAAAAAGCGATGAATTTTGGTGTTCTAAATCAAACACGATAAAACAAAGAAAATAATTTTTTTTGCTCTATTGATTTTATTTTCAATGAGCTGATCCCATTGTATTACAGGTGATGAAGACTCAGGGCTATTAGTTTGAGGAGTTGGATAATTAGGCAAATAAGATGGGGTCATCGTCACTATCTTATAAATATGGAGGACGATACTTGAATGGTTTGAAAATTCTGTAAAATAGTCTCATAGCCAACACAAATAGGACTGTGCACCAGTCTAAATTTGGCTCGGACCGGAATATGAATGAACCAGATCCGAAATTTGGTTATTTTCATGTCCGGAGATAGGTCCTGAACTATTCCGGACAAGACCGGTCCTATCCTGAAAATTCCGGAACAAACCGGTTCTAGACCTATTGGTACGGTTGTAACTTTTTCCATCTTCTTCTTTTATTTTCAAAAAAAAGAAGTTGTTGTACATTTCTATAGTCGTTGGCTGCTTGTTGTATATTTATATGAAAAATATGACAAAAACCAAGAATTTACATGCTTTACAAATTTTAAGCATAATATTGTATTTCCTAGTCCAACCGGAAACTTACAAATTTAATTAAAATTTAAAGCTCACATAAAATTAATTTTAAATCCCTTTATCATTTTCCACTTGATTAAAATTAATTAATTATAATTTTAACAAGGTTTTAATTTTATTAAAATAATTAGTATAAAATAAATTGTAATAATTAAATTAATCAAAATAAATTCCGAGAAAAATTAAAATTACGAAATTAAATTTAATTAAAATCGCTGTTCAACCGAAAATAAACAGAAAATAAACAAGTAATTTGGGCCAAGGCAAGGCTCATGGGGGCAAGGCCCATGCCTCGCCAAGGCTGCAGCGTCGCAAGAGCTAACCGCATGCATGGCCAAGGCCATCGCACAGCCAATCACGGGTACATGCATTATTTCTCGTTTGAGAATTGATCATCAATCAACTTTGACGATCTTTCTTTCTCCATTATATAAGAAAAGACATAGTCAAAGTTAGATCTAGTTAAATTCAAATCAATAAGAGGATTTCAAATATCAAATTTTTATAATTATAATTACTTATATGCACTTAAAGATATAAATTTCCAAAGAAGCGTGTTGGCATACATTCAAAAAGAAATAGGATGATGATAAAGGTCGCAAGTTGCGACAACATTTAGTTGTCGCAATCTTACGTGTCGGAGTTTAATTGGTACATATACGCGCCACGTAGGCTATGCATCATCAGATTATTTTTACTATCAATCTAATATTTTTACTATGAAAATATATAAATTAGGTATTCGACGTAAAGAAGGAAACAAATTATAATGTTAAGATTTTCCTACCTTTTTATGAAACATGTATAATAGGTTATATAAGTTAAATGCTTTAATTTCCAATTTAAACCATGACACATAAGCATGACATGTCATCATTGTGACACGGCTTAAAGGTCGCATGTTGCGACCTTTATCATTTTCGAAAGAGATATTACATGTATTGTGGAACGGAGGTAGTACAAAATGATGCAATAAGAATATAATCGCAAATCACAATAGTTAATTTTTTCTTCCTTGGGTTTATCCCGCTTTTGCAACCACAAAAAAAATTACAATAGCTTGAAACTTTTCAATTGCTCTATTAGTAGTAGATAATTTCAAAGTTCTAGTTGCCGGTTCTTTAGGGAAACCATAAAAATACCATCCAAGTTGAAGCAATAGATTTATATAGCAATAAATTGAAATTTTGGTTTAGAGGGGTGGTGCCGTAATGGTGGCCCTGGTGGGTGGTTGTAATTTGTGAAGAGAGGGAAAGAGTGGTAAGGTGTGGGACTATTGGTGTTGTTGTTTGGCTTGTGTTGGTGAATCCTTAAGTGGTGTAGATGAGGGTATAAAATGGTGTTAACAATATTGCTGACAAGTTATTAGTTATGGGTTTAAACAATTGCATAAACAAAAAATAAAAAGATGGAAGTGTTAAATAATGGGGCAAACTTGTAAACTTGTTTATATTTCTCAAATGTACTCCTGAATTTGGTTGGCCAAACATTTCTATTTCTCACAAGTATTTCTACAGAAGTAGCTTCTCAAAAACTACTTCTATGAAATAGAAATTGTATCGAGAAGTTTGGCCAAACATGCCCGTAGTATAGATGTTGATTTTCATATATTACATTTATTACAACAATTAGGAACACGTAGGTATGCGCGCACACATACACATATCGTATATGCACATATTCAACATTAACGAAAATATACCAAAATAATTTATGCTGAGCTTCTGGGATGATGATATTTGTTTAGGGTGTGATCACAAATGGAGGGGGAGGTGACGAGTCTTCAACACGACAGCAACCGCAGCAAACACCAGGGGGTGCAGGGTTGCAGCACACACAAAGTGGGCATACATTAGGCCCTGCATTAATTATTTGGCAATAAAAATTAAATTAGAGGTTTAATTTAATTAAGATGACTAATTATTAATAATCAAAAGTTTGTTCAAATAAATAATAAAAGGAAGAAAAAAGTGTTGAAGAAAAATAAATACTTGGAGGAGGAGGAGGAGGACGACGGGCTGGTTTATAACTTCGTGCTTCTGATGGTATGGTGGTGGATAAAACCACTACACAAATGATCATAAGAGTGACCCATTTTTGGATATTGTTTGTGGATTGGATTGCCATTTTGCAAAGCTTTAATTTGATGCAATTAAAAAGGTGGATTTTTTTTAGTTTTGCTAGAATACATGTATACTCAAAGTTTAGAGCATTTTATATATAGCAAAATGATAGGATAACTTGTATTTCACGCTACATCAAATATATATACCAAGAATATAAAATAAGAGTGTATCAGTACTCATATATATATATACTAGTTGTTGGACCGCGCGCTAACGCGCGCGATCCCCCAAGATATCAGAATTTGTTCGTATAATTAATTAGCGTATAAGCAAAATTTGTACGGGGAAAACCCGAGGGAATTAGGTAGTCCAAAACAACTACAAGGGATAGCATTCCTTATTCCAATATCGGGTGCTTGATCTGTTCAAATAGCAGGTTAATGCAAGCTAGATAGTACATTATAGGAGTTCATGTTAGAAAAACAACATTACATATTCCTGAAATCAGCATTGCAAATCAGAACATAAAGAACTCGGCATAGTGCCCGAGTCATAATATGTACAAGAGTAGTTATGTTCATGTTACAAAATATTTAAGGGGTATTTGTTGAGAACACTGCACTACGAGCTTGTTCCCTTCAAAAATCTCTAGGTAATGAGCCTACATTCCCACCTTCTATACTATCGCAACAGAAACTAATTTTGTTGGCAAGAAGTGTAGGAGCCATAAACATATTACGTGCAAATACTAAAGGGTTCGATTCTAGGCTAAGCATAAGGCTACCTATATCTTACAAGTACCGATTTCAAGCACCATTCAAGAACACCGTTCTTTGAAAGGCTCCTTTGGGCCAATTTCCAGCAGAAAGTGGGTGGACTTGAGCATCTCCTGGACCTTTTCAAAGGTCGCTCCATCATCCTAAAAATAGAGGTGTTTGTTAGCTTACAAACTGCTTAGATCTATGCTTTAGCAGAGAAGAAATTTTGCACAATCATGAAATAATGACTTCTGCATAGATCTGTGCTCTTTGCTCTTTTAAAGCTACATTTTATTAGTCTTAAATTCTACATAAAATGTGTCTCAGATTATGTCAATTGTTATGACTGTAACCTTCTTTCTTTTAGCTTGATGATTGACCATGGATTTTATTTAAAACAAATGAATAGTTAAAAAGTAGATCAAGCTCTCTAAAACTATGCAGTTGAGAAACATTGATGAATAATTCAAACCAGCAGATTTTTTTGCAGAGGGACGAAATCAATCCTGATAAACACAAACAAACATATATTAATCCTTTGCAAAAAGGCATAAATTATCAATATTGGTGTTAACATAATAGATCATCCGAAATACCATTCACAATTCACAATGTTTTTGCTTTTCCTGATTCCTGAATTAGTTATTGCCCCAACTAATGAATCTTGACAAATAACACTACAGTTTCACAACAAAAATTGGATGTTATACAAACAAATATCCAACAAAGGACCAAGTAGTGCACATTCAGTGGTCAGCATCACATGTCCATAGATCGTAGGAGGATTTTCGTTAAAGGCAAGCATTTTTTATAGTAGATCATATGTCTTGGGATACGAAATAGAGAGTTTACATTAGATTAGAACACAAATGGGCATCGAGAAGCAACATACCAACCACTCTAATTATGTGAGTTAACATGAACACATATCTAATCTTAACCTTGGTAGTAGTAAAAGGGTGAAAAGTAAAATGTCTACCTTTCCAAATAAAGAAAACGAAATGGTGAAGAAAAACTCTAACAAGGAAAGATAACCCCCATCCCTTTATATAGAGCAATGTAATTCTGGAAACAAGCAACTCTACAAAAGGATTTTTAACAAAAGGGAAAAATAAAATAAAGTACAGCTCATAAAATCCTACAACACACAGCCACAAAAAAAGGATTTTTTTTTTAAAAAAGACAGTATGGTTTGATTTTCTGTAAGAGGAAGGTTGTACTATCCCAGGAAAACAGGAATGTGGACAAGGTGAGCCCAAAAAATAGGGTTGCCTTATAAAGCTAATTTAGGGGAAAAAATACCACAGTTAACAACCCAAACGATGCCTAAACATGTAATCAACCCATTCAAAACAAATTTAAAGCAAGCAAACATTTTTACAAGCAACAACAAAACTAACCTAACTTGATCAACAAAGCAAGAGGATTAATTAATGCACCATAATTAACAGTTTACATATGCTATCAAAAAAGAACTACTTCAATTGGAGCCGAAACACAAAACCCCGATGTAAGGATGGAAAAAAGAAATGATAAGAATACAACATACCTGCTAACAGGCTACTTACTGGCTGTCGATCAAACCTCCATACTAACCGGAAATCATTCAAGCATGTGGAAAAAAATGAATTATTGACCCATTGAATGATCAATTAGGAATTAGGATTTGCCTAACTAACCAATTAATCACAGAATAAGCAATTCAATTCTTCCCACAGACAGGAAGGGTTCCGGTCGTCGTAGACGAACACCGGCGCCGCACAAAAGTAAAAACAGAGTAAGGGGAAGACGAATAAACGAGCGGAGAAGCAGAGGCAAAAGGAAAAAGGAAAGGAAAACCAGAGGAGAGAGGAATGTAATAAATTAGGAGAAAGAAACAAATTTCTTAGGAATCAGAAAACAAAAAAGATAGTAAGTGAAACAATAAATGTGGAAATATGCAAGCAACAAGGTTTGAACCTTGGTTGATTGAACAAGCATTATAGAGCTTGCAAAGGGAAGGAAAGCAAAAAATTTCCTTAGGAATAGTGAATTTCATGTATTTGTGACTCAAAACACTATTACTAAGCATAGTGTTCAAAATGTGAGTATTTTAAAGGTTAGAGATATATGGCTGTAATTGTTGAACGAACGAACATGGTTGAATTAGACTTTAGACGTGCCAATGTGCCATTAATTAACAAGGAGTATCAACTTACGTAGTACAATTTACGTACACATTGACTTTTTTTTTTTTTAATTCGGTTGGATGGTTCGAGGAAAGATCTTAACGGTTTAGGCCCTGTTTAGTTCACCTTATTTCTCCTGATATGATCTGGCCTGGTCTGATCTGGTCTGGTCTGATCTGATCTGAACTTATTTTTTCTGATCTGATCTGATCTGATCTGATCTCGTCTGATCTGGTCTGATCTGATCTGATCTGATTCTTCATAATTAAGTTTAAACAAAAATCTACATTTATTAATATTAAACGACTTACGTGTAAAATAAATGTTACACAAATTTATAATATTGATATTATTTATTTGACTTTGCTCATGATTTAACTATTCCTTATATTAGATAGACCTAGACATGATCTAGATAGATCGGTTATGATCTATACATATAAGTTCTGATCTGGATATGATCTGTAAAAATCGATTCTGATCTGGACATGATTTGTACAGATCGATTCTGATCTGGACATAATTTGTACAGATCGATTCTGATCTGGACATGATTTGTACAGATCGATTCTAACCTGGACATGATTTGTACAGATCTGTTCTGTTTGGACATGATCAGTTCTGATCTGGAAATGATTTGTACAGTCCAGTTCTGATCTGGACATGATCTGTACAGTTCAGTTCTGATCTGGACATGATCTATACAGATCAGTTCTGATCTGGACATGATCTGTACATACCAGTTCTGATCTGGACATGATTTGTACAGTTCAGTTCTGATCTGGACATGATCTGTACAGATCAGTTATGATCAGGATATAATCTGTACAGATCAGTTCTGATCTGGATATAATCTGTACAGATCAGTTCTGATCTGGACATGATTTGTACACACCAATTCTGATTTGGACATGATCTGTACAGACCAATTCTGATCTAGACATGAGCTGTACAATTCAGTTCTGATCTGGACATGATCTGTACAGATCAGGTCTGATTTGGACATGATCTGTATCTGTACATATCATTTCTGATCTGGTCATGATCTGTACATACCAGTTCTTATCTGATCATGATCACTATTAATCAATCTGATATGGACATGATCTTTGCCTATCAATTCCGATCTGAACATAATCTGTACAGAGTCGATATCTAGACCAGTTATAATCTGGACATATCGATTCTGATCTGGACATGATCTGTACAAATCGGTTTTGATCTGAACATATTGGTTATGTAAGAATTGGTTCTGATGTAGACAAGATCTTTGCAGATTTGAACATGATCTGGACATGATCTGTACAGATCAATTATGATATGGATATTATCTGATTCTATCAGTTCTGGTCTAGATATATACTCCGTACTAGTTTTGATCTATAAAAATCAGTTTTGATATGGACATGACCTGATCATATCGTTTCTGATCTGGACTTAATGGTTTTAATTTGGACATTATGAATTTGAATGTTTTATTAATGTTTTTTTATGCCTTAAGTAATAGCTTTTAATTGCACCGACAACAAAATTCTTTTTTATTAAAGCAATAATAGTAATAAATATTAAATATAATAACAATGATATAAATAATAATAATAATCATCATCATAATAATCTGGTCTGATCTGATCTGATCTGATCTAATCTGGTCTGGTCTGGTCTGGTCTGGTCTGATCTGATCTGATCTGATCTGATCTGATCTGAACTTATTTTTTCTGATCTGATCTGATCTGGTCTGGTTTGATCTGATCTGATTAAATCTGAAATAAGTAATAAGGTCATGAAATAAGGTGAACTAAACAGGGCCTTAGAACCTCTCTAACGAGCTAGACACTTTGACCGATACGTAATTTTAGGAGAGTGAGTTAAATTTATTAAAATAAGATGAAAGTGGAGTATTGGTTAAATTATTTATTATAGTAAAAAAAATGATGTGAGTAAGTGTGAGGACCACAAAAAGAGGAAAATATTAATAATAATTGAAAGCATGGACCAATAAATATCAACAAAGAAAAGTGTATCTTTTTTTAAAATACGGTTGTTTAAGAAAATTGTATCTTTTTTTAAAATACGGAGGGAGTATCAACTTTCAACACTATGCTTATCAATAGTGTTTTGGGTGGTAAAAGGTTAAAAATTCACTTTTTACAAGGAAAACAAAAATTGGAAGGTCTCTTTAGAAACTCTATCTTGAGTTTTCAAAGGTCCAAGATTCAAATCCCATCCCAAGCATTTTTCCCTCTTTTTTCTTTTTTTTTCTTTTTTTTTCTTTTGTTTCTTTTTTCCTTTATTTTCTTTAGTCGGATCTGTTATCTTTCTCTCTTTTCTTTCTTTACTTAATGTACACGTTGACTTATGCATGTTTAGTTCACCTTATTTCATGACCTTATTACTTATTTCACAGGTCAGATCAGATCAGAAAAAATAAGATCATATCAGATTATTATTATTATTATTATTATTATTATTATTATTATTATTATTATTATTATTATTATTATTATTATTATTATTAATATTATTATTATTATTATTATTATAAATCAAATGCCAACAAAGTCAAAAAATTTACAAATAGTTAGTGGGAAGCCGAGATACAATCTGGGCCCCCACTCCCCTGGCTATAGCAAAGCCTATCCTAATGAAAATATGAGCAGCAACACGAGCCCCAATGTCTTGTGTCCTAGAAAACTTCTGAATCCGCTTCAGCAACGCAACAACATCCTTATCCAGCTCCCCAAAGAAGAGAAAGAGAACGGAAGAAAGCCATAACCAATGGCCCTGCAACGTGCTTCGTACTTGACCCGTTTCCGAATAGCCGCATCAGTCACAACCCGGCCTGGAGCAAAGCCAGACAACCCAGTTTGTGTCAAAGGAGATGATCCCGTCAAGTCAACACACACATCACAGCCCCGGTCCCAAGAGTAGAGCAACACGTCTGCTGGTCGGAGAGCTCCATCGTTCCCTCCAGAAAGACCAATATCAACCTCTTTCCGCGCCGAAATCCCAGAGCGATAACAAACATCAACAAGGGTATCCCGAACCACATTATGTCGATGTTTAATACCCACGATGCCAGCACATTATGTCGATGTTAAGTTTATTATTATTATTATTATTATTATTATTATTATTATTTTATTATCGGTATATATAGTTATGTCATTGTTATTATAATATTACTATTACTGCTTTAATAATAAAAATGGTATTGTCTAGATCAGAACCGATATGCATGATCAGATCATGTCCAAATCATAAATGATCGTTACGTATCATGTCCAGATCAGGATCGATCTTTACATATCATGTGCAGATCAGAACCGTATGTCCAGATCATAACTGACAAGTTTAGATCAAAACTGATCTATGTAGATCATGTCCAGATCATAACCGATCTATATAGATTGTGTCCAGAGAACCGATATGTCCAAAACATAACTAATCGGTGTAGATTACGTCCAGATCAGAACCGTTCTATACATATCATGTCTAGATCAGAACCGTTATGTCTAGATTAGAACTGATTTGTACATGTCATGTTTAGGTCTAAACGGATATTTCTAGATCAGAACCGGTATGATCGATATGTGAAGGTCATGTCCAGATCAGAACCATCATGTACAGATCAGAACCATTATATCCATATCAAAATCGTTATGTGCATATCATGTCCAGATCAAATCCTATCTATACAACTCATGTACAGATTAAAACCGTTCTGCAGATCATGTCCATATCAGAACCAAGATGTACAAATTATGTCCAGATATGAACCATCGGTCCAAATCAAAACCCATTCATACGTTCAAATCAGAACCGATGTGTCTAAATAATATCCAAATCAAAACCATCATGTCCATATCGGAACTGGTACGTCTAGATTTTGTGCAGCTCATAACTGATTTTGTCCAGATCTTTTCCAAATAAGAACCGATGTATCCAGAATATATCCAAGTCTATCTAATATATGGAATAGTTAAATAATGACTAAAGTTATATAAATAATTTGAAATTATAACAACATTATAAATTTGACTAAATTTTATTTTACATGTAAATCAGAACATATTAGATCAGAGCAGAAAAAATAAGTTAAGATCATATCAGATCAGAAAAAATAAGATAAGTTCAGATCAGATAAGGAAAAATAAAGTAAATTACACAAGACATATAATCACGAAAGAAAAATGAAAATTGGCAGTACAACGGTACTAATTGTACAACACTTGCCTACTACGGAGTAGTTAGAGTGATGCTTAAAAATGGAAATAGGAACTATTTTCTTATCACCATTCACATGAAATATGTTGACATTCCAATGTGAAAGGCTCACTAAATTAACACATGCATATGCTAAGCTATCACAAATCCATTGACAAGTAAGAAAACCTTGAATGAATAATTAAATTAGCCGATAAGCGGTGAAGTCAAAGACGACGCTACAACCAAATCCGTGTACAATAATATTTTTTTTCGAGGCTCTCCCTATACGCTAAAAACGAATTTTTGGAACAAAGTTGACTTAGAATTCGAGTGTTTTGTGGCTAGTTTTTTTTAAAAAAGTTGATTAGCAAATTAGCGGTGATAGTTAAGTTGCTCAACTGTCTACTCAATCAAGCAAATAACAACACTATCGGACAGTATATCAATCTGCATACCGCATACTATGCTATTATGTATCCGATCTCGTCTACACTATTTTAATTTGTCTATTAAAACCTCTCTATATGCACTAACAAACGTTTTTTTGTGAAAATATAAAGTGACTGACTTGGGATCGAGTATTCAATATGGCTATCTTTTTACCGAAAGGGCGTGCAAACTGTATCTACTAGCCTAAACCTATGAGCATTGTCACGTTTTCTATTTTCAGTTACGAACCAGCTTGTTTTTGTACCCATTTAAGGTGGGAAAAGGTGAAATAAATTTTTATTTAGGCTCTCTTTCTTTCGACTTATTTTGACTTATTTCAGACAAAATAAGTTCAGATAAGTTCAGATAAAGTCGAATAGAATGAAGCCTTAGACCAGTAGAACTTAAAACTTGGTTGCTAAAAGTATTTTAAGACTTAAATTAAAATATTATAGTTACTATTTGCACAAATATTAAGACAAAAGATGACGTGTATAAAAATATAAGTATATAATTAAATATGGATAAAGTAAGAGATCTTTGTAAAAAGGTGGGTGAGTATAAGAACAAAATGAATAAAGTAATAGAAATTGAGTGGAAAATTGTAAATGTAAACTTTCATATTAGTCCCTTTTGGAATATTGTCATTATTTACAATTGAATAGAATCTTCAAATTTCTTTCTAATATATATTTCAAAATATATTCATGGGGGAAATTGTTTTGTTCATCTCGATTTGTAGTTTAACAATATCATTTTTTTTAACGTACGTATTTGGAGATATTTACGTTTAAATATTGAGTTGAAACGGGTGAAAAAAAATTCAAAGGGACTAATATTTAAGAACGGAGGGAGTATAAAAAACTAGTATGAAGCACAATTTAAAGCACATTATGAAACGGACTAAAACAGAAAGTGTAAATGTCATTTTGAAACGGAGTTAATACCCATTAAGATCATTTAATCGATATGCCCAAAAGGATCAACAGCGTCCAAGACATGGCATAAAACATACTCCGTACATCTTATCTCTATTATATAAGCCAAGAGGGGAAGGGCAATTCGGTAAGTCCACTTTTCATGTCCCCGACGAATATACCCTTTACACTAAACTGCCCTGACCCTTCCTGGCTTCCTACGAATACCCCTCAAATCCTCTTCGATCTTCGTCCTCTACAAATACCTTCGATCTTCTTCATACTCTCCTTCGATCTTCTTCCTCTCCTTCGATCGATTCATCTTTGCAAATTTATTCTCATTTCGAGCAGGTATGTTGATTTTTCGTCTTTTTTTTTCCAGTTTTTGTTCTTTTTAATTAGGTCTTGAATTTTTTGTTTCATTTTATGGATTTAATATTTTATTTTATCGAAATTTAATCGATTTTATTGGATTTGAGTTTTGTTTTGGATTTGAGCAAATCGATTTCATAGAGATTGAACAAGTATTGGAGTTAATTTTGACTTCTTTTTAATGAATTAGGTTTTCGGATTTAAGTTTGTCATCTTCCGAGACTGAAAAAAGGTCAGCTATTTTGCATTTTGGAATTTCTGAAATTTGAAAAAAAAGGTTTAAAATATTGCACATTTGAATTTTTTGAATGTTGATTGATTTTATATCGGTGGTGTTGACTTGGTGAATTTACATTTGATTCGATTTGCGATTAGCTGGTTGAAATTTCGATTTCTGTTTCGGTGTCTAATAGCTGGAAAATATGACATTTTGGGTTGAATTTGGATTACTGTGAAATTGTGTCAGAACTGATTAGTTGAAATGCAAGTGCTAAACTTTTGTAATTGGAAGTCATCAATCTAGCTTGGCTTAATATTTTTTTCCGAATTAGGGATCTTGCTTTGTTGATCTTTTCGACTAATGCCTTCAGTTTTTACAGCATCAATTTAGCTGGATTTTATTTTGATAATTCAACAAACACAGAAAATACATATTTTTCTTGATAGTATTTGAATTTTGGTGGAACTTTGTTGTTGGTTTTTAGATTCAGATGAGCAGCAGTGTAGGAAGAATTCAAGTTGTCAATTTGAGGAAGTGTTGTCATCTTTTGAGGCTGAAAAAAGGTCAGTTTTTTTTATTTATTTGAATTTCTCCGATAATTGTAGTTTATGTCTACTTTTGTCACTTTTGTCATTTGGTTGTGTAGCAAACTGAACCGCGTAAATTGGCCTGATCCCTGCCAACTTGAGCCACCGAGGCCGGCGATTCGGCCTTTCGATCTCTAAGGTCTTGACTGCATCTGACACTAGCACTCATGGTGGATTCTCGGTTCTTCGAAAACACGCAAATGAGTGCCTTCCTCCATTGGTATATACTGTTTTCTAGACCTTTTGTTGAGTTCAGAAGTAGCTAGGGTTTCTGGTAATAATTGATGATCATCATATTGTTTTTGCCTGTTTGGTTCCTTAGGATATGACCCAACAAACCCCGACTCAAGAGTTAGCTGCGGAAGCTCTTCATGGTTATATGTGACGCTTTAAGCATATTTTCAGAGGTATGATCAGTCAACAGTTCAATTACAATCGATCCTTCTACATCGATCCTTCTTGTTTTCAATCCTAATTGTATCACAAACTCATACCATTATGCGAATAAAGAGCCCCTAGTTAAAGTCCTAAACCTTCTATTTAGAAGTACATAATTAATGCTTAGCTTTCCTAGTCCACGGTGCATAAATAAAAGTTACTCTTTATATTAGTTATATAGATGTTCCCACTACATTAAGAACATGTTTATCAAATACCAAGAGTTTATATTTTAACCCAATAAAATATATATAATACTTCATCATGTTGACAAATATCTCATTATGTTGACTTTTACATTATTTACGTTGTGCGTTTGACCATCTTTTGTAAAATATACGTAAAAAATATGTAATCATGTAGGATCTTATTAGATTCGTATTCATATATACTTTCTAAATATCTTTTATTTTTAATATAATTTTTACTTTATACATAGCTCAAGAGATAACGAGTCAAAGTCGTGTATTGGGAAGCGTGAAGTCAACATGATGCAATATTTTCGGAACGGATAAAGTATTTTAGCTTTTCTCTCTCCAAAACAACAAACCCAACACCAACAATATTTGACAATCTATTATTTTATACTAAAACAGACACCAGGAATGACATGTGTCAGATCACTTCCTGGTGCAAAATTTTCAATAATAATTTTGATAAATATTTTTGGTAATTTTTTAGTCAAATCAGTACATTAATAATGGAAACTATAGTCATTCAATATATGTTGGTCAATATATAGCATATTACACATATATAATATACATATTAGATGGATAAATTTAAATGAGCTAGTATGTATAAAATTTATGGTGTTTAAATTTATAATTTAAACACCATCTTTAAATTGTCATTTTTTTTACGCAGAAATAGGAAATATATTAAGAGGGATTAAACACCTCTGAATCCAAACATAAGAGTTTCAACAAGCATCAAAAGCAGCCCATAGCCAGCACTCAAAAACTTGTAAACAAAGCTATGGCTGAGCATAATTAGCCTAATAGTTATATATAATACAGACCCAAAAGAGGTGAAGTTAGAGTGGTTAACATAATAGACAATGTACTTCATCCTGGTCAAAAGCAGAAGCAAAGAACTTAAGCAGCTTCTTGAGGCACCATTTCTTTCTCATAATCTTCTCTGATATTTGGTGGTGGCTGAAAGTGATACACCTTAGAGCTAGACATCCTTCTACCAATGTCAGGCAATCCATGCGCTACCTTGTTAGCATCTCGTTTGATGTGAAAAATAGTTACACACCAGTTTCTCTTCAGCAATGAGACAATGTCAGTGATAAGAGGTGCTAACTGATGATCCTGGTAACCCTTCAGATTCTCGAGCATGTACTTTGCAGCAGCAGCATCAAACTCTAATTCCAGGTGAGTTGTTTTTCTTTCCCAAGCAATGAGCAGTCCTTCTTTAATTGCAGTGAGTTCAGCAGAAGCAGGTCCAATTGTGTTGAAGCGAGTTGAGAACCCAATATGCCAAAGCCCCTTATCACACCTTAGCACACCACCACCCCCAGCAGTATTCATATCAATCCAGGAAACATCAGTGTTAAGCTTGAAGTAGGTAGTTTGTGGGGGTGCCCAAACTCTTGCAGGAATGGGTTCTGCACTGGGCTCAGCTTCACTAATCTGTACCATGTTGTTAGTAAAAGTATAATCCGCCCAGAATTTGTTATAGAAACTGGAGCAGCTTGTCATTTTAAAATTAAAAATAGCATTATTTCTGTAAGACCAAATATGCCAAATAGCTATGGAGAAAATTATTTGCCAAGCAATAGAACCTTTTAGGTTGTAAGTAACATCATTTAAAATGTCACTTTGCAAATAAAACACCATCTCTAACATGTCACTTTGCATTTAAAAAAATAAACAATATTATTTGGCCCCCCATATGTCACATGTCAAGTCTTCCACATACTTCGTATGAAATTGATTTTTCATTTGATGTTCATGAACACCAATAATTAAATGGTTTCACACTCGCTGTTCTTTTCTCTCTCATATCTCTAGCTATTTTATTATTTTTAGGCAAATTTGCCAAAAAGGACCTTTTATAACACAAATTTTGCGAGAAAGGACCTTATATAATTTTTTTTGTGAAAACACACCTTAAAGTAATTTTTTTTGCGAGAAAGGACCTAAGGAAATTTTCCGGCATTGACTGAGCTTTTCCGGCCATTGGCTTGCACGTGAGCAGCACGCGTGGCTTACGTTGGCTAAAGACATTGATTTTTATCGTGTTGTGTGTGACTAGCTATTTTTTGGAAATGAAAGGGTATTAGATTTTCCCAATGCACTTACACGGCTGATGATAAAGGTTATAAGTTACAACAATATTTAGTTGTCGTAATCCTACGTGTCGGATTCTAAATGATATATATGAGCGTCATGTAGGTCATGCGTCATTAAAATAATTTTACTATCAATGCAATATTTTTACTATGAAAATATGTAAATAAAGTAGTCGATACAACGAAAGAAACAAATATTTCGTATACAAATCATAAATATTTATTTTGAAATAAAAAATTATATTATTCAATTTGTAAATTAGAATATTAAGATTTTCCTACCATTTTTTTGTAACATGACACATAAATAGTCCGTCATGTCATCATTGTAACACGGCTTAAATATTGCATGTTGCGAAATTATTTTGACATTGAAAAATCAAGTGCGATTAAAATCCAATTAAAGTTGCAACCAAAAAACGTGTCATTACTTACGTACTTTTGGTTGAACATTTTAGATTTTACCAACGACATTAAACACGTATATGCATACAGTAGCCATACACACATACATAGTACATACACGTACACATTCGAAATTAAAGACGTACGGAGTACAAAAGTATGTACACATTCGAAATTAAAGACGTACGGAGTACAAAATAACTTATAAAGAGTATACGAATTAATATAAAATCTATTTCTTTCATGGAGCGATCACAAATGGCGGGGGAGGCGGCGAGTCTTCAACAGGAAAAGCACAGCAACCGCAGCAAACACCGGCGGGTGCCGGTGTGCAGCACACACAAGCTGGACATATAGTAGGCCCTGCATTATTTTCCAAAGAAAAAAAGAATGTTAGTTATTACTTATTAGCTCTAATCACACAAAAATCAATTTAATAAAAGAGTTTAGAAGGATAAAAAAAATTACTAGGAGGAGGAGGAGGGGGAGGTTGGGCTGGTTTACAGCTTCGCGCTTCGGATGGTATTGTGGAGGACAGAACAACCACACAGATTATCATAAGAGTGGCAATTTTTTGGAGACAATTGGTGGACTTGATTACCATTTTTGCAAAGATTTTGATGTAATTGACGTTGGATTAGTATACGAATGGTGATTTTTGGTTATGTTTTGCAAGAAATAATGCATATACTCAAAGGAATATATATAGTAGAAAAAGATATGTAAAGATACCTTGTCTTTTCACGCAACATCAAACATTTTTTATATACTTGTATCTTTTATATACGGAGTAGTAGAAAAATATATGATAGTGTAGCTTTAAGTGTTGAATGAACAAGCTAATTAAGGTTGAGTTGACTTTAGGCGTGCTAGTAATGAGCCAAAATAAATTAAAAGCAATGATTTGTTTGACTTCTAAGTCCTAATGCTTGATGTTTGATACAAGTCATACAATCAATTAACTATCGCAACCTTGTTATAGACTACATACTCGTACTACTGTAAAAAAACAGACCCGACATGAACCGACCGAACTCGTAACCGACCGACCCAAAATATTGTTAAAATAAGAAACCTATAGCCCGATAGAATCGATTACTGATTTTGACCTGGTATTATTCTCATAGGAAGCGGTCTCACTTCCACACCTAAGTAGGTGAATCCCATCAAGTGTGAACTACATCACACCACAAAAAAATATGGATATGGGTTCATTAAGAGCCATGTGCTCGACCTCGTTCCACACAGTAACAAGCACATAATAAACATCCAAGGGATGGATAAAACAAAAATGTGTGCTTCTGAATTATTACATAATGTTCCCCTTTGAACTCATAATGAGTGGGAGCTCATTACTCCCTCTATGTTTTATTAGGAGTCATACTTATCCTTTCCAGCTGTATTTTATTAGGAGTCAAACTTTCATTTTTAGTAACTTTTCTATTCCACCATCTAATTAAATAATATATCTAATTTACCCTATGACCCACCAACACATTAAACAATTAATTTCATAAACCTCCCACTCCTATCTAGGGATGATAATGGATCGGATTCGGGTCGGATGTAGTAAACTCCAAATCCAATCCATTTAAAATTTGGACTCTAAAATTGCGTCCATATCCATATCCATTTAAAACTCGGACTCCAAAATTGCATCCATATAATATCCATATTCGAATCCATATCCATATCCATATCCAAATCCGAATAATGCGTTAACTTTACTTACACAGAACTTGTATTTCTTAATTTTAAAATAAGTTAGAAATCATATTTCTCATTTACCAAAATCTAATGAGTTTCTAATAAATTAATAAATTACAAATGTATGGGCTTTAATTAAATATATTAGATTAAATTGAGAACTTCCTTTAAAAAAAAGTTATGTACGAAAAATAATACACTTTGAAATAATTTCGAGTCGGATTTGGACTCGGATTCGGACTCGAGTCGAAGTCGGGTCGGAGTCTCTGCAGACTCCATATCTGATCCATATCCATTCGGATTCGGATGTTTTTAATCGGATTCGGATTCAGACTTTTTTTTTTCTCGGATTCGGATCGGATTTTTTCCTTCGGATTGGGTCGGACTCGGTTCGGATTCGGATGTGATTGCCATCCCTACTCCTATCCCTCCAAAATTTAATGGTACCCACTTGTTTTACTTAATTAAAATATTTACCCCAACTCCACTTTCTTTATTATTTTATTTCATTCAACTATTCTTCCTTAATACCCGTGTCCGACCTTGTGTGACTTCTATTTAATTGCAGAGGGAGTACCTTACAATTCATCCAATGGGCTTCAAGCCCATCCCCTCCGACGTTTCCAAAACTAGTTTTTTACCTAGGTGTTTCGTTAACGGATCTACAATGTTCTTTTCAGACTTAACATAGTCTAGTGATATCACTCCACTTGACAGTAACTCTTTGACATCCTTGCATGTGCCTCAAACGAATGTGTCTCTTCTTCCCATGTAGACATGGTTGTTTGCCATGGCAATAGCAATTGTAAATCACAATGAAGTGTAACTGAAGGAGTTGGCTTCCCCCCACATTGGAATATCTGCAAGCACGTTCCTCAACCATTCTGCCTCGTGACCTGCCAATTCAAGAGAAATAAACTCAGATTGCATAGTAGACATAACAATACAAGATTTCTTGTAGGATTTTCAAGAGACAGCTCCACCCCATATGGTGAAGACATAACCATTGGCGGAGTTGACTTCATCATTATCGGATACCCAGTTGGCATCACAAAATCCTTCCAACACTCCGGGAAACTTGGAGTAGTGCAATTCTTAATCCATAGTGCCCCTTAGGTACCTAAGAAAACGCCTCAAAGCACCCCAGTGTTCATTGCTTGGGTTATGAATGTACCTGCTCAACCTATTCACAGAATAAGCAATGTCAGATCTGGTGTAATTTATAAGAAACATGACACTACCAATAATCTTATCATACTCAGATTGACAAACAAGATCACCTTTATTTTATTTAAATGGATGCTTATATCATATGGGGTCTTGATTGGATCGACATTAAATGAATAAAACTTTTTAAGAAGTTTTACAACGTAATGAGGTTGACTAAGACATATGCCATTTGGAGTTCTTAAAATTTTAACTCCCAAAATCACATATGCCTTACCCATGTCTTTCATTTCAAATGTTGAACTCAAAAATTCTTTTGTCTCATTCACTCGATCCAAATTAGTACCAAAATCAGCATATTGTCCGCATAAAGACAAATGATCACACAACCAAATGAATCATGGTTAAAATAAACACAAGAGTCACCTTCATTTACATGCACTAGTGGAAAAACAATTATTTGCATCACCACATTTGCCTCGCACATTTAAACATGTGACGCAATTGACAATTCTAAGCATTAAAATTAGTCATTTGCGTCGCAGAATTACTAATCTGCAACGCAGATGACTCTAAGAAGTTCTTAGAGTCATTTGCGTCGCAGGTTAGTAATAATGCGACGCAAAATATTACCTGCTTTGCTTCGCAGAATTACTAACCTGCGGCGCAGATTAGTAATTCTGCGACGCAAAGGAGGTAAAAAAAAATCGGTTTCTAAAATTTAATTATTACCTTTTCCTTTTCTTTTTTATTTTGGTGCGACGCAATCTACCTGCTCCTATTCCCTTTCTCTCTCATACAATTCCTGCCTCCCCTGTACAACTCTTTCTCTCTCGTATTTTCCAGATCTCCATGTTGAAACTCCAAAGCTTCTCTGTCTCTCCTTCAGAATCAGTATCGAGCTTTCCCTTCAAATTCTCCTCTCACCAAATCATCCCAATCTCTCAAATTTGTTTTAAAATTCAAGCTTAGCGAATACGAAGGAGGCAAACCCAGATCTTAAAGTAATGACGTCTTCAGCCGGATTTCAAGTCGCGTTCTCTGCAAACTCCGGTTCTGAGGTGGATGACTCAGCGGCGACTCATCTTGGTTGCGGTGGAAGCGGGGCTGAGTTTTTTGGGGCATTTTGTTGAGTCGACTCAGAACGAGTTGGTCCCGAGTTACACCGCCATAACAACAACAACAACAGCAACAATGGCGGGAGTTTCCTTTAGACAATCATTTTCAGGTTCTGATGAATAGAACTCATTTAGAAGGTAAACTTCATTTATCTTTCTGATTTATGTATAGGGAGTTCTTTCAGTTTTAGTCAACAATTTATGTGCACCTGGTTTAAGTTTAGTTTTGCATGTGTTGTACTACTTTTTCTTCGTTGATAGCAATCGTAGCATAGAGAAGTTGCTGCAAACATCCCTACTACAACTGGTTCCGAGCAGAATTTATGTGGTAAATGATTGTATGAGTAAGGTAGGAGGTAGTGTTTTGTTACGTGAAGGTTGTTGTATTTCTTTGGTGCCTTGGAGTATATGGGAAAAAAAAAATTGGCTACATTATAATCACTAGTAGAAAAAAACCTTGTTGCAGCCCCCTTATTGAAGGGGGCATAGTGAAATACGCTTCAACAGCCAATCGGTCAACGCGGGTCAAACATTATACAGGGTTGTTGAAGCGAACATTTTTATTGTTCGCTTCAATAGCAATTGTTGAAGGGGGCATTAAAGGTTCGCTTCAACAAACAACACTCGCATATACTCCAATTTTTAATTCTCTCTCCTCCTCATTTCTTTTGTTACCCTGAAAGATTCATTTCTCTCTCTTCTCTCCCCTCTCCTCTCTCCCCTCTCCTCTCTCCGGGTTCAAAACTCCTCAAACCGTCCGCCCCTTTCCATGGAAGGTCTTCTCTCCCTCTCCCTCTCCCTCTCCCTCTCCCTCTCCCTCATTCTCTATAATTTCAAATAAGGTGTCTTCATAAACGCCATCGATTTCGTTTTCTTTCTCTCTCCTCTTTCAACAAATTTTCTTCGTATTAGATCTAGATATTTCAAGCGAAAACGAGGGAGTGCATCGGTCAAGCTGGTATCCAGGTCAAAAATTCTTGCTAGCAGCTTTACTGTCTCGAGCATGGTATTCAGGTATAACCTTTCTTCTTCTCTCAAGATCTACCGTTTCTGCTTTCTTTTTTCTTAATTTTATGATGATATTGCGAAAAATTGATGTTATGGGTGTTGAATTCGTTCTGTTTGATCAGTTCATTGTTCCTGATGAATATCGTTGCCCCATTTCTAAAGAAATTATGAAGGACCCTGTTATTTTATCTACTGGCCAGGTTTGATTCCTATCTGGATTTTTCTTTAAATTTCATGGGTTTTTGTTTAACTTTTCAGGGTTTCGACTGAATTTTTCTGATAATTTTGAATTATTGTTCTTGGGAATAGAGATTGGTTATTTTATTTAATTAATTTTCCGGATAATATCAATGTATGAATTTTTGTGGGTTCGTTTTCAATTTTTCGCTGGAGTGTCGGTTTGGCATTTTCTTGAATACTTCATGAACTTTTCGTGTTTGGTGAACTGAAATTTTCTCTCAGTCAATGGATTTTCCCGAAATTCTGGGAATGAAAACTTTATAGTATAATTTTAATGTATGATATCATGTTATTATACTTAATTGCTTTTGTAAATGATGAAATATTTTACAGTAGACACTGAATAGGTTACCAATGAGAGCTGTTTTGTGTGAACTGTACAGTGGGAAAATGCAAGGAGTCTATTGCCTCCAAATGTTAGGGTTGTGGGAATGAGTATGAATGATTCCTGGTTTCGTGATTCAGGACCTACTGTGAGTCTTATCCTTTCTCCTTACAGCTTGATTACATTTTATCAAGGCGTTTTCTTTTCCTTCCATTTATAATTCTTAGATTTTAAGCAATGATTTTACAACTGGTTATAGGATTTAGCTTCCCCATATAGTTCGGGTGAATTGTTGGAAGGTATGATAAACTCTATTCACATTTAACAACTATTCTTGTCTAGAATATACGAAGTACTCAGAGCACTAGGCATATTGATTACCCATTTTCTGATAATAATGAGCATTTTTTCCTGTAATAAGTTCGTTTGGGGGGAAAGGGGGTAACGAGAGGAAGTCTTGAATTCTTGTGGTGAAGTTCTCTTATTTAGTGTAAAAATGAGGAAATATTAAGTTCTGGCATCTTTTACATCTGCAGACTTCTATGTTATAAGTTTAGATGAGTGTATTTTCCCTTGGCCTTTAAACTGAACTTGTATGTCTACTGTATTAGGACGAGGAGGCAAAACCAAGAGAGTCCGGTACCAGGCTGGCTGCTTCTTATGTGAATAGTAGCTTATTTTGATTGTTGTTGCAATAGATTGACAATGTTTTTCCCCTTTGTAGGGTGCTTGTGTTGAGAATATCTTGGACTCGGTTGTGGAAGCATTGCGGCGTGATCCTAATCGGAAGTTTGTTTTTGCTGAACAGGTTGGTGTTTTGGTATGTGGATTTTGTGGAAGACTTGTAACTTGAATAATTTATCTATAATTGCTTGAATGTTTGATTATTGTCCTATAATTCCAACTGCTGTGCAATATGCAGTTGCAAACTGAAGGTGTTGAAAATTTCTGAGACTCCTGTATAAGCTTTGTCATCTTTTACCTAGTTTATACAGAAAATTTTAGTTACTTTCTATTAAATGATCTAGCTGCCTGCCATTCAATACGTACGGGTGCATATGATAAACTAATAAGTAGTACCAACTTCTTAGTGTTACTTTGTTTTCTTTGTAAAATTGAAGTTTACTCTATATTTTATATACATGATCAAGATCTTTGGAGAATTTTAACAGTACCTTTTTGGTAATTTTTGAAGCGATGCGGGCAAAAGAGAAATAACATTAGTTTAGCTACCTCTGTGATTAAGCATGTGCTTCTAATTTGGATTGCTTCCAGTTAAATGTTTGATAAATTTATAGTAATTACAGTTAATATTAGCCAATCATTGGACAATTAGGGCTTGTTTCAGTTCTCTTACATGGATGAACTTACACAGTTACACTACTCAATGAAGTGCAACACTAAATTTTCTTTCCCTGGCTTGATCATTTGTGTTTTGCTTAAGTGTGTCTCAGATCTGTGAACTGTTGCATTTCACTTTGTGGAATTGTCATTCGAAATAGTAGTTGGTTATTTTCATGTCGTTGAACAAATACTACCACTAGTATCTAAATTATCTCGCTGTGCTTCCTTCTCCCTCTCCCTCTTCCTCTCCCTCCTCCATGTTTTGTCCGACTTTTCTTTATCTCTTCTCAATCACCATTTATTTTAATTTATTTTTCTTCAAAAACTGATTGCACTATATTTCTTGGATTACTCCATTTCTTGAGCTTTGCATCGCCCCGTCGCCGACACTGGGTTTAAGGTTAGTGTTTAATTCCGATTTTGATTTTGATTTTAACTTTAATAATTAGTAATTGATATCGTTAGAGTTGAGTTTTTAGTTTTCTTGGGTTGGGAATTTTAGTGCGAAGCGTTTGCTTGTTGTGTAGTAGATTCAGTTTCCTCGCTGCACTTGGATAGTTGGATTGAGTTTCTTTGTCGAGATTATGGGTTGTTCAAAATTTAGGTTAGTTTTTTTCATTATTTGATCCCTCTTGATGTTGCATTTCTTGGTTTTCTTTATTTTTTCACTATACTTGGTATCTTTTCTTGTTCCAATGCCAAACAGATGACTTCGTGACACTAGTTGTAGTTAATACCTGCACTGTTGAAGTATCTTTCAAACCAATTGGCCCTCTTTTGTTAATCCTTTAGATGAAATATGAAGTTAATCACTTAGCTTTTTGAACTTCAATATATTTGTACCCGAACTTTCTTTATTTTGTGCAAACATGTATCAGGACGAATGTAATAGACTGGATGATGAACTGATATGATGTAGTTTTGTGGTATGCCACTATTCCTTAAATTCCAAAATAATAACCTTAGTTTACATGTTCTTAGAGGATCCTTTTATGGTATTAGTTAGTTGTTACATGCTATATATGTTACTTTGACACTTTGGTTGACGGGGGTCTCGGGTGTCGGATCATCCGGTCCTTCGGGGTATGCAGTCTGCTGGTACAGATTAGGGAATTAGCTATCTGTTGTTTATGTGCTCTTGGTATGTATGCTATTATTATCTTTCTCCCCTTCCTAGTTTTGTTGGTACATAATAGGGAATTAGCTATCTGTTGTTTATGTGTTCTTGGTATATCATGATATAGTTTTATACAATTGATGTGTACTACAGGACCTTCTCTGCATTAAAGGAAGGTCGTTGAACTGTGGATGACCCTTTCTTTCACGAGAAGTAAGAGAGGAAGAGCGTCAAGGAACAAAATGTTGTTGCTGAAGTGTTGTCATTCCCTTTTGTAGCAGCTAATTTTTGTAAAACTAGAATTGTAGATTCAAAGATTATATTGTGTGAATTTATATTGTAAAATTACATTAATTCAATATTAATTCAATATTAATGTGAATGAAGTATTTATTGTTTATAATTGTCTATTTTATGAGGATTATGGTTCTTCTATTACCTAACAAAGAAAATTAAAGCAGAATATTAGTGGTGGTAGCCCAGCTTATGTGATGTTGATTAAGACTGCTAGTTGGGGCGGGCAACAAAATGTTTGCCTCAACAGGCTTGTCTGTTGAGGGGGGCAATTTAATGTTCGCCTCAACAGGCTTGTCTGTTGAGGGGGGCTTTCAAAAGCCCGCCTCAACAGGCCTGTCTGTTGAGGGGGGATTTCAAATGCCCGCCTCAACAGATATCTTTTTGAGACGGGCCAAGCCCGCCTCAACAGATCTCTGACCTGTTGAAGCCCCCTCTATCGAAGCGGGCCATGTTCGCCTCAACAAGCCCGAAATGCCCCCTCAACAGGGGTTTTTTCCACTAGTGAATGGACTAA
This sequence comes from Spinacia oleracea, assembly GCF_020520425.1. Lineage (NCBI taxonomy): Eukaryota > Viridiplantae > Streptophyta > Magnoliopsida > Caryophyllales > Amaranthaceae > Spinacia > Spinacia oleracea. Next base: position 180,727,514 of record NC_079490.1, read on the forward strand.
ATAACTGCCAAAAGAAAACAGAAATAGGTATAAGCAATTGGATTTGGTGCAAAGACTTCTATTACTGGTTTTGGTGACGGTGTAGATAGTTCTGAGTGTTAATATGGTGATGGGTGTAACTGAAAGATAAAGTTAATGACGTTCTCTTTCGAGATTACCTATCCATGATTGTGGTCACTGGCTAATACACTTAATTTCTTTTTGTAGATATCTGCTGGTTGATTCACTCAATATCACAGCGTATGGCTTCATCGGTAGCAATTACGATATCAAATCATCTTTTATGAAGCAGGAGACTGGTTCATTTTAATTTATAATTCCTCAGGTGATATTTCATTCTTTTTGCATAATACATTATTTATTGGTTCTCATTGAAACCCCAATGTAATCCACTAGAAATGATCAGTTCGCTACTGTCATTTAAGGCTTGTTCTACATGTTGAGGGATTCAAACACAGCTATTAATTTGGAAACATTATGCTTGCTAGATAGAACTGAATGAAAGTGAAGGCTTTTGCATATTAGCGGGTACACTTGTCTGGAGTGACTCTATTTTGTGGAGATTGTTCAGATGTTCTATTTGCAATATCACTATGTGTGCATTTTGTGTTTTGGCAGTATTGAAAGCTGCTGATTTTATTTAATCTGTGCATTAAATAAAATCAGCAGCTCATTTTTTTAGAATATCCAAAGTCATTTGCTTCGCAGTTTAACTAAACTGCGACGCAAATGACCTTCTTTTGTCATCCTGTAAAATTCATTTGCGTCGTAGTTTAGTTAAACTGCGACGCAAATAACTTTTTTTTTAACATACTGAAAAGTCATTTGCGTCGCAGTTTAGTTAAATTACGACCAAATGACTTTTTAGTAGGTAAAAAAGAAGGTCATTTGCGTAGCAGTTTAACTAAACAGCGACGCAAATGACTTTTACAGGATGATAAAAAAAGGTCATTTGCGTCGCAGTTTAGTTAAACTGCGACGCAAATGACTCTTATTTGCGTCGCACAAAAGTGCAACGCGGATGACTTTTTTCATTTGCGTCGCGGCCAGTTGCGTCGCACCAATGTGCGACGCAAATGGGCTTAAATGACCGACGAAAATGACTGTTTTTCCACTAGTGATGATAGCCATTACCAGTCATTGTCTTGTCAAACTTGTCATGCCATTAATATTTTTTAGGAGCTTGCTTAAGCCCATATAATGACTTGACCGGTTTACAAACTTTGTTCTCTTGACTTGGGACAACAAAACCTTCAGGTTGAACCACATAAATTTCTTCATCCAAATCACCATTCAAAAAAGCTGATTTTACATCCATTTGATGCACAACAAGATCATGAATGCAAACTAGAGAAATTAAAGTTGTAATGGTTGCAATTTTAGTGATAGGAGAATATGTATCAAAATCATCAATGCCACATTTTTTAGTAAAACCCATTACCACAATCCTGAACTTATACTTGTCAATGGATCCACAGGATTTCAAATTTTTCCTAAAGATCCACTTACAAGTAATGGACTTGCAACCTCTAGGCAGATCAACCGATTCCCAAGTGTTATTACTTAGGAATGACTGAAGTTTGCTATCAATAGCCTCTTTCCAGAAAACTGCATCAACTGACCTCATTGCCTCTTCGTAAGCTCTAAGGTCGTCTTCTAAAATAAAGACATACACAAAATCATCATTAATCAAGAAAGGTTCAGTCAGAAAAGCAGTAATAAACTCATCACCATAACTTGTTTCCTTTCTTGCCCTTTTTCTTCTCCTTGGATCTAAATAAGAATCATTATGGGCAGTGGAAGAAGAAGCAATAGGCAAGGAATTAGAACTTCTAGAAGATGGTACATCATTAGTGATGCAAGAGATTTTCAAAGGAAAGGTATTTTAAAAAAAAACTCAGCATCTCTTGCTTCAATAAAGTTACCACCTGCATACGAGTTGTTAGCACCCTTCACAAGAAAACGATAAGCAACACTTTGATAAGCATAACCAATAAATATAGAATCAACTATTTTGTGACCAATCTTGTCCCTCTTGAAACTAGGTATGCCAACTTTGTCTAGGCACCCACACACTTTCAAGTATTTCAAGCTTGGTGCTCGACCTTTCCATAGCTCGTCTGGAGTCTTGCCCAACTTCTTGCGAGGAACCCTGTTCAAAACATGACAAGCGGAAAGAATAGCCTCCTCCCACATATTATCAGGAAGCGCAGAACTAATAAGCATTTAATTCATCATATTCTTTCAAGTCCTGTTTTTTTCTTTCGACAATCCCGTTTTGTTCGGGTGTGTAAAGAGTCGTTGTTTTGTGAACTATACCATTCTGTTCACAAAACGCCTTAAGAGTGTTAGGGTCATACTCACCACCCCTATCACTCCTAAGTCTCTTGATTTTCCTGTCTAGCTGATTTTCAACTTCAGCCTTGTACTACTTAAGGAACATCTCCTCAGCCTCATCCTTTGACATGAGAAGATAAGCCATGGTAAATCGAGAGCACTCATCAACAAAAAGTAATATAATATCTTTTACCACCCCTGCTCTCATAATTTCTAAAATCCCCAAAGTCACTATGAACAAGTTCTAGTACTTCTGTCTGTTTGTCTATTGATTTAAATGGTTTCTTTCCAAATTTTTGTTCAACGCATACTTCACACTTTGAAAAGTCAGTTTTAGAAAAACTCGGAATCATATTTAAGTGTTCAAGTCTTTTAATTGAAGCAATATTAACATGACCCAATCTAGCATGCCATAAATCAATAGACTCAACAATATAACCAGAAGAAGTACTAGCTTTCTTATTCATAATTTCAATTGAAACATCAAGAGTAAGCAACCCCCCGTTACAAAAGCCATTTTCCACAAATTCCCCATTGTGAGTAATAACTAGTCTATCAGAATCAAAGGAAAGCTTCAAACCAGCCTTCATGAGTAAGCTACCAGAAACCAGGTTCCTACACATTTCTGGAACATGCAAACATATTGGTTAGAGTAAGAGTTTTTGCAGAAGTGAGAGTGAGAATGATCTTCCCTTTGCCTTGGACAGTTGCGAAAGCAGAGTTACCCATGAAGACATTTTCACCATCAATCTTCTCATAGGCAGTGAACATGTCTTTGTTGGTGCAAATGTCCTTAGTTGCTCCCGTAACAACGATCCATTCAGCAACATCAAATCTCAGGTTAGCTTCAGAAACAACAACAACAAAATTGTTAGGATCAAGAACAATTCAACAAGGTTGGATTGGTTCTGATCGGGCTTCTTCTTGACCCTGCAATCCCTTGACTTGTGGCTAGCCTTCCCACATTCAAAACAATTTCCCCTAAACTTATACTTCTGAATTTTCCCTTGAGGCTTGAACTGATTACCCTTCCCCTTAAACCTACCAGAACTGAAATTACTCTTAGGTTCAACAAGATTAGCTTTAGCAGAACCTGAAAACATAAATTGACCCTTATCCTTAACTTTACCATGTCATTTTGGAGGGTGCGAGGTGGGGTGAGTTTATGAAATTATTTGTTTAATAGGATGGTGGGTCATAGGGTAAATTAGATGTATTATAATTAGATGGTGGTGTTGATAGGTTACTAAAATGACAAGTGTATCTCTTAAATAAATACGGCCGAAAAAGGCAAGTGTATCTCTTATATAAACACGGAGAGAGCAATACCCCCGTTCATCTTTACTCGCAACGTTGTCACTTTCACGCATTCCAAATTTCCAATGCACAACTTTGAACATTAATATCTGTAATTCTCTTTAAGCAAAAATTAGATCATTAATATTTTTAAATCTCTTTAAGCAAAAATTATAAAAATTTAATATTTTGAAAATACACATTAAGAGGAATCTAACAAGATCCCATGATTATGTTTAATATTACGTACAATATACATCATTAACAATGGTCAAAGTATAATACGGAGTATGTAAATAGTTTAGAAATCAGAAACGTTGCGACGTTGCGAGTATGAAAAATTGTACTCCCTCCGTTCCAAAATGTTTGTTACGTATTCCTTTTAGGTTGTTTCAAAATGTTTGTTACATGGAGAATCTTTCCTTTTATAAACTTATTATAATATTATTTTTTGTGCCAACTTTTAATTTTAATTGGTCCAATTTTTTCAACTCATTAAATTTCTTTACAATTTCCCAAGTATGTTAAGTTAACAATCTTTGCGCTTTTAATTTCCATTATTGGTTCATTTTGATAAATAAAACAATCTTATTGGTTGTTGTAATTATTAGTGGATTGGGGTTTTACTTGGTTTATTTTTTTAATAAAATCAAAAGAATCTTTATTATACGTTAATAAACGTGCAAAAGTCCAAACGTAACAAACATTTTTGAACGGAGGTGTAGAAAGTATTAATTGTTTTTTTTTTTATAACGAAATTACCATCCTCTACACTTTCCTAGTGAACTGCGAAAATCCCTTTACACGCAGTTTGTTCTTCGGTTCCCCTCTTCATCCACCTGAAGCTGCCTTCTCTCTCTCCGCTGAAGTGAGGTCAATCAAATCCCAAATACCCAATTAGGTATTAATTCCCTTCCCAAAATCCCCAACTATTTCTTCACCATTTCACCATTTTTCTTCCTAAATTTCTGCGATTTGTTGTAATGGGGTTCCTTCTAATTTTTTATTTCTGGGTTTTCGTGTGTGTATGTTCAAATTCAGATGGCAGCAAATGCATCAACTGTGGAGCCGATTCCCACATCGGCGGTTTTAATGGCGGCATCAAAGCACATAGCAACAAGATGTCGCGATGAAAACGTCGCTTTTTTGAAGTGCAAGAAGAAAGACTCTAATCCTGAGAAATGCCTCGACAAGGGTCAACAAGTCACTCGTTGTGTCTTTACCCTGTAAGTTTCTCTCTATTTCATATCATGGGTTTTTATTTTTTTATTTTTTGCAGTTGGTATTAATACTTTTTTGTCAGTTAATATATTGTTTTGAGATTAATGGTGGTCGGTTTATTATTTGATTGAGGAATTATTTCACTTTTTATGATTTAGGGTTAGTTAGGAAATTTTGATTTGTGGGTTATAGGGTAAATTTAATTTGTTGGGTTTATGAAAATGCTCAAGTTGTAAGATAAGGAATGTTGAATACGAGGGTGAGTACTATGACCAGCAGACCAGGAGCTTTAGTGTTACAAATCGTTGTGTTAAATGGGAATTTGGGTGATTTCAAAAGATGATAGCTTTGCTGCTCAGAATGTGGTCGTTTGGAATTTGGAAATGTGTATTGGAGCATTTTGTTTCTTAAGCTTAATGATTTCACGCTGGATTCGGAGAGCTCTTAATGTTGTGGGAAAACGGTTAAGCATTTAGTTGTGCTGTATTGATGTATGTTGAATCAGTTCACATGGGAGTAGTTTGTATCCGGGTTTCAGCCTTTCCGGAGTGCGAGTTTTAGGTAAAATCTTTGTTGCAGTAGTTGCTTAAGGAAGCTAACCGCTCCACGTCTTCCTCATGTAGTGGGAAGCAAGCTTACACATTTCCCCAAAGTGTTGACATTTGCTTGAGGAATGCAGGTGGACAGGGTTAATGAGGCGGATTCCGTGTTTTAGATGAGGTTTTACTTGGAAACGGAGAGTGTGATGTATCATGATGGATGCTATTTTTAAAGGGGTAGTTGTGTGTAGATCAGCCCCATGCTAGATGTAGAGATCGTCCTGGCAATACTTTGTAGTCTGTATCAGAATGAGCTGGAATATCAAAATAAATATGTATAATGCAGTGAGTAAAAGTATTGCAGTTGTGTTTTATTTTGGTAATTTCTTAAGGTTCCGGTACTTGTCACTGCTAGTATACTGTTGAATAATGGAATAAGATTGACTTCTTTCTGTCCCAGTGATCTTTTACCACTATTAAGGCCAGTTTAAGTCTGTGATTTCGACCTTATATCTCCTTGGATCCAAATTAAATTTCTCATTATCCTGGGACAAATACTGAGGAAATCGAAGAAATGTGAGTATATGGATGGGTGAGTGGGCCCAACTTTTGTCTAAAGTAAAGACTGTCCAGGTGTTTGGAATTTATTTTGGGACATCCTTATTTGGTATAGGGTAACTTATCAACTTATGTTTTGGACTGATGGAGGAGAAGATAAGTGCTTATTCGCTTTGTGGGCTTCAAGAGAGCTGTTTTACAGTTATAGGATCTTTATTGTCTTGATTTGATGAGCTGCTAGCATAGGAGTTCAAGTTAAGAGAATGGTCATTTTATGGAGGTGATGATCTACAGGGTAGATGCATTAAAAGTTTTGCTTTTTTTTTTTGGTTTTAATCTCTAATATTACGTTTTTACCTGTAGAGGTCTCAGATGATCAATTTTGTGTAATTGTGTGTGAGTGAGCTCAGAGCTACAAATGAGAGTGCATCTCTTTTTCCGTGTGCTATGTGGAGTGTTACTTGATTTTGGATGGCGATTATGCTGTATAAGATGTGTTGGTCATTGCTAGTATGCCGTGCGTATTAGATATGATTTGAAACGTGGATGAAAAACACCTCTGTCAATAGCTATAACTATAACACGAGTCTCAAGTCTCTCAAGTCTCCGAATTCAGCTGATATGCTTTCCTGCTTTATCTTTACATAGAAATGTAATTATCGACCACTTGAAACATGTTTACCCTTGTCAATGCTTCTTGTCACTGCTCCTTGGTAATGCATTGCTCAAGTGCCCTTTGAAATTTTTAGCACATGGGATCTGTTTGTATCACTCCGGACAACCAACTAAATCCCGAGAAGCTTTCAATTGGTTTTGGAAGTTTAAGGCCATTCAGTTAATTGATTGACAGTGAAAAACTCTTGTTAGCGTTTATTCTTAATATATTATATTGGATGGTCTTATCGCACTGGATTAATGTTTAACAATACACCGTTCTTTAATGAATTTTAAGGAATTTAAAGAACTATGCCAGCTAGTTAGTATCAAGGGAGTCCAATGAATGCAATGCAATGCCTGTGCAAACTTAAAGAGGTAACTATCATCATAAGAAACTGTCTTTTACAGGACAATGTTAAGGTCTCAGTGAATTATTGGATGAGTTCTGGGTAATTATTCTGTGAATAACTACATGAACATTTTGACTTTTGCTAAGGTTTCATAGATTTATTGGGTAGTATATCAAGACCTATCTAAAGCATCTTCTGTTAACTATCAGGTGTACTCTCTAAAGAATTTGAATTGGAATTTGGGGTTGAGTAATATGACCACGAGATTTGGTGTTGCCAATGATTGAATCAGTGGGAGATCGGGCGATTTCGAAAGAGGATAGGTTTGCTGCTTTAATGTGGTGTCTTAGCTAAGGTATCTGGAGCACATAGTTCTTTTATCGAGTTTTACCTCTTCTTCCTCATTAAGTGAAAGTGAGGAAAACAGACGAACAGGGGAAATTGTGCGCATTCCGTGTTTTTGATTGGATTTTACCCTTGGAAACTGGGAATGTGCTATATGATGTTGATAAGCCTTTAACATAGTCTGTTACTTATTTCCCACTGTAAGAGGGATATTTGAGTTTGGATCAGCCCCATGCTACTTTTATATGTCCCAACATTAGTATCTAGTCGTAGTCTGCTCTAGAACAAATTTCAATATGACATTGGTCATGTATAATCTGGATAGGAAACAAGAGATTGTCTGAGTTTTTCCCCTGTTTTCTTTTACCCCTATTAGCCCCAGTTGAAGTCTGTGATTTTGACCTTATACTCCCCCTGTCCTAAGTTTAAGGTCCCGTTCACTTTTGGCACAAATATAATGGTAAGAAAAGAGATGTGAGTAGATAAACGGGTGAGTGAGCCCAACTTATGTCTAAAGTAGAGAGGAAAAAGGTAAAATGGTACTTAATTTTGGGACATGCTTTTGTGGTATATGGAAATCTAATATAGACCGAAATTAGTAGAAGACAAGTGTGCTGTTATGCTTTGCAGGCTTCAAGATTCTTCTTGCTTAGTTATTTGAATCTTACTTGAAATGTCTTGGTTTGACTAGCTCCAGGCGTAGATGTTTAAGATGAGAAAATGTTCCTTTGAAAGAAATGGTCCATTGAGGGGGTGAGGTTCACCAGAAATATGCTCTTGTGTCCCTGATATTAAATTTTCTGTCTGTAGTCCTGTAGAGGACAGGTTTCAGATGCTATATAATTTTTTAATAGTGACCTTACAGAGCTATAAATGAGAGAGCTTCTCATATTTTCGCTTGGCTGGTGGCCTTGTGAGTGCTGCTTATTTTCAGGGCAACGATTTTCAGCCTAAGTTGTGTTGGTCAGTGCTAATATGCTATGGGTATTAGATTTGATTTGGAAAGGTGGCTGAGTAAATACATCTATTGATATGTGATAGCTATCAGATACTTAGATGACTCTCAGGCTTTCGGTTGATTCTGCTTTGCTAATTAGTTTTTACATAGGCATGTAATCAGTGCTTAACCACCTCAGAGGCTCAGACATCTTTGCAAATTTTCATTCTTCTTGTCACTGCTTTCCTTGGGAATGTATTGTTTGACAAGTACCCCTCGAGCGTTTTTTTAATATAGAATGATCACACTGGCATACTGGACAACCTATAAGATATCGAGAAACTTCTAAATGGTTTTTGTCTTTCGAAAGTGTAGGGCCATTCAGGTTGACATGCTACTAACCTCGCTAGCATTTATCTTAGTAAACACTATTCAAAATGGTCTTATCCCATTGCAATAGTGTGTAAAAGATACAACGTTCTGCAGTGTATTGGAAGGACTATAAGAAGTAAAAGCTCAAGCTAGCTTAGTATCCTGGAGTCCAATGGATGCAATTCTATGCCAGTGTAAACTTAGAAATAAATTCCATCTTAAGAAGTTGCCTCCTTATGTAAAAGGTTTTTGTGAAATGTTGGATGAGTTATTGGTAGTTCTTCCATGAAAAACTACATGAAAACTTTTTGACTTTTCAAAGATTCTGTGAAATATGTTGAGTAGTATATCAGGACCTATCTGAAACATCTTCTGTTAGTTATTACTCCCTTGTACACTCTAAACAACATGAGGTCCATATGGATGCTTATCCTGCTTCTGCTATAGGACTTCATAAACTACATGAACTTTTTGACTTCTCTAAGATTCTGTGAAATATGTTTAGTATATCAGGACCTATCTGAAGCATCTTCTGTTAATTAGTACTCCGGTGTATACTCTAACAACATGGGGTGAATGCCTATCCTGCTTCTGCTATAGGACTTCAAATTTTAGATGTAGGTAATGTGAAAGAAAATATGGTGTAGGGTTGATTGGGGTGGACCGGTGGAGGAAAGAAACTCAGTGCGAAAAATGCTCAACTGTGATGTAATATCCCCTTTATTGACTCTGGTTAAAAATTAGATGCTTTAGGATATCTTTTATTTTTCTGGCTCATACTTTTTACTTGCTGCACTTGAATAACGTCTAGGGAGATTTGAAGCTCCCGCTTGTAACTTGAAAAGTCATATCTGACTTGCATAGTTGATATTTCTTTATTTCGAGATTGTGTGATGATTTGTTTTGCCTTCCCTCTTCTAGTCCCTGTGTAATTTATTTATTTTGATAATAGGTTAGCTTTTATTAACAACAGGAGGAAGTTTTTGCAGGCAACAACCCCCTCTAAGAAAGGGGAAAATCTGTACTCCTCCTTGGAGGGGACTTCCTAATGGAAGCATTTCATTTGATCTTCAAAAGAAGATGACAACCCCATTGTTCGAAGTAAACCTCCACCTACAACATTGTTTCCATCTACCTAAGGCCTCAAATTACCTGAAAACACTAAACAAATTACAACTGTTTAAACCAATACCTATTACTATTCACTTGTATAACACTTGTTAGGTAATAGAGTATTAATACACTTTCAAAGTTTCAAATACCTTCCCTGATTCTCTGGATTACATTATCAGGAGCCTCCACTTTCCAGTAAGCACAGTTCTGAATTTCCAGATCTCATATACAGCAGCAGCTTAATGAACCTTCTTCTGGAAACAGCCGTCTTGATTTCATATACCATTTCCAAATAACTTGTATATGTGAGCTTGTGCAGGCAACATCCAACCAAGTAAAAATATCAGATAAAATTCTACTACTATAATCACTCTGATGAAAGAGACGAATGATTGACTCATTTTTAGTACTTCTGATTGAGGACCAGCACCTACCCCATATGACTGGAGAATCATGGTAGTCCTCAGTTTTTCCTTGCATAACCAATGAACCTATGCTTAGTGTTAGAATCCAACCTTCCTTTACTTGTATTTCTCCTTTCTATTGCTTTCTAGGATCTTTCTAATAGTTTTCTAGGCTTTAGGAAGAATTATTATGTTACTGTAATTCCAGTGTTCACTGGGCAGATTTAGCTAATTCAAAATAAACCTCTATGAGGGGTATGGACCAATACCTCTCACCAGAAGTTGCCTTTGCTTAATTCATGTGTTGTTGCTAGCCTTTATAGATATTGTGCTGTCGCATGCTTTTAAGCTTTCCAAGACCCATCAAAATCCCTTGCAAAACAGATACACTCTCGTCGTCGGTCCCGCTTGTGCCTGCTGTGCGCACACAAGCGCCCCGATCGACCCTCGACCCTCGCTCTTGTCGCCAATAGGCAAGAGTGCCCATTCTAAAGCAGACCTCCGCTCGTGCCCCGAGCCTTGAGATTCACTTTCCGCACAAGGCTTGCGCCCTTGCCGTCCCATAGGCAAGAGCGCGCCGCACGGATCCGGTGTCAAAACACTCGGACCGTGACAGTTGGTATCAGAGCCAAGGTTCAAACCTAGGCATCGAGAGACCCAAGCAAGCAATTTGAGATGGAAACGATCGAAGAAAGACTAGCCTGGCTAGAAGGCAAGTCTGAGAGCTGGACCCGACTCGAGGAAATTGTGATTGGCCAAGCCAAAGAGATAGAAAGACTCGAGGGTGCGGTCGATGAGCTCATGCAAGAGAAAGAAGCGCTTCAGGAACAACTCAACTTTGTCCAGAAGCAAGCTGAAGATGCCCAAGACAAATGCGCGACACTGATGCGCGCTGCAAGGACTGACTCGAGTGGGGGTGGTGCGATGAAGATCAAACCTCCAAAACCTCGAGACTATAGTGGGGCTAGAGACTCGAAGGAAGTTGATAACTTCCTCTTCGACATGGAGCAGTATTTCAGAATTTTTCAACTGAGTGACAATCTAAAGGTGGATACCGCGACCATGCACTTGTCGGATGATGCGAAGCTGTGGTGGCGCACCAAGCACGCCGACATCGAAAAAGGGGAAATAAAGATAGACACCTGGGAGGAGTTCAAGAAGGAACTCAAAGATCAATTCTACCCCGAGAACACCGAGTTTGTTGCAAGAATGAAGCTACAGGAGATCCGCCACAAGGGCTCCATACGCGACTATGTGAAGGAATACTCGGCCTGCATGTTGGACATCCGAGACGTGAATGAGAAAGATCGGTTGTTCAACTTTGTTCACGGGCTGCAAGAATGGGCGCAGCGCGAAGTATTGAGGGCGAAAGTGGACACGCTTTCGGCCGCTATGACTGCTGCAGAGCGATTGATGGACTACTCCGCGGGAAGGGGTCATCGCTCGGAAGAAGGAACAAGGGGGACGCCTACAAGCTCGGAGGGCCCGACTCCAAGCTCACCCAAGAGTGTGAGAAGTGACTCAAGGGTGTCGTCCAGCTCAGTCGGAGGATTCAAGAAAGGAAATGGGGGAGGAGATTCACAGAAATCCTGGTCATCACCTTCCGTATCAACAAAGGAATCCAAGATCAGCACGCCCTCGGGAAACATCAGTAGACTCAACTGCTTGCTATGTCGAGGCCCACACAAATGGTGGGAGTGCAAACACAAAGGGGAGATCGACAACCTACAGAGGAAGTTGTCGGCCATGTCCGTGGAGGAAACCCCAAAAGAGACAGAAGAAGAAGCATGCCATGAGGACGAAGAACCCCGCAGGATGAGTTCCGTCTATATGATGTATGCAATGGGGAAAGAGGGCCCGAAGACAAGAGAGGAATCCACAAACATGATGTACGTGGACCTCGTGGTAAATGGGAGGAATGCTCGAGCCATGGTAGACACCGGCGCCTCTCACAACTTTGTGACCGAAGCAGAAGCCCGAAGATTGGGGTTAGTGCTCAAGAAAGGAGGCGGTAGCATGAAATCCGTCAACTCTAAAGCCAAGCCGATCCTCGGTGTGGCAGAACAGGTGGAAGCAAAGTTGGGAGACTGGGAAGGAAAAATGAACTTCACTGCCGTCAACATGGACGACTTCAACCTTGTGCTTGGATTGGAGTTCCTCCGCACCAGCAAAGCAGTTGTAATGCCTCACTTGAATTCTTTGCTTGTAGCAGGTGGACAAACTTGTCTAGTTCGAAGTACAGGTACTCCCACAAAGACAAAAGAGAAGGGCCGATACCTTTCGGCAATGCGAGTGATGGAGCCACTCAGAAAGGCGACATCTCAGATACCCCCTCGCATCAGAAACAAGAGACAAGATGCAAGCTCAAGCCAAGCCGCTCCGAGCCAGAAACCAAAAACAAGGAAGACTTGGATTCACAAGACTCACCAGCCTATCAAGACACAACAAGATTCAAGAAGACTCCAGCAACCGCCATCAACCACCGGCGCAGAGAGGACTACAGAGTTTAGAATAGGAGCTTTTTCTTTCATCTTTTGTAACTTAAGTGGGGGAGGATGTTAGAATCCAACCTTCCTTTACTTGTATTTCTCCTTTCTATTGCTTTCTAGGATCTTTCTAATAGTTTTCTAGGCTTTAGGAAGAATTATTATGTTACTGTAATTCCAGTGTTCACTGGGCAGATTTAGCTAATTCAAAATAAACCTCTATGAGGGGTATGAACCAATACCTCTCACCAGAAGTTGCCTTTGCTTAATTCATGTGTTGTTGCTAGCCTTTATAGATATTGTGCTGTCGCATGCTTTTAAGCTTTCCAAGACCCATCAAAATCCCTTGCAAAACAGATACACTCTCGTCGTCGGTCCCGCTTGTGCCTGCTGTGCGCACACAAGCGCCCCGATCGACCCTCGACCCTCGCTCTTGTCGCCAATAGGCAAGAGTGCCCATTCTAAAGCAGACCTCCGCTCGTGCCCCGAGCCTTGAGATTCACTTTCCGCACAAGGCTTGCGCCCTTGCCGTCCCATAGGCAAGAGCGCGCCGCACGGATCCGGTGTCAAAACACTCGGACCGTGACACTTAGGCACACTTAGCTTATTCATACCCATCTATACCAAGAAACTCTAGGAGCGGTACCTTAAAGCCAATTGTAACTCATTTTGGATGAAATAAACACCTTTAGCACTTGGGATCCACTAGAATAGCCATCTCTGAGCCTGTCCTTGATTTTTCCGATTGTCTTCCATTACCAACTGGGGTACTTCCATACACAATTATGGATATCCAAACTCTCTTCTTCCTTGGATCTACATAAAGTATCGCAAGCTACAGAAAGCATTCTACTACTCTGTTTATCTTGTTCAAGCTGGATATCTGTAAAAGACTGTTTTGTCCTGATTGAGCTTAGTGGTGTTAAGAATTTAGGAAAGTCATTTGGCTACGAGGTATGATAATTGTTGTTTATTGCTAATTATTGTATCGTGAAATAGTTGGTTACCAAAACTGTTCTTAGAAAGTGAAAGTTGAAACCTGGTGGCACTTGAGAGAACATAGTTACACATCAACTCTAGATGGATTGGTTAGTCAATGATCTCTCCTCTCTCCAAATCTAAGAATTAGTCAATTATGTTTACCCAAGGACAACAACCACGGTAGTAGTTGCGGAACTACTGGGCCGGGTCTTTCCATCTTCATGTTAAGAGAGAAGTTAGCGGAAGATGAACAATTGGAAAATGATGTCTAATTGCCTAGCGTATGACACCTTTGCTTGACTGTGTTATTTACCAGGTAATAAGTAAAGCACTTATCTGGTTTAGCTTAACAATCAACATTACAAAATCAAAGGAAAAAGAAAAAAGGACTTCAATAGAGAAAACTTCGGATTGCGAACGAGTTTTTAATTCTGTGATTGCATCATTTATCTGGTGGTTGTCGTATGGTAACATTCGTGGCGCTATGCCTTCTTTATTTGTGTATCACTATCTACAAGTTTGTAAATTAATATCTTATGTTGGATTTGACATAATTAATTTCATTTTATTGCTATCCTGGTGCATCTCATCTTGCTTCAATGCACATCGTTGACCTGTGTCTTGCTCTGTTTTTTTTTTTCTGTCGAGTTGATTCCTTATGAGTTTTGTTATTATGTGAAGCTATGTGCGGATCAGAGTACAATTGTACAAAGCATTCAGTTCTTTGTCAGCTAAATTTCGTTTTGGAGTTATTGTTGAGGATAGGAGCAAATGCTAGTTATTCTCGAACAAAATCATCAAAAAGAATTTCTGAGTTATTCTCAGACAAAATCATCAAAAAGAGTATCTCAGATGCCCTGAAATCATCAAAAAGAATTTCTGAGTTATTCTCAGACAAAATCATCAAAAAGAGTATCTCAGATGCCCTGAAACATCTGTTTTTACCATACAATATATTTTCAAGGCGAAGCAAAGGGTAGTTGAACAACTAGCAGCCAATTAATTTCAGTTTTGACATTGTTGATATTTATTAACTAGCCTTGACGCAGCACCATCTTCTGACATGACCAAATCTACTGTTCCCCTGTTTGCTAATAAGTGAAAAACATTAGGATTTGGAACACAAACTGAGGAGACCTATGTGATAAGCAAGACGATACAGATATGGACGAAAGTGTCCATGTGATGTGAAAAGGGAGGGAGAGAGAAACAATAGACCTAAAAGAAGAAATGTTTCATTCGTTTCAAAATAGCAATAAAACAGAAGTGTTCCACGTATTGACAAACAGATGAGTAATAGTTTTGATTGTGTTTTGCTATTTTCATTGAGAAGCATGCTCCCAAGTATCTTTAAGCCTTTCTGTGCCACAAGAAATTTGTCCTCGGGGATCTTATTGTATTTCAAACTTGCATTTAATTGAGAAAGCTTTTATGATTCCCCTGTCATCTGTATATCAAAGAGTGCAACCTTTGGTGGCTTGTAGAGTTGTAGGCATCCTTTAGAAGAGCCATCAGTTGAGATAAACCTATTCACAACCGCGGGGAAGGGATACCAATTTGATAAAATATCCCATTATCTTCATTTCCTCATTGCAAGCTTCTGCTGTTTCCTCTTTCATGTCCATAAAATCTGTAGCTCTTGCTAGTAAAAGTCGTGTCTTTTTTCCAGGATGGTATGATCGGTGGCCTCTAGTGGCCATTTTGTTCTTTGCTACTGCAAACACAGTCATGTTTCCCAAGGGGTTATTTGCTGACAATTCATTTTTGTACTATAGGTTGGTCACAGTACACTCAGCCAAATAGAGAAGCATATCCTAGGATTTGTGTGCTCTCCAGTACTGCTTCTCTCTTTCTACACGTGTGATTGTTTTCCAATAATAGTAGATCTGTATATACAAAGCTTGTTGAGCACAAAGAATCCAGTTATCCAGGTTAAGTTGCTTATTGTAGTGTAAAGAACTACTATGAAACGTTAGGTTGTTGTTTCCCGAGGTGTAGTGTCGTCTTCTCATGCAAATCATTGCTGCTGGTTGTCATCCTTATATTTCGTAATATAAAAGAACATTTTCCATGGTCCGAAGTGATCGCTGACTTACAGTCAAAGTCCTTGCCAGACTTTGTCATACTTGAATATTTCTGTTCTCAATATCCTGAAGTGCTAACAATTTTGGGGAAATCTCAAATCCTTTTGCCTTCTCTCCATTCATGCAGATGGAAATTGGAAAGGGGAAGAGGAGTTGACAATATTTACATAAAGTTCTGTTTCTATTCTATCGTTCAGTGTGTGCACATATATTCGTTGTGATGGATGGATTGTGCAATTTATCATCAATTTGATAATATTTTATTTGTATTTTAGTTGCTGTGTTGCTTATCAAACTTATTTGACCCTTCAGATTTTGTGTTTGATATGTTGTAGACCCATAAAAGGGCAATTGTGGGAGTATATGATCTTTATATTATTGGGTATGCAGGCTGAAAGACCTTCACCAGAAGTGCACAAAGGAGATGGATGCATATGGAAATTGCATGTATTACCACACAAATGAATTTGAGCTGTGCCGCAAAGAGCAGGAAGCATTTGAGAAAGTATGCCCTCTGGAATGATAGAGATAAGCTTTTTTATAAAGATAAGCTGATTCCTGCTAGACTGCTATAAGCTCTGTTTCTGTTGTTCATCATGAAAAGAAGTTGATGCATCTATTCTCCAAGGAGAAGTGCAGAACTAATAAATATTGTGGTGTTTTTTCTCTAAATCATGAAAAATAGTGGTGCCTTTTGAATCATCCATCATGTGTTGATTGTGGAGAATACAAAAATTGTATGGTTCTTTGACATTGATTGTAAGCATGAGATATCCTACCCTTTGCAATTAATTAGTGAAGGTATCGGCATTCATTAATAAATGTGTAATCATTGGGTTCTTGCGTATCTGTTTGTTTGTTTGTTTGTTTGTTTGTTTGTTTGTTTGTGTGGTGTTTGTTGAAGAATGCTTGAAACAATTAGACATTGAACATCCAACATTGGCCTCAAACACACAACTCATTTGGAATATGTGAAGCACTAATATTGCAGGCTGACTGCGTCTGCTGTGCAATGCCCTCGCAATTCATTTGCTATAATGGCGTTATTTGTTCAAGTAATGGTTTTACAAACTCCATTCGTTCACCCAGAACTATGCGCGTTGTTCTTTGTTCTTCTTCGGTTATCATGCTCACTTTTGACGCTCCCTCTAATTCTTAGTGTTGTGCTTGCATACCCTAATTGACTAAGAGAAGAACCGTAAGAAATTTGGAAACATAGTAAAATTTTATCTCTCTTCATTTCCAAACAGCCACCAGCTTCAACATCTTCATCAGTTGCTAGTTTGCTACAGCTGCCTCGGCATGACCCTCACCCTTACCCTCTCCGTCTTCAACACCATCAATCAACGTTTCACCATCACTCAATCCAGCTACAACGGCCTCATATTCTTCAGAATTATTACTATAATCTTGTTCATAATTATCACCCTTTTGTTTTTAACTGAAACTAGGATGTTAGTTTCTAGGGCATGCAGTAGACTTAGTTCGATACTTCGATGTACTGGGGTTGATGCAGTTTGTTCTAGTGGGGAATTTTGGTATTACGGTGGAGTTCTTTTTTTTTTTTTTTTTGGACATATACGGTGGAGTTCATTGGATATTAGTTGTGTGTTTAGCTCCCCTAATTTTGTAATGTGTAATATAGTTGAAGTTAATGGAATAATATCGTATGTAATGTTCTTTTATGGAGCTCCTCTTCTAAGTGATAGAAAAGAGGTTTAGGATTACATGTTATATTTGCTTAATTTGTACCCAAAATGTTTAGTGATAGGAGATTTCAATCAATTAGAAAAGTATGAGCATAAATTAGGGGTTCTAATTTGATTCAAGGATGGGACGACATGAATTGGCGGTAAAAAATCACCTTATTGAAGTTCCTTTTTCGGGACCAAAATTTACTTGGACATATAAGAGGGATAAACAGAATTAATTCAGAACGTTTAGATCAGGCAAATGATTGGTTTCATTCGTTCCTGGGTAGTAAATTGTTTAATCAACCCTTTATTGCTTCAGATCATGCAACAATAATTTTTGATAATAGTGTTGTTAAAAGGTCGAGACCTTATCAAATTGAAAATCGGTGTCTTCAATTTGTTGATGTTTGTAAATTAGTTGATGAAGTTTGGAGGACTTATAATCAAGGCTCAACAATGTTCTCTCGAGGAAATTAGTGTCCCTTCAAATTAGGATTCGTAAAAGGTGCCTCCAAAACAAAAATTATGGAAATAAATTGGAGGGATTTACATGACACGTTATCTTTGGTTGGTACAAACGTTATGAACTTATCTCAAGGTGCGGAATACATTGATAAGGTGAATGATGAGATTTCCCAAACCTCTATTAAACTCTAGTACTGGAAACAAATAATGAAGGAATGATGGGTAGCGGAAAGAGATCTACCAACAACACTTCTTTATTCCAGAGTTTAACTTCGGAAAAAAAGGAATGAAATTATAACCTTGAAGGATCAAAGCGGAATATAGATTGAAGGTCAAGAGCAAGTGCATGGATTAATGGTAAACTCACTAAAAAAATATTTTTTGTTGAAATGAAATTCTAAACACAACGAGGATGTGGAAATGGTGTTACAATAACTAGACCTTCCTCAAATCTCAAGTGCCAATTTGACCTTGTTAAATAGCCCTTTTATAGTTGTTGATATCTAATGGGCAAATCAAAATCTCCAGGTCCAAATGGGTTAACTGTAGGTTTCTTCAAAAAACATTGGGATAGGGTCGAAGATTCAATCTGTAAAGTCGTTAGGAGTTTTTTTAACTACGGGTTACTTGCTTAGGGAATGGAATTACTCCTTATTTGTTATGACTCCCAAACGGGATGTGCCTCAAGAAATTGGAGATTTAAGACCAATCAGCCTATGCTATACGGTGTAAAAATGTGCCTCCAAGTGCTTGGTTTCTAGAATGAAAGGTATGCTCCTAGGTATTATTTCTCTTTCTCAACACACTTTTATTTCGGGAAGATTCATGGCGGAAATGTTTTGTCATTTCATGAACTTGTTGAGAAAATTAATACTAGGCGAAGGGAAAGTGGTTATTTGACGTCACTCAAAATTGATATGAGTAAAGCTTATGATTATGTTCACTGGGATTTCCTCCTCCGGGTGCTTAGGGAATATGGTTTCTCAGGGCATTGGATTCAACTAATAAACCAGTGTGTTTTTATGGTGTCATATAAGGTTCTTTTAAGTGGTAATACTTCAGAGCAATTTCGACCATACCGTGGAATTCGACAAGGAGATCCTTTAGGTCCTTTTTTTTTCTTTTCTGCATGGATATTTTATCAAGAATGCTGCAACTTGAAAGTGATATGCATCTCTTTAAAGTTATTAATATGTGTCGGGGGTGTCCCATACATCGCACCTCTTTTTCGCGGATGATTCTCTCCTCTTCTTTACTGCTGCCAGAGATAGTTGCACTCAAGTTTCTCACATTATCAGCTGATTTTGTGCTATTTCTGGCCAGCAACTGAACTTACAGAAATCGTATTTTAAGGTTAGTCCTAATGCACACGAGGAAATGATGCTTTTAAGGAAATTTTGTAAATGCAACTGGTTCCATTTTAGGTTTCCATCTTGGAGTTCCGATTGACTTGGTAGGGAAGAAATATCTGAACTTCCAATTTCTTATTGAGGAGGGGGCTGTGAAAGAATCAGCATGGACCTCTTGTTATTTATCACAACCCTAGAAGCTGATCCTCATCAATTATGTACTTATTACAATGCATCGCATGCTCTCAGCTGTATGGAGGTTCCTCTTTCCATTTCTTTGAAATTGGATTCTATTGACCAGATTCTTCTCGGCATGGAAAAATAAAACGGGGATGCACTGGGTAAACAGGAAAACAATCCAAATTCCCTATGGATTAAAAGGTTTAGGAATTAGGGGTACAAAATGTTTAAATAAAGATTTACTGATGAAGCAGGTTTGACGACTGTACAATAACCCACATTCAATGCTGGCTGGGGTCGTAAGTCATAACTTTCATATGCCTCTAACAACAGGTATCCTAGCAGTGCATATAGGGAGGAACATTTCTTGGGGTATGCGTGGTATATGTAAAGTGTAACATAATTCTAGGGGTGTGAATGGAAGGTGGGAAATGAGAATCGTATTGTTGCTGGAAGGGATAAGTAGGTTGAAGGGGAAACTCCGCTTTTCGGTTCTCATGTAACTTTGAGGGAAGCCAAGGATTGGAAAGTGCACCACTTCATTCTACCAATGGGTAGGGGGTGGAATCATGAAAAGACCCATTCATGCTTTGATTTTAAGGATGCTTAGAGAATATTTAGTATGGAACTTCCGTCATCATATACTGAAGATTTCCTTTACTAGAAGTTCCGTAAATCGGGGAACCTTACAGTGAAATTTTCTTATGCTTCATTGGCAGCTAAAGATATGACCAGCACATGTAGATTCTGGTAGAGAATTCTACAAAACACTATGGTCAATGCGTATTCTTCCTAAATAGAAGCTTTTCCTTTGGAAGCTCCTTCAATTCATAACGAGATTTGGACAAAATTATATCTTGAGCGACGAAGAATGAAAATCCCAACATCTTGTGATCTATGTGAAAGCCAGGATGAGGACATCCAACATATTTTTAGATTATGTGAACTTACGCAACATATTAGGAGGGGTGAAGCACTTCAAATCCACTCAAAATACAATGAAGCTAATCTCTATGTCCTTTACAGAACACCTTCTTTTTTATATCCGACAATTTAATAGCCAGGGTGGTAATGACAGCCCAAGAAATGTATACTTTATTAGTACACTATGGGCTCTTTGGTTGACTAGGAACAATCGAGTTTTCAAGGATGAAGCCACAACCTTGTCTGCAGTTAAAGCCGAATTTATTAGGCTCAACAACAACATTACACTATGAAATAGGATTTTCAACCGCACCTGCAGTTTCTTCATCCACCGGAAAAGGAACTTCCTTATCCTTCGATTTTCTATAGGGATGAGATATAACATATATAATGGTAGATGGATCCTGGCACAAGGATACTAGGAATGCAGGAATGGGTTGGTACTTGTACGGACAACCAACGGGAACACCGATAATCTTGGGGGGTGGGGGGGGGGGTGCACAAACTGGTTCAACTGCCTCTACTCTACAAACGGAAGCCAATGTGTTCCTTGTTGGTCTTCAATGGGCTTCGCAAGGGCAATACCAAAGAGTAACAATCCTTACAGATTCAAACATGCTTATTGATTTGCTCCAGCGAGAGGAAGTTTTAGATATGCAGCTAAAATAGACGCTTCAGAAGATCAAAAAAATTGGCATGACCATTGATTGGTGCTGTATCATATCAATAACGTTGACCGTGACATAGTTCACCAAGCACTTTTCCTAGCAAGAGCATTTTCAACTTTATTTATTTATTTTAATAATTTTCCTTAGTTTTGTTTCTACAAGCTTATGTCAAAGAAATAAAGCTGACCCAAAAACTACTCATCTAGAACTATGGAAGATATTCAGTTCTTTCGGTTTATATTGAACTACATGTTATGCTATCAATATAAGCCTTGCAGAAACTTACAACTATGCCGATTGGGCGGGAATCTATATTTTATAAGGAGGTTGTGCACATAACATGTTTATTTGCAATCAATAATAGATCATTTGGTTAACCTGCTTCATTTGTCATCTAGGGATACTTTAAAATGAATTTTGATTAGAATTCATTGCAACATTATGACTAAAATTTCTTTTAAAGGCTATTAGTAAAACTTTGATATTTTTGAAAAACTTATTGAAACGAATTAAACAATACTTTACATGATTATAGTTTTTTTCAAAAGTATTCTTAATAAACATAAATTACAAACTTTAGGATCCTCATTAACATGGGAATACGACATCAATTGTATGGACCCTTACTAACCCCCCAATGTAATTTTTTTTTTTTTTTGGTGTGCTTGAATTAAGGAATCTTAAGAATTAAAATTATCGCCCAACAAGACAACTCATTGAGAAATGTATTTGACTTATCTAGTCTACCAACTTTAATCGACTATATGCATCTTTCGGAATATATTATTCACGATTTATGGGTTGAAATGTTCTCAATTTATCGCCTTCTATATCAAAAGGTGTTATATCACTTCCCTATCACAAAGGGAGCAATGTAAAGTATAGTTATTCTAGATGTACTCCCCCGTTTTCTGAAAAAATGCATTACTTTGGCATAGTTTTACATTATTTATATATGCTGAATTTGACTTAGTTTTTTTTTTTCTTTTTTTTCTTTTTTTTTAAAAAAAAAAAGAAAAAAAAGAAAAAACATATGTTAGCATATACTATGTTGTTGGACTAGTCACGATATATTTATATAATACGAACTCTTTTAACAATAGACATTTAGAGATATAGTGATAAAGTTGCATTGACAAGTATGTCAATCAAACAGGTGAAATTATTTGGAAACAAAGGGAGTATAATTCAAGCAGCCAAATCAAGACATCATTTCTTATGCAGGTGTAACATCATTTACGGCATAAATCACGACAAAAATGTAACAACTAGCAAAAAGTCAAAGATAAAAAAGGGGAAGAACAATTAAAATATAAATACTTACTACAATTAAAAAACTTAAATCTTACTATAAAATAGCAATAAAACCGTAAATTTCTTCCACCATTATTACGGTCACGCTCTCCCTACCTCCTCTCTTTTCACTTCAATTCTTATTGAATTATGAATTCATTTCTTTTGTTTAGCACAACACCAGTCTATCTCCACAATAAAACCCGGCATACTTCACATTCTAGGTGTAAAATTAAGCATATCCTATTGCACATAGGCTCATCATAAGAAAAACAACCAAATATCTCCATTAAATTGCCCACACATAAGAAAAAAATATTGATACAATAAGAATTCAAGATAACAACATTACACAAAACACCACAAATTGACACTTCAAAATGACACAATAGAGAGAACCATTAAATGTCAACAAACAGGGATGGGAGATAGGTGGTTTTACTGTTAATATACGGCTAAACAGACCGACAGAAGATCAAAGGCGGCGGCGGAGGCTGTTGCTGCTGATAAAAGCAATGATTATAAAGCTGATTGGGGTTAGGTTTAGAATTACCAGGAACTGATTTGGATTGAGATTGCGATTCAATAACAACAAACAAGCGTCCATGAAGACAAGAGGCACAAACGCCAATTGTACTACTAAAATCCGATAAGTGTTTCTTAAGAGAGTCGAAGAGCTGAGAGAAAGAGAGAAGAATGTGGAATGTGTTAGAATATTTACTTTGAAAATATATTCTCTTATGCTAGCTATCTACTTTGACTAACGTATGCTTCGTATAAATATATTCTCTTATTTTATTTCCTTTGATTAACGTATAGTAATATTTTACAACTAAGAGAATACAGAGTATATTCTAATAGGGATAATTTTTTCTTTAAGGTAACAAGATAATTTTTGATAAGAGCGTCAAGGGTCTTTTAGTGCTCTTTGAACCTTGGGTACCTTAAATTAGTTTTGGGCCTTGATTAAAGAGAGTTATCGAATCGGATAATGCGGGTATGATCATATCGTACTTTAGAATAGATATTTTAATAAGGAAATTTGGTTATGTAATTTGAAATGAAATAATATTAAAAAGGTTATAATAATATCTAATTTAATTTTTTTTAATAATATAATTAATAAAATAATATGTGTAGCTTTATATTTTGTAATGGACAAAAAACGAATGTTAGCTATGTGTTACAAATCCATTAGACGAAGGAGTGCACGTTGTTAGGCAAATAATTGCGAGCAAAATAAAAAATAAAACACACTATTTTATATGTTCATTTTCTTCATCATGTAAGACAATGAGTCCATTTTTTCCCCCACTATTTAGATGTTTAAATAGAGACGATGTCAATTACTTAGTCGCTCTCCCATCCTCTCTCCCTCTCTTATTTTCTAGGTTTTATTTTCTTGGGCGCCGTAGGCCGGAAATAGTCTAATTTCTTCGGAAATTAGACTATTTTCGACCATTTTCCTTCATTTAATTCAGTTATTGTCTCCTAAATTCAATAAATTTTCACCATATGCGCGGAGTCCGTCCCTGTTCGTTAGTCTCCCTATGGTGGAGTTAGTATTAGTATGTTTGGTTTGTCGTTCAGTGGATTTATGTAGAATTGGTTCGTTGTTAAAGTTTTATTCGGGATCGCAACATATATCAATATTTCGAGTACCTTCAGATGAATCAAGTGGAAACCATACTCGCGGCTACAACAAATCGTTAGACCCTCTCTCTGAAAAGGCTGCATGTTCCAGCGTTATATACGGGAGACGTTCTACAGTGCAAGATTCATTCAACGACCGTAGTTTTTATGAAGGAAACCTTTATTTGATTCAATTTGTCATGTATTTGTTAAATCTATATTTCTCTTGTAGATGTCGTATGACTTTTTATTAATGAATTAATTTTCCTTTCAATAAAATAAAATAAAAATAGAGACGATTTGTTTTTAAATGACTTGTCCAAAATAAATAGGAACAAACTAAATTTGATGTTTTATGCATTCAATAATTATAAAGAACCTTCCTATTTTCTTCTCAATGTTTTAATGATTTTTGTATAGATTGACTCCCTATTTGTTTGTGGTCGACCTGCTGCTAACTTCCTAATGAAGTTATGACACTCTTCTTTCACCTTAAACCCAAAATAAATACCCAAAAATTAAATAAAATAAAAAAACAAAAAAAAAATTACGAGAAGAAGAAACTTTCAAGTCACCTCCGCTTTCTCTCTCATCAAAATCCTAATATTTTCTCTTCACAATCTTCGCCTTTCTCTAAATTCTCTGTTATTAATCCATTCTATTGAATTTATTTTTTCTGCATTTACAATTTTCGTCTGCTAATTCAGGTTTGTTCATTTTTGAAATTGATCGATATTCTTTTGGATTTCTTAATTTTGTTAGGGTTTAATGGTTTCTTGAATTTTTTGTTTGATGATTTTTGATTTGAATTCGTTGTGCTGATTTGGTTTCAGGGGGAAATTAAAATGTCGTCAAATATGTTTTCAAGACTATTTGGTGCAAAATCTCGGGAGGTAGCTACTACTGAGAGTACTTTGTTGACGTTGGCAAAATTGGATGAGGTTTGTATTTTCTAATTTTAAATTTAATCTTTGTTTTTAATTTTGTGTTTGTTGAGATTGTCAATTATGCTGAAAAGGGTGAATTCGTCTGATCAAATATGGAATTAATTATATGATTTACTGTTGAATTTGAAAGGAAAAATTGTTAATTACTCCGTAGGTGATAAACTGTGTTGAAACAGAGGGTTTAAGTTGCATTGTGGGTGTTGAAATTAAGAAGTTCAGAACTGATTAATTGTGTTCCTGTCAAATTAATGGTTGATTTGCGTTTGATACTCAGTGAAGGCATTGGATCGAGGTGATAAGGCCAATTTTTATCTCATTTCTTAGCTCGAGTAATCGAATTGTGATTATGCTTCTTTTATGATGATATTCATATAAAGGAAATATGATAGATTGATAGGGTAGGGAGAGTGAGGGAAGGAGATTCGAAGTGTTTCGAATTCCTTGGAACTGAACAAGTGAATTTCTAAAAACATGTAGACATTGATAAGAATAGCATTCGTCTTGGGACATCTTTGTATCTTCTGGTTGACTTATGATCACTTCAATTGCCTTGAATGAACTGCTAGAGACGCTTGTACTGTTGGTTAATTGTTATAGCCTTATATTCTATTTTTGTTACATTTCCCTTTTGTTTTTATTTTTTTATTTTTTATGAATGAGAAGCACGATAAAGAGAGGTGGAATGAAGGCGTGGTGTCATCTATACTCCAAGAAGGGTAGAACTTAGCTCGTACACTCTGGTTCTTTCTCCTACTGTTTCAATGGACGGTCGGTGATGAGGGAGCTCGAAGGGATGGGGAACTGTGCAGGATTTGTTCATTACTTTCGAAGTACTAACCTTTCCAACAAAGAATTAACTCCCTGTGAAAAGTGTAATCAGATGATTGTTTTCCCCTGCTCGTTTCCTATCATCACCAGTCTCAGTATCAACTTCTGTCAACCTAGACGTTTCCCTTGATTGGAATAGATAGGTGTTACCTTTTGGTTTGCTTATGAGCTCCCATCTTGACTCTCTCTCACTCTCGCTTACACACATACACTCACGCAGAGAAAACAGTAATTCAAGGGTTTGTACATGGGCACTCTTCCTAATAGTATCCATCTGGAAATAATTGTCTGTCATTCTATTTTGGGGTGTCATTAAACAACTCTCATATTCATGCTACATCATTTTACTTGTTAATTCATGG
Organism: Spinacia oleracea; assembly: GCF_020520425.1. Taxonomy (NCBI): domain Eukaryota; kingdom Viridiplantae; phylum Streptophyta; class Magnoliopsida; order Caryophyllales; family Amaranthaceae; genus Spinacia; species Spinacia oleracea. The sequence continues at coordinate 180,753,536 of NC_079490.1, forward strand.
CTTCGTGCTGTATTTTATCACAACCTTATGTAAAAAGTGTACTTTAACAAATATAATTAGTTTGCTATTGGGGGTCAGACCAGCAGAGCATTTAAGACTTCTTGTTATCTTGTATTAGTTTCCTTATATAGCTCAAGGGGGGCTTCCTTTTCCTTATGCTGTGAAAACATCTTTAGTAAGACAAATGAGTATGCTACTATGCTGGTTTACAAACATTGAAGCTGGATAATCTCAGAGTACTGTTCAATGGAAGTGTGGATCATGTTATTTCACAGAGGTGGTTGAGCAATGAGTTCATTTACACCATTTACTAGAAAAGAACTCAAAGAGAAGAAAGACCTGATGTGTTGGGAACTGACTGGCTTAAATATAATATCACATGTTGTAGCTGCTATAGGACAAAAGCTCATTTTTGAAGTGATCAGATGTAATATTTAGTAATTAATTAACAGATTTGATGGCGCTTAGTCCATTTGCAAGATATTTCTAGTCAATGTTTCCTCGTGCTCTCTCTGTTGCAACTTGAAAGATTTTGGTTCAGCATGCTCAACTTAAAAAATTTGTTCTTGCATGCTACAATGGAAATGGGACTTGCAGTTTGCACGAGTTGCTAGTTGAACGAGGATTTCTATTTCCTTGGTATTGCTATATGCGCCCACTGATCTGCAATGAAGTTTTCTTTATTACAAGTACTATTTTGTTTTGCCCCAAAATGAAGTTTTCCCTTCAACTCTTCCTTTTAAAGTCAAAGATCACAATTTTATTTTCCACTTTCTCCTCTCATCACATCAACCCTGTTGGCTATTTCTATCCGTCTTCATAACTTTTCTTACCTCTTTTGTGCTTTCTATCCACTTTCACTATTTTTTATTTTATTTTTAATTAAAAAATAACTCTTTCAATCAGCGGCTAAGTTAACTAGGAAATTTGCCGTCACTTATAGCAAAGGGACATAAAACTTTTCACATTATTTAGTGCGCTATACGTAGCCCTTACCTCTTTGTTTGCTTAGGAAGTCTCCTACGAATATTGGAAAAGCATGCTACCTCTGAATTTTGAGGCAATATGATTGTGATTGCTTTGAGTTAAATGTTTGTTTCTCATTGTTGCTTGCATGTCTTATTTAATATCATGTATTTTAATAATTAATAGCCAGTAATTGTGTAAATATCATGTATTGTAATAATTAATAGCCAATTATTGTTTAAATATCATGTATTGAAACATTGATCTCTGTTTGCCCCTTTACCACTTTGGTTGATTGTTTCGATTGTCATATGGTCTGCAGACACTTGAAATGCTAGTGAAGAAAGAGCAGGTCTTAGAGAAAAGAGCTGCTGCAGAAGTTCAAAAGGCAAAAGAGTTCACAAAAGCGAAGAACAAACGCGGTATGTTCCTGGAATCTTAGTACTTTTCAAGATTGAAATATTACATGTCTTCTATTAGTTATTGCAGGGTTCTGACTGTATAATTGCATTTCTATATTTTCTAACTACATGGTTGCATATTGGTATTTATGCAGAGTCAGAACTCTATTATTTTATCATTGAAACTTTGGCTAAGCATAAATCTAGAGGTGGCTCTTATTTATCGGAATTTTTATGGCCAGTGGTTAGTCTGATTAATTGGAGATTTGAGCATAATGCTATACCTTTGAATTTGGAAACTTGAACTTTAGGATTTAGTTTTAATAAATATTCTGTTTACAGTTCTGCATGCATTGTTGGTTATGTGATAACTAAAGCAAGGCATCTCTGCCCAATGAGTATGGACTTTGACTCTGCATTTTTGTATCTGACTTTGTTGCTTCATTCCTGTGAAGCTGCGATACAATGTTTAAAGAGGAAGAGGTTGTATGAACAGCAAGCAGAGCAGGTTGGAAATTTTCAGCTGCGAATCCATGATCAGGTTAGTACTTGACTATGTTCTCAAGTATAGTAGTTTTTGCGTTCTTATCCACTGCTTTGTGAAATACTCTTAAATAGATTTGTGTTGCGTCTAGATGTGGATGCTATTTTGGGGGTTCTTGTGCTGCTCTTTTCCTACATGAGCTTTGTGTTTTAATTGTTCATATAACTTCTTTGAGATGCATGTTTTAACAAGTACATAACCTTGAATATTTTTGCTGGTTTGTTGGCTCGCAGATCATAATGCTCGATTCTGCAAAGGCAACGACAGAGACAGTTGCTGCCTTAAGATCTGGTGCTAATGCTATGAAGGCCATGCAGAAAGCAACGTAAGTTTGAGCTCCTTCAATTTCGAATCTATGATTCCAGGGTTTGTTGTATGTTCATTAGGAAGTCTGATGACCCTAAATGCTTAATGTGGATTGGACAACAGTCCTAGGAAAGGTCATTACAAGTGTGATCTTTGACTTCCTTAGTATCTAACTACCCCTTCTGAGATGAATGTTTTAGCCCTAGTTAGAAGTGTTGACCTAGAGGTTTGTTTCGCTTGACATAAGTCCATAAGCATTTCAACATTTCTAGGTATGTGCATATAGCCCTCCATTGGGAAGGCGTAGGCATGTCTGGCTTAGTCCAAGCTAGACCAGATCTGCTTTTGGCGAATTTGGCCAAGGCGTCTTAGATTTTGATTGGCGCATCTTGTATGCATGACCAGGATGGCTGGTCAGCCTGGCAGCTGGATCGTGTCTAACTGGTTCCATCTGGCCGGGTGGATTCAGGCTTTCATTGCTTCCTGTTTGACTCCTTTTCTCCACCCCCCCCTCAAAAAGATCTGGGAAAAGAACCCAGAAACAGCTGATCCTTTCTATCTTCTATAGATATTGCTGTCCTATATTTTTTTTTGGAGGACCCTGATTTTACTGACTTTGTGAACATTTAGGGCCTTTTAGGCTGGTTTGGAAGAATAAGAGGTAAAACAGCTGACCATGTGTCTTCACCAAGACCGGCTAAGAATGAGCTAGCCTGTGTCTTCAACAACCTTTTTCATTTATATTCATGAAGCTCAGTTGCAATCCTATCCATTGGGGTGTGTCTAAAGTCTAAACCTGACTGTGTGTCAATTTTTTTGGGTCCTTGTAATTTTTCCTGCTTGGTGGGATCAAAATGCCACTGGGCCACTGAGCCTCCTTTACCACAATAACAGGGTTTTGGACTATGAATTTTCATGGATATCCCTGTGAACATGTCATGTGATGATTACAGATATCCCTGTGAACCTCTCATGTGATGATTACAGATAAATTAAGCACCGATGCGCAGATAAGTCATGGCTAAGACTCCCCTCTGATTGCTCTCTTTAGCCCTGCTAAATTTGCTAAATTGCCCCAGGGATAGATTTTCTTATATGCACTACAGTTTGGCATTAAATGATGGGATAATGAAGAACAAGCTCGTTTCCTATTAAAAAGAGCAGGAAATCGATAAAGAATGGAAGAAGTTGATGTAAAATAGATATACCCCGAAATATCAGAGGCTTAAGAGTTAAGAACTTAAGACTGCCTTAAATTCAGCTCCCAATCCCCCATTTGTAGATTAGATAATTGCTGTAGGGTTTGAGGCACTCGTATTTTCATGAAATACGAGACAGCTTATTTTTTGTTACACTTGTTATTGTCATTAAATTGATCTTCTGTCTCTAGGCAATGGCTCAATGGAGTCAGTGGAAACTGGAAACTGAAGATTCTTCTGAGCATTTTGAGAGGGAAAGAGGGTGTACCTATATGTCTTTACTGTGCCTTGGCAGTCCAATTTGTTTTTATCAATAGTTCAGTAATTTTACCAGAAAGCATGCATTACCTATGATATGATCGTTATTGCTTGATTTACTTGGATAATCAAGGGAATGTCTCCTGTCTCAAACAGGTCACTGTTGCTGTCAATATATCCTATAATTATAACGTGCTTCCATATCTAAATGTAGTACGTATAGGGGCAATTTTCTAAAATGATTAGTGTCTGTATTTTTTCTGGTGATGCTTTATTCCCTAATTTAAAAATAGATCACTAGTTATAATCCTGTCAAAAATGAACTTAAACCAAATTAGAACAAGTAGCTAGTGTTGGTTCTCAACTGAAACTAGCTAGTGTTCAACTGCAATGTTCATCTCTTAATTTGGTACTGGTTATGAGAAAGTTGCTCATTTTTACATTACAGGAATATTGATGACGTGGACAAGACAATGGATGAGATCAACGAGCAGACCGATAATTTAAGACAGATACAGGAGGCACTAGCTTCTCCTATTGGTGGTGCAGCTGATTTTGACGAGGTACGTAAGGGTTTTAGAAAAAAAGTGTAGCTCTACAAATGCATCACTTATGTACTACTCCTTAACTTTTTTTCTCTGTTTATTGTTGGTATAAAAGGATGAATTGGAAGCCGAGCTTGAAGAACTTGAAGGAGCTGAGTTGGAAGAACAACTTCTGCAGCCAGCTACGACTGCCCCTATAGCACCAATTCATGCTCCAGTGATGAATCCACCAAGGCCGACGCCTCAAAAGAACACCGATGAAGATGAACTCGCTGCATTACAAGCAGAGTTGGCTCTTTAAACACTTCTTCTTTTTTCATGTTTATAAATCTTGTGCCAGAAAAGAAAATGGCCGAAAAAGGGGAAAGAAAAACAATTCCTTATTGATTGATGGTGGTATATTAAAAAAATGAGTGTTGATAGCATCTCGTTGTCGTGTGTACTATATGACCTCATATTTCTTGCTAATGTTACTGTTTAATTCCTTCGGCGAGAAACTTTTGGTGATAGATTTAAGTTAAGAATCCATAACTTATTTTTTACATTCACAGCAATATTCTATGTACAATGAGTTGTAAGTTGTAACCTCTTATTCCGTAACTTAGTTGAAAGTTGCAGGGTACAGCTAGTTGTATAGCGAGAAGATTTTGGTGGCAGTTGCTGTACAAAGATTTTGTGTTGCGGTTGAGGTGTTGGTCAACAGACCATTTCAGACTGTCAGAAATGCAAATGGTTTTATTTATACAAGTGGTGAACTCGCAGTTCATTGTCGTATTGTAAAATCTCAGCCAAATGACATACTGTGATACTGGAGCTAGCTTGATATTCTTCTTAAATTTTATTCCCGCCAACTTGATCCGTTTCTCAACTTGCTTATTTACATGGGGGTTGTACGTTAAATATTGCACACCAAAGCTAAAATTGACGTAAAATGTTTAAAAGTTATTTACTCCTCCGTTCCTTATTGTTCTTTCCATTTGGAATCTTGACATTATTCATTATGAAAGAGAATCTTTTGAATTATGTTTAATACTTCATCCGTTCCGGAAATATCGCATCATGGTTGACTTTTATTCTTTTAACCATTACTTTGACTCTTAATATCTCTAATCCTGTGCAAGTAAAAATAATAAAAAATTAATATTTAGAAAACATTTATCGATACGAATCTAACATGACTCCACATGACTAAAATTTCAATACGTACGAATCACAAAAAATGGGCAAAGTCGTAGTGTGAATAGTGTAAAAAATAAATGATTTCGGAACGGAGGAAGTATATAAGAAAAATCATAGTCATATGGGGTCTTGTTTGATTCGTCTCAATGAGTACTTTAACAATATGTAAATTTTATAATTTTTAATAACACGTAGTTAGAGATATTAACGATGTAAAATTTGCATTGGCTAGTGTGCCAAAGGGAAATGAGAAGAACATTTAGGGACGGAGGGAGTATTATTTAGTGATAAATTTTTTTATTTTAATAAAACATATTTTTACAAAATCACTAATAATGTATTAAATTAACATTTAACACTTTAAAATGTTTATATGTCAACTTTTTTATAATAATATAAAAGTTAGAGAAAATAAGGTAAAAGTTAGATAAAACTAGGTAAAAGTTATGTTGGTGTACAACACCTTGTGCATGCAAGACCTTTTGAATTACTCCCTCCGTCCCGGAATACTTGACCTGTTTTCCTTATCGGGTCGTCCCTTAATACTTGACCTGTTTCTAAAAATAGAAATATTCTAACAATATTATATTATTTCTCACTCCACCCCTATTAACCCACCTACCCCCTACTCCATACAAAAAATAATTAAAAATTCAACACCTACTCTCCCCCAACCCCACCCCTTTACACATTTTCCACTAACTACATTAAAATAATACCACACTATCAACTACTACCTATTAAATTAAATAAGTCAATTCAAGTCCCTTAAAATATGTGCCGGTCAAACCGGATCGAGTATTCCGGGACGGAGGGAGTATAAATAAGTCCTCTCCTGTTAACTTTTACACCCACTTGTTTTTATTTTTTTAATTACTCCACTTGCATCATTGTTATATTAAATATAATTCAACTATGTTTTCTTAGTATTTATGCCGGTCGACATGTAACTTAAAAAAAATTACAGAGGGAGTACTCTGTAAATACAAGTAAAAATGTCGTTAACTTATCTTGTACAAGATTGTCAGTTAATCCATATGCTATTATGATTTACGAGAATAGTAGATTATGAAAAGTTCAGATAAATGAAATTAGGTGAATAAAACGAACTCTTAATTTATCAAAAATTCATTAAAATTATGCTTATCTTGATCATATTATTTTGAAAGGGTAAGTAAAGCAAAAGGCAAACATCTGGTTTCAAATTGGGGGGAGTATGACAAATTGAGAATCACATCATCACATGGTTCTATCTGAGTGTGGCACAGAGGCACATGCTACGACCCAAGAAAGACAGTGAAGTTGATTAGTCAATCAGCCATAGATTGAGCGGCTTGAATGCCAATCACTACAGTAGGCAATATATACCAAGTTACCAATGAACAATTTTGTATTGCTGTCAAAAACAAAACAACAACAACAACAAAACAATTTTGTATTAATTTGTTTAGTAGCTACAAATTCGTAATCAAGATTGAGGAATGGAGTTTAGGAGATGCATTAGATTTTGCATATTCTAGTAAAAACAATTTGATGAGTTTGTTCATGGGTTAGATAGGTAAAATTGTGCATAATTGAAGTAGCATGATGCATCACTACGTGCCGATCTGTTAATTAAGGTAAAAGATTTCTGGAATAAGTACTCGTATTAAGTTGGAATATATCACATAGTGATATTCTATATACACAATTTTATACTTTTAACTTCTTACAGACTAAATTTAATTATTGGTTCTACTATAAATTAGAAAGACGTATATCCAAACTTCTTAGTCCGTAATTAAAGCTTATTTAAATTTGTTGTCACAATTTAGTTATGGATAAAGTTATATTGACCTAAACAGTGGACAAATTATATTTAGCAATCCGGAATTCGGGTTAAATAAGTTCGAGCTACTTTTATTTTTTTAAGAATATCTTTTTTTCGACATAAAGAAAAGTACAAAAGTATGACTTAAGAAAATCTTAAACTAAAATAAAATCGAGAGTGATTGATGCAAGTTAACTGCGTTTGCGATGGCTTGTGAGTCATGCATGTAATGAGCCCGCCTTACACTTTCGTAATAACCTTATTGTAAACCATACACTTGTTAAAAGGTTTTTCATGTGAAGAATGGAAGCAAATCAGTATGACCCTTACCCGTTGAATATTAAATTTAAATCCTTTTTCAAATCCATGAACATTTTTTAAAATAAGAATGTCAACTTTGTACAAAATAGTACAATTGGGCTAGGATCTCACAACTTATGTTACTCCCTTTGTACTTTAATTTTCATTGTATAACTTGAATGGGGGATATGATTTCAAGACATGACTCAACACAAGTATCTTTTAATCCTATAAGTCAAAATTTAGAAAAAGATCGGTAATAATTAGTAATTAATAATTAATAATTAATAATTAGTAATTAGTAATTAATTATTAGTAATTAATAATTAATAATTAACAATTAACAATTAATAATTAAAATTAATACTACTCCATATATTAATTTATTTTTAATTTATAGTTTATTTGTTTGTTATTACGCTTTACTCCGTAGATAATATGGAGTATTTATTAATAAATGAATAAAAGCCATCAAATGTCCTTAAATGTCATTTTACATTGCTGCACCCAAAAGCGAATGATTTTACCATACATATATTTAAACAATCAATAGTCAAATAGCCAACAAAAGCAGCCAACTTAAACAGCCAGTCAAACCAGCGAAATAAAACAGCCGACAACCAACAGCCTACAACCAATTGCCAAACAGGGCCATAACAACGTTAGTTCCACGACCGACCCAAAGAACAACAAATTACGTGGACCCATCCCATGCAAATGAAGACTGTCTGTCCTCCAGGCTCCAGCCTAGCCAAAGGCAACAAATCCTAGGCATAGGCAAAGGAATCCCACTATTTTACTTTTTACCAACGGCTCCTCTTATGGTGGACCCACCTAAGTAACCGTTGTCAAAGGGGGACCACAGTATTATTCCGTTTTCAAATTATATAACCGTTACATCCCCCATTCTCCCTCTTTCCTCCAACTCAAAACCCCTTCATTTTTTTCTCCAAACATACCCAAAAATTTTATACCCTTCAATTTTGAAGTTTAATTTTTCAAATATCAACAACATGACTGTTGAGGTTTCATCAGTCGAACAAACCCAGAAAGAAGAGGTTGTGATTTCTGAAAGTGATGCTAAATTGGTCAATGAAGAGTCCCAAAATGTTGAGGAAAACACCCAAAATGTAGAGGATGAGCCTAAGCCAAAATTGGTTGAAAAAAGCTCTTCCTACAGAGAGGAGAGCAATTACCTCTCCGATCTAAAGGACGGCGAAAAAAAGGCGTTATCTGAGCTGAAATCGAAGGTCGAAGAAGCAATTTCGACGAATACCCTCTTTAAATCAGAGGAGAAGAAGGAAAAGGAAAACCAGACAGACGAGAAGAAGGAAAAATCAGAGGAAACACCGGAGGAAGGCGAAAACCCAGCTGAGGAATCTAGCAAAGAAGAGGAATTAGAGAATAAAATTGAGGATATTTCCATTTGGGGAGTGCCCTTATTGCCTAACAAAGGGTCAGAAGGTACTGATGTTATTTTGCTCAAGTTTTTAAGAGCTAGGGAGTTTAAGGTCAATGAGGCATTTGAGATGCTTAAGAAAACCCTTGTTTGGAGGAAGGATTCCAAGATTGAATCCATTTTAGAGGAGGATTTAGGGGAAGATCTTGCAAATGCAGCCTATATGAAGGGCAAAGACCGCGAAAACCATCCGGTTTGCTACAATATTTTTGGGGTGTTTGGCAATGAAGAGCTTTATCAGAAGACTTTCGGGACCGAGGCGAAAAGGGAGCAATTCTTAAGGTCAAGGTTTCAATTCATGGAGAAAGGTATCGAAAAGCTCGATTTTAGGCCTGGGGGTGTTACTTCAATTCTTCAAGTTTATGATCTCAAGAATTGCCCTGGACCTTCTAAGAAGGAAATTAGAAGTGCTACTTTCAAGGCTGTTGGACTTCTTCAGGATAATTACCCTGAATTAGTTGCTAGAAATGTGAGTCTTTCTTAATTAATTGTATATATTATATGTGATTATATTGTGTAAGTTTGCTAATGTTCTATGGCTTTTTTTGTGTGTGACAGGTATTCATTAATGTGCCATTTTGGTACTATGCTTTTTATTCCCTTATTTCACCTTTCTTGACACAAAGAAGCAAGAGCAAATTAGTTGTTGCTAGGCCAGCTAAAGTTACTGAAACTCTTCTGAAGTAAGTCATTTTTTTTATGACAGTTGATCTTTAATTTGTGTAGCAATACTTAATTGTACAAAATTGTTTTATAGGTATATCCCATTGGAAGAAATTCCAACACAGTATGGTGGGTTCAAGCGCGAAAGCGATTTCGAGTTTAATTCAGAAGATGGTGGAGGAGTTACCGAAATCTGCTTGAAACCAGGATCAACAGAAATAATTGAGATCCCAGAAGCTGATGTATGAGCCCCAAAAATAAAAATCACAAGTTTTGATTGATTTGAGTATTGTATTGTGATATGTAGTTGGGTTTAATGAAGGTAATTTGAATTGCTGTAACAGGGTGGAGCAACATTAATATGGGACATGGCTGTTTTGGGATGGGAAGTGAGCTACAAGGAGGAATTTATTCCAACAGATGAGGGATCTTACACCATCATAATCCACAAGGAGAAGAAGATGGATTCGGTTGAAGAGCCTGTTCGAAACTCATTCAGAAACAATGAGCCTGGGAAGGTTGTGCTTACAATTAAGAACCATTCCAAGAAGAAGAAGCGCGCCTTTTATCGATACATGAATCAGAAGAGCTGTTCTGTGTGAGATAATTAAAGGCTGGCTAATGGAGGGTTTGTGTTTATATGTTCATTTTGTTGCTGGTTTAGAGGAAATTATAGCTTTCTGTTGTGGAGAAAATTCTTTTAGGATGATTCTTGTCTCATTCTTTTTAGGTGAAATTTGATGTATTCATTGTTCTGATTAATTAAATTCTTCAAAGCGAAAATGTGAATCCTTTTTTCTAATGTGTCCTTTGTTAAAATCTTTCTATTTCTTGTTCAATGAAAAATGCAAGTAATGAATACAAAATTCGATCAAAACGACAGAAAATATATGCAATTCACATAAGAATCAAGTCATTAAGTACCAAGCATCAACTTTTCTCATGATTGCTGTTTTGCCTGTGATTAACTCCAAAAGAACAACTGTATTACATCACTTTTCTCTGTCAGTTGTTGTGTTATATGATACCTAAACAAAAGGAACATATGTGTCATGTTAGTTGGTAAAATGTATGCAATTCTCAGTAATACAATGTGTACAATATGTACTAATTTACTTACTCAGGGATCAAGATAACTTGTTGTGCCAATGAGTCTTGTTGATACGTATGATGTTTGGAGTCTTCACATCTCTATGGACTATGGATGGTCTGCAACCATTGTGCAAGTAGTCTACTCCTATACATACAGTTGAATTATGATACTCGAGCTTAGGTTTATAAAACTTAGTCGGGAATGCTGTAACATTGATTGCTAACCTTGTGCAGCTTATTTTGCTATTTGTACTCAAACACCCTGAAGCTGCATTTTCGTATCATTTTTTACCATTAAAAAACGATTAATCATTCTGCTCAAAATACAATACTACAGAAAGTAAAGCAATTGACGTGAGTAATACCTGGGATAAAAGTTTGCAAGTAAAGCATGGGTTTTCCCGGCCTCCTGCCCTGTTAAAATATTAATCTAGAAAATCTAGATAATATGTTTGTAAAAATTTAGTAGTGAAATGTATTGTGTAGAAAAATCTAGAAATATGATTGTAAATTATAATCTAGAATAAACTTAGAAAATGTATAGAATTATCCTAAGAAAAATCTAGATGAGTTGTATTTGCATAAGTTTAGGATGGGCTAATCAAGGAGCTCCCACAAAATATGAAGGGTAGAAACAAGTGTTCTACCAAAACAAATAGTGTTGTACATTTGTTATTAATGTAATCAATGATAACAATGTAAATTTGTTATATTATTCGGGTCCATCAAAACTTCCGCGTGCGTCCTCAAATTTTTATCACGCCTTTAGTAGAAGATATACTATATTTTTTCAAAATTTCATCATCCAAATTGGAACTTTTACAAGTTTATTCTTATTCGAGTGAGGTTAGTATCTATTACCATCAAACTGTTAGCACAATAGGTTTCAAGTTTCAAGTAGAATTGTTTGTCTAAAGTTCCTAGTTACAGGACAGACCTTGAACCAAGCTCAAATAGTTGTTATGATCTTAGATGTTTGGCCTAGTAACTAGTGAGTAGTAACGGAGGTAATTGCTTATGAGAATGGATTTTCTCCATGTATCTTGTTCTTTGTCGCAGAATCAGGAGTTGATAAAAGTGGCAGCACCTTTTCGCTGAGAAAATCTACATTATGTCATTTCTGTAACACCTATAATATCTGAATCAAGTGTTGCAAAACTGGTATGAATTTTTTTCTTCTGATAACACATACTCCGTAAAAAAGAACAAAAACTGTTCCCTTCTTTCTTAGATAACCAGACAAGGCGAGTGTAGACTTTAGGGCCACAGAGTCACAGACCCTTAGGGGAATGGTGCATCCTCTATGTCGTCTCTACCCCAAATTATGTACAGAATTTGCATAGGAAATTGAATTCATAATTCAACATCAACTCCATTACATCTACCTTAATCTAAAAACCATGTCAGAGTACTAGAGAATAGGAACAAAATGACTTTCAGTTCCCATGTCAGTTGTTCCAATTTTCTAAACAAATGAACTAGCATTTGTATATTTGCAATTGGCGCCTCATATCATGAGTTAAGAATGGTAACCGAAAATAGTATTGATTATGGTTCACACAAAAGAATAAAGATACCCAAATTGAATACAGACCTTTATAATGAATTTAAGTGCATGTGCATGCATACCATGTAGTGTGATTATTGAAATAGAAAAGCCAAGGTCTACAGACTGTAGTAAAGCAAAAGAGTTAATTATCTTGGTTCTGGAGCCATTTGTGTGGTGGAGGTGACTAGGCACATTTCAGCTAAATCATCAGGAAGTGATGCTGCTTGCTCTGTTTGTATGACCATACCTAAGCACTCTTTCAATCCTGCAACAATCAGACTCATTGTTGGCCTTTCGTTTGCAGTTGGCTTCACACATGCCATAGCTGTATCTATTACTCTCCATACAGAATTTGAGTTCTCAACACTCTGCTGCAACCTTTCATCTAGGATAAGATTTATATCCCCTGTTTCAACAATGGGGATGGCCCATTGAACCAAATAACCAGTCCGCTCACCCATTTTCACTGTTGCTGCTTTGCCTGTGATCAACTCCAGAAGGACCACACCAAAACTGTACACATCACTTTTCTCATTCAGACGTTCTGTTTGATGATACCTAAACCATAAATAATTGTTAATAAATATCACTCTCAATATTTCCTAAGCTACCACTAGCAATAGCTAGATAAGATTAGAATTACAACACATTCGAACTTTTGTGTATGTTACATAATGAATGTCATGAGTGTGCTTACTGAGGATCGAGATAACCCGGTGTGCCCATCACCCTTGTTAACACATGGGTTCTACTTTCATCTGGGAAGATTTTGGACAAACCAAAATCTGCTATTTTTGCCTCAAGATTTTTATTTAACAAGATATTTGCGGTTTTTACATCCCTGTGGACTACAGGTGGCCTGCAACCATTGTGCAAATATTCCAGTCCTACAATTAAGATTATGTGTAAACAATTTAATGATCCTTCATCATATAACTTCAAGTCTCAAAACATAATATTTAAGTGTTTTGATACTACTTAGCTAGCTTGCTAACCTTGTGCAGCATCAATTGCTATCTGGAGTCTCGATTTCCAACTCAATGAATTTGAAGCTGGTAGAAAATATAATGAGAAGCCCTAACAGAATAACGTACAATTGTTATAAGAAATCAAACGCAGCACTGCATACCTAAGAGATTAGTTTTCAGGTTACCACCAGCCATATACTCGTAAACTAGAGCTAAGGTTGGTCCTTGTTCACAGTATCCAACTAGAGAAACCAAGTTCTTGTGACGAATATCCATTAAGAGTTCAACCTGTCATTCAAAATAAAATATCAAGTAATTACCATAAACATTTGAATTTCAACTATATCTGATCAAACCTCTGTAGTGAATTGTTCAGAAGCCTCCACAGTTCCAGACAACATTTTGACAGCCACTTCCATGCCATCTTTTAGGCAACCATAGTAAACTACTCCAAATCCGCCTTTCCCCAGCTCTCTTTGGAAGCTTTTGGTCATGCTTGTTAACTCAGAATAAGAAAACCGTGTGAATTCACCCTTCCTTCTGCCATTTCCAGATCTATGGTGGTATGGACTTGGTCTTCCATACATTCTGTGAACAAATTAAGACTTGCTTATTGACTAATGAATCCGAAATGCATCATGATTTATACCACGCCATTATTGTGCAATATGTTGAAAATGAGTAACATATATGGAATCATACCTAGTAGTTTTTTTCTTGTGTATACAAAAAATGATGAAACCTGCTACAATTAGAACCAGTACAGCGGAAAATGCAGCTATATGAGCAAGGAGTGTTTTGCTTATCTTCTTCTTCGAAGTACAGGAGTTGCTCGAACATAGATCTGAATTGTTTTGCATGCTTTACTCGGAAACATAAGAAAGTCAGACAACATGTTTTAGAGAAGGTGAATTCTCAAAGACAGAAAACTATAGGATCTTGAATATTTGTTGATACAAGTACCTTAAAGAGAGTGATCCTGCAGCAGATTTTTCTAACAGAAGTTTAGGAACTGAACCAGTGAAGTTGTTTACTGAAAGGTTTCTGCAAACATTTAACATTGTTGTGTTAATACTTGACAGACCTTTAACATTTACAGTACCACGGTCTGGATTTAGTTGTCACTTTGCTAGCTAATTACGCCATCACACGCAGTAACAATTAATTCCAGCTGAAAAGGGAACAAAACAAAGGAATGAATGAAAACAAAGGAATGAATGAAAAGGGAACTGACAAGGTTTTTAAGAATGGCAAGTCTGTCAGAAGCTCGGGTATCTGCCCACTGAGGTTATTGTTTGACAAATCCCTGAAATAAATGATAATAAAGGTCAGAATCTTTGAAATGAGTCATGCAGACCTTAAATCAAAACCCTTTTTGCTTAAAAACATTACAAGATTTGTACTGCTGTAAGATCTGCAAATGAAGCCGCAATATGTCCAGTAAGCCCCTTGGAACTAAGATTCCTGATCACAAAAAAGATTAATTAACTTGAGAATTCTTTAAGAGATACTAAAAATAGGATGTAGAAGCTTACAGTGATATTATTCTGGTTGAGTTGGAACTGTCATAGTTGCAGTCCACGCCAGACCACGAGTAACCCTTTGGAAAGCATGGATCTCCTTGCCAGTCCTTCATCCGCTTATAGAATGACTTGATATTGTTGATAGCAAGAACTAATTCAAGTAAAACAATATTTACTCGATGGAATTCAACACGTACAACTGAAAGATGATCGATATAGTTGAGAACTTACTATCTGCCTCATCGGTTGATAATTCTGAAATATTTTTAACTTTATACAACTCCATGGCATTCAGTATGGGAGGAAGGGTGGAATTCATGGTTTTATGGATAGTAATATTAAGATAGGAGTCAGTAATTGGTTCCTGGTTAAAAATGGTTGTAGTTTGTAAGTAAAGTGGATTAAAGATTTTTGATTGTTTGACGCCATTAATTGAGATATTGAATTCCCTGAGTTGTCCTGCACGAAGGCTTAAAATCTCAGCCACATGGAGGAAGAAGTAAAAGGTTGTGCTTTTATCAGTTGCTTGCTGGTAGATTTGAATAGATTGACCAAGAGATTTCGGTACAAGTGCTGCTTTCATAACTGATGATGGCAATGAAAAATCGTTGCTTGAGCCAACCTCCGACATTGTCTCAATGGAGCTCCCAGAAATTGGGACTGCAGGGTTCCACATGCGATCAAAGGCATCATCCTTGTATCTAAAATATTAAAACAATGCATAATGACTATCTAATTAATAATCTAATACGGAAGTAATTCATAATAATTGGGAAGTTATTACCTAACAACCGAGTTGACAAATGTTGAGGAAGTGTAATATCGATAGAGAAGATGAAGCGAGCCAAAGCTCCTTTTATAGATAGAGTCAGTTAGAAGCCTTAGTTCTAATCCTGATATAAAAGGTGTTCCTGAATCTGTATTGGCGAGGCAGACATACAAGTTATCAGTGGATGGTGTATGTATGATTTCCTTGATCACAATATGAGATGAATTATCTAACTTGACCGTGTCCCATACGTCCACTCCAAGCAGTAGATCGAAAGTTGGGGGTTCATTAAGGGAATCGTAGTTTCCATACATAAAATAAGCTCGGATTAAATAGTTTCTGCGTTTCCCTTGACCTGGTCTTAGACTGTAGCAGTTCTTGTTTCCCTCAGGAAAGCTTCTGACATTTATGAGCTGCTGCATTGTTGTTTCTGATTTATATTCTGGGAGAATGTCCATGTTCATGCCGCTCTCAATATATGCTTCATCTGGTGTGTAATTTAATCTTGTTGTTTCGTCTGTGTAGCTTGTATTCATCCCACAATCAATGCTTATGAATCCTGTTACCAATCACCACTTAAATGATCAACAATCAACAATCAACAATCAACAATGGGTTCCACTCTTACAAATGCGCTTGCTTTCATCTTTTTTTTGGGTGATGATAAAGGTCGCAAGTTGACAACATTTAGTTGTCGCAATCTCACGTGTCGGAGTTTAATTGGTACATATAGGCGCCACGTATGCTATGAGTCATCGTAATATTTTTACTAAAATTTTTAATTTTTTACTATGGAAACATGTGAATAAGGTAATCGATATAAAAAAAGAAACAAATTAGAATATTAAGATTTTCCTACCTTTATTTTAAACATGTATAATAGGATATATAAATTAAATATTTTATATTCCAATTTAAATCATGACACATAAGCATGCCATGTCATCATTGTGACACGTCTTAAAGGTCGCATGTTGCGACCTTTATCATTTTCGCTTTTTTTTTCTTCCTTTTTCTCCGGTGTAAAGAGCCACAAAAGACAGTGATGTAAACAAGATTTGATCAACATATTAGACAAGTTCACATAAAAACAAAACTTAAGGGTTCATTTCGCATCACTATCACTTCCCACCTTTTTTTGTTTTTCATTGTTTTTTAGTTTTGAATTCATATGATTTAGATTGAATCATGAACAAACAAAATAGTCATACTTATAGTAATCATGTTGATTTTAAAAACGAACAAAAACAAAAGAAATACTAAGTCGGTCCTGCTCATATTCACAACTCACAATTAGCAACCTTATAAAGAGACGTAAGATTTTGGGTGCTACCAACTGAGTTAGAGGCTTAGAGCTTACTAGGGAAAAGGTTAAGGGATCCCAAAACCCTAAAGCATACACCACGGTAGTTTGTTATCTAAAGTGTAAGAGATTTTTCATTTCGGCTCCGTTTGTTTAAACGACTTTTCCAAAATATCATTTTCCCTTTTTCTTTTTGTTTTGGTAATTAAGCATGGAAAACAAATTTTCAAAGGCAGAAAACAGGGAAAACAACTATTCCTATGAAGAAGCCAACTTTCCTTTCGAAAAGAAAGAAACAAAGTAACATTTTCTAATCTAGTACTTGATACAAAGCGTCTCTTGTGTGACTAGTCACACTATCAATTTGAGGGTGTAATGTACACACAACTACTATAGAGAAGATTATTGACTGATGTTACTTGACTTTCTATGTTAGTGTTACTTATACATTGTATGTATTCGCTATTACATTTCTTGTTTTGCTGTACTTTTTTAATTTTATTTTAGAGTTTCCTTGTATAAACTTATGTTACTTTATTTTTTATGCTAGTGTTACTTATACATTGTATTCGCTATTACTTTTCTTGTTTTATTGCAATTTCATGTTAGAGATTCTTTGTATAGTTTGGTGTTACTTGACTTTCTATGCTGATGTTACTTATACATTGTATTCACTATTACTTTTCTTGTTTTATTGTAGTTTATTCAATTTCATGTTAGAGATTCCTTGTATAGACTGGTGTTACTTGACTTTTTATGTTGGTGTTACTTATATTATATATTTCTTGTTACTTTTCTTGTTTTATTGCAGGTTATTTAATTTCAGGTTAAAGGTTACTGGTATAGACTGGTATCACTTGATTTTCTATGATGGTGTTACTTTTAGTTATTGCAGTTCTTTCAAATTCATCTTAGAGATTCCCTACCTAAACTGGCGTTACTTAACTTTCTATGCTGATGTTACTTATACATTGTATTCTTCGTTACTTTTCTTGTTTTAGTTTCATGTTAGAGGTTCCTTGTATATACTTGTGTTACTTTATTTTCAATGTTGGTGTTACTTTTATATTACGTTAACTAATGCGCCGAGCTTTAAACGCGTTGTGCTTCTGGTCACATATAAGACTTGAGCTAGATCGATACTACACAACTTTGACTATACTATGTGATTCAAAGTTACTTCCCGATTCCTAAAATATTACCCATTCGACATTGCACGGTGTTCAATACACGACTTAAAACGTAAATATCTTTACAGGCCCAAAAGTAATAAAACGTTGATATTCCAAAAATTTACTTTGAACCGAATCTAATAAGATTCCGCATAACTATATTATTTCTTATGGGCTAATGAGAATCCACAGTCAAATTAAAAGTGAAACTGATGCATCAATCCAGAAATGAAGAAGATATATACCAAGTGAGAGTTATAAAAGTAAGAATGATGGCAATAAAATGAAAAAGGAATAAGTTACCGGTTGTGTCTCCTGCATCAGCTAGGCGCCTCCCTTGACGTTGGCCGTGAATGTGTTGTGCTTTGGTAAAGGTGATATTGGTAATAATGGTAGTACCAAGAAATACTATAGTAATAATGAGTTGCAAAAATCCCATTTAGATCACAGAAGTTAGTCTAAACAAACGCTGAATTTGTAAAACCAATCTGCTAAATAATGAGCTAGCTAGAACATGCATTTGGCCATTTGGGTTTTAATTGGCTGAACAAAAACGCGGAATTCATATACTTTTGGCTGAACTGTATTGTCTTGTTATCGTCGAGCCGTAGACTTAGTGACTTACGATAGACGACTTAGGTTTGGTGGCAGAGAAGTCGTAAACTGTTGTTATCCTCTCTACCTAGATGAAGACGACCAAGACTTGTGATTTTTTGTTTTAGGATGGCCGGGCAGAGTTGTCGTTGACCACTAGTTGAGCAACTTGAACAATAGTGTGTTTTTGTTTTTGTTTTTGTTTCAAGTAAACTTGGAGGAAATAGGCCGTCCTACCTTACTTGAATACTCCCTCGTGGCCCCGTCCCTTCTTGATTGCCACATCGCTAAATATTTTAATAGGTGTAAATCGTGTACCTGGATTGATAAAGTAGGTCAACAAAAAAGAGATAAGTGGAATAAGTGGGAAAACTTTCTATTTAAGGTATGAAACAATTTTAAAAAGACACCCTCAAGTGGCCTGGAATATAGGGCGAACAAAAAGGAACAAAGAAAGTACTATTTAAAGTATAAATTGATCTCAAATAGACATCTCAAGAATGAATATGAGTCAATCAAATAGAGACGCAGAGAGCAAATAATACATACTGCATAGTGTTAATTTTATACTCCGTAAAACTAATTGACGTGGGTGTACTTAGTAACATTATTGAATCCAATGTCCACAAAACATTATTTAACCCAAAAACCGTCATCGAAGGAACATCCTAGAAAATCATTCTAAGTTTTCCTTTCATTTTTGAATGAGGTCACTTCTTAGATTCCTTCCATATTAGAATGCATGTTGTTTAACGTATTGTCTTCATTTCACTCAATTGTACTCTTTAATCTCTTTACGAAGTCATATACATTTCAAAGGTCACTTCTTAATTCCTAACATTGTGTTCACAAAATTTAATTTTTTAAAATTATATAGCCCATACAACTAATTTTAGGTAGGTACAAAAGTGAAATTCACAAACAATGATATTATCTATGTAATTGAAATTAAACGAGGGAGAAACTCACAAATGATATAGCTAAATCATTAAAGAGTTGAAAAAAGGCAAAATTAAAATCAATAAATAGTTAAACGGTGAAAAAACTATTAAGTGCTAAACAATGAGAAAGTAAAACATTAAGGAATAAATGGGAAAAAAAAAGTGGTGAAAAATAAGAGTTATCAGGATTCAAACTCTGTATCTCTTTGCTCCAACATAATGAGGCTAAACACTCAACCAACTGAGACAAACGCATTTATGTAATACAAAATAGGGAATTTCAAATATATACAAAAAACATGTTACTGTTATATATTTTTCCGCGGATCTAGGGAATGGGGGGGGGGAAACAATACCCCTTTTACCCCCCTAAATCAGCCACTAACCATGCTGCCCTAGCCATCAAGCCACCACTTCATAGCATTGCAGCAACATTACAACATTACATCATAGTCAGCAATGAGTCAGCACTAAAGCTTCTGAACTTGTAACAACCTTCTCCTTGAATTCAGGGAGGTTGTTAGCCCCTTCAGTTGTATGTAATAGATTGGATGCAGCCTAGGTGTACAACTCAAGCACTCTGATTGGCTCCTATCTCCTAGCTTACTTATGATTGGTTGTAACACATCATAGGTGATGTAGTAATTTAAGCTAGCTTCTCTGCAATAACTTATCATCAATAATCATTCAATAATAATTCGTTTGATTCTATTCAAACTCTCTCTCTCTCTCTCTCTCTCTCTCTCTCTCTCTCTCTCTCTCTCTCTCTCAATGCTTTATCATCTTATTTTCTCTGAAGTTCTTCATGCTAGATCATGAACATTAACATGGTATCAGAGATTCCTGTCAAAACTAACATCTGTAGATTCCTGCCAAATTTTCGCAAATTTCTTCAGTTTTCCTTCTCAATTCAACTAAAGTTCTTGTTGATTTCACAATTTACTAGTTGAAATTCTTTAGAATTTCACCACAAAGTCCAACAAAATGCCTGTTGATCTAGTTGATCCTTCTCTTAATCCAAATTATGCTTACTACTTAAGTAATAATGATCTAAATGCTTCAAAAATGGGTAACATTGTCTTTGATGGCAAGTGTTTCAATGGCTGGAAACGTTCCATGATATTACATTATCAGCAAGGAACAAGGTGTGCTTTGTTGATGGAAGCCTCAATCAACCAGCTGCAAATTCTTCTAACTACAGAATCTGGTGCAGATGCAATGATCTGGTAATATCTTAGATGTTAGCATCTCTTCAACCTTCAATTTCAAGAAGTGTCTTATATCTAAGAACAACAAGAGAAATCTGGCTTGATCTAGAAGAAAGGTTTTGTCAATCATCTGGACCTCAATTTTTCTCCATACAACAACAACTGTATAATCTGAATCAAGCTGATGATGAAGAGGTTTCAAGTTTCTTTACCAAAATCAAGCTTCTATGGGATCAACTTGATGGTCTGGATCCTTTTCCTTCTCGCAGTTGTACTCTCACTCAAAAGCTTCTCAGGTCAAAGCAAAACCAGAGGTTAAAACAATTTCTGATGAAATTAAATCAGAAGTATGATCATCCTAATAGCACAATCCTGACGATGAATCCATTGTCAACTATATCAAAAGCATATGGTTTATTGCTTCAAGAAGAGCAATAGAAGGAGGTATGTAACAACATAAATCAACTGAATTCGGAATCTCTTATGTTCACTGCTAGGAAGTTTGCTGACACTAAGCACAAAGCTCATTACACTGCTGGTCCTAGCACACAAAGTTCTTATTCTAGAGGTCAGTCAAGAAGCAATACCTACACTAGGAATAATCTATTTTGTGAACATTGCAGGAAGAAGAATCACACAATTGATAAGTGCTGGAAACTGCATGGATATCCTGGAGATTTTAAAGGCAAAGGTAAAAGAATAGCAGTTGCAGCTTAATTGGAAGAATGTATTGCACCTAATAAACCAAATGATGAAAACACTGGATTGTTTCATGCTACATTCACTGAGGAGCAATACAATCAGTTACTGAAGCATCTCAACAACACCTAGGTTGCTACTCAAGTTGAGAATCATAGCTCTAACTCATTTGGTCTAGCAACAAGCTCTGTGATGAGAGGTACTTTCTGTCTTCTATCTAAATCTTTAACCTTTAAAAGTGGGAGAAGACTACTGTAGCTTATCTACATTAACATGAAACGATTAATTTCCTCTTATTTTCCCACTACACTGCTCGTTTCTCTCTCTCCTCTCAATCAACTTCATCTGATTTCTTCCGCCCTCGCTATTCTCTCACCTCGAATCATCCGTCATCCATGGGAGATTGATTCATCCATGGATTCAAGCAACGTACGACTATTAATTTCTCGATCTTCCTTTTAATAGATTGATTAATGTTTTGGTAAATCTGATCGTCTCTCTCCTCCTTCGCTCCTTCACTTTCATCTATCACCTGGTTTTCTCCGCCCTCATTGTTCACCATGTTTTCCAGGGAGACGACTGCCATTTTTCTTCATTATCACTCGCCAGACATGTCTCTCTCCTCAGGTAATTCTTTTTTTTAAACGAAGGATTAAACATCAATCTTAGTTTCTTAATAATTGATTTCAATTGACTAAAATTTATTGCATTTATCTTTCATTTTCATTATTCCAATTAATGGATTATATATGCTATTTCAAATATTATAAAACCGTTTGCTAGGGATCTCGGTTCTTTGATTTGTTGATTTCAATGTGGAAATGCGTGAGTCAGGTTTCTACGCATGGGTTTATGAAATTGGAGAATAATTAAATATTTGTGTGACATATTATGGGGAGATGGAGATGTAGTATGAGTAATAACAGAAGTAGTTTTGGATTCTATTTGTTCTTGTTCAATTTCCAAGCTACTTATAAATACCACCAACAATTGATTTGGAACTTCATGGTGTTTTATGAGATTTATTATTGCACTCTAGGTGTTTGACGAAATGTCTCGGAAAAGAACCCAAACCGATTCTTCTTCTACTTCTGGTTTTGATAAGGGAAATTGAGAGGGTTTTCATATTCTTGATGAAAAGTAGTGTTCCTCTTTTAGAAAGTAAAATTTTGTTTATTTTGGAGTTTTTTATTGTGTTTGTTTTGATGGTGAATTTGCTTGTTTTGGTGTTTTCTTAGGGTGGAATTGGGGAGTGGGTGTGGATAATATTGATTTTTAGTGGAAAGACTGTACTCCCATGCTAATCAAATGACTATGTGTAATATATTCCTGGTTTTCCGGGTTGTCCGTTTATCAGGATCCCATGAAAGCTTCTCATACCAAATCATCTAAACTGGAATGGTGCATCTGGTGCTTATTTTATTAAATCCAAAACAAATTTATTATTTGAATCGGGAATTTTAGTGGGTCGTGTTTTTAAATGGTTTGAACTAATTCTAAGCCCAACTCATTCCACTAGTTGAGCCCAACTGAGTTTCTAAGCTTCAATTTCTAATACAAACCCAATTGCTTAAATGTGCAAAGCCCAATGCTAAGTTCCTAAGCCTTAGCCCATTAGGGATTGGGGAACCTATAAATAGAACCCACTTCATTAATTGATCCCCACATCCCCTCATTATTTTCTCTCTCATCCTCCCTTGCACCCGACTCCCTCTCCTCTCTTTTTCTCTCGCCCGTCTCCTTGCCCGAGCACGCACACACGTCGCTGCTCGTGCCTCGCCCTCGCCTCTCACTCTCTCGTGCTCGTTGCTGCCTCTCGCACAGCACACGCCCTCACACACTCCCTCGCCTCTCACTTTCTCTTGTCGCACAACACAGCCTCGTGTGCAATGTTGCGTGTTGCTGTTATTGCTTGTCGTTGTTGTTGCTGCATGTGGCCTCGTCGCCCAGCCCACACACTCACTCCCCTCGCTCTCTCTCTCACTCGTTCTCGTGCGAGCACCCCTGCTGATGCCCCTGCTTCTTGTCGCACGTTGTCGTGCTGCTGCTCCCTGCCTTCGTTGCTTCGCACGCACCACACGCACACACACACCAACCGCGGGTTGTGTGTACTATACTTTGTTCCGTTAATTCCTTTTGCGCCCAATCACATTCAAATCGTGATTGTACAGTGTTATAGGCGGGTTTGACATAATTCTCTTCTTCCTTATCTATTCTATTTCAATTCCGAATTTTAAAATTATATTATTATTATTGATTTTGGATTATTAAACTGCTGGGAACGGTTATGAACACCGTATTGTGATGTTTTATGTGTCTGGATTGATGAGGAATATTTTAAATCAAAGAACTATAATTCAATTATTTACTAAAGTTTTAATTTTTAATATTTTAAAGTGATTTTTATGGTTAATTAGGGTTAGGGAATTAATCCCAATTTAATGAGTGATTGATTTACATAATTTAATGTTACTTTTAATTGTGGAAATCAAATGTAATTTTCAGATTTAATACAATGCCTAAAAGTGTTGATTTTTGATGATTTTAAAGGTGAAAATTTAATATTTTCATACTAGAACTTTAGTTTTTCAATTGAGACTATTATTTTAATTATGAGCAATTAATTTCTAACTAAATCAAGGGTTTAAAATTTATAAAAATTGCTGGAAATTTAGTAAGCATGGATAATAAAAAAGTTTTATTATTTTAATTATAGGAGGTGATTTCTAGCCTTGAGTCGTGATTCGCAAAGTGGCCCCCGTACTTAGATATTCGAGGTACGTACATGTCTAGGGTGAGCACCAATTACATGAGGACTATGTGATACTTTATTATTGTGAATCATGTGACTTGGATTAATATTGGATTCATGTTTGATGTTGTGAACAAACATGTTATTGATTATTATGGAAATTATGAATCCTATGTGAAAAATCATGTTGTGATCGTTGAATTTAATGTCAAGCATGTTGTTCAAGTTTTATATGCATGTATGGGTGTTTCACATGCAAGGATTATGTTTATGCTATTTACGTAATGTCTAGCCTACTTTGAGCCGCAAGTATTCGTGCCTCGTTGCACTATTTATTCTACCCCGATTGTAGGGTATGTTTTGGAAGTCTATGTGAATTGAACTAAGGATTTTTCGTGCCTTGTGCACACCCCGCTTGTTAACTGACAATGTTGGGTTATCTCAGTAGTATATTGAGAAGGAACAATGGGAGTAATATCACTTGAGTCCTGTGTTTTGATAACAAGTCCTAAAGGATTAAAATGAAGTGTCATTGTTTGGTTGCTTGTATTTTATGTCTTGCTGATTGTGTCTTGAGTTACCTTGTACACAAAATATTAATTAACGTAAAGTGCAACCAGAACAAGCATCAAAACTATTGGAACGTATATACCTTGAGTATGAACAATGGGGGAGTCTTGCCGGAAAACTTGTACTCCTACGAACGATACAAGACGTTGTTTCATTCTTCTTTTTATGCGCTGAAATTCCATTGGTATGGTCCGACCTTGGTTATGTTCCGATATTTACTTTATTATTATTTGGTGTTTGGTGGGCTCCCAACACCCCTCCTTTTATGGATATTTTCTTTTAGCCCGTTCGAAATTTATTCTTAATTAATCTGCGAGTCAAGAGTCTTGTCGAGTGTCGAGTCTTGTCTCCATGATTACTTGTTTATTAAATGGCTTTTGGATGTGGATTATTATGTTGTTGAGTGAAGCATGTTAGACTAGGATTTCATTCTAGCTTGTTCGTACTCAGCTTTCGCTGACTTCGTGCTTCATGTTTCCTTTGTTCATGGCCTTTGCTTTAATGACCCTATGATGATCCACCATTACTTTTGCGTTGTTGGGGAGTAGATTTTTAATCACAAGTTTGTAGAGATAACTTGCGGGAGAAGTTATCAAGCATGAGATTGAATTTGAGAGATGTTTTCTCTTCCGCATTTATAAACTCTATTATTATTATTATTATTATAGTCATGATTACGTAAACTATTTAAACTATTTAATTGCTAGTTAATGGATTTTAAACGTTTTGATTTTGGGCAATAACAGTTCTGATTTGTATGGGAGGCCATTAACTCCCTTTGTGTTTTTTTGCTCAAGTAGAACCACTTTTCATCAATATGCACAAAATCAAACATTGGTTGGTATTGCCTCTTTGTTTGTGGATTGTCCCCTTCTAGTAAATCTAGGACTCACTTGACCCTTTGTAGCATGTTGGGGTCTTGCAAACTCAGATGTAGAGGATTTGTGTGTGGCCTAACATCACCCCTTTTTATCATTCTCCAAAGTGTTGTTGCTCCAATATCTAGCATCTTTGCTAAATCCCTTATGCATGTTCTGTCCCCCATGGTTAGACTTGTGATTGTGTCTTGTTCAACTTGAATGCGTTTTCTGCCACAATTTCTTGCCTTTGTTGCCATGTTGTATCTTTGGAGTGCCTCTTTTTGTGCCCTTGCTTGCTTCCAAATTCTTCTGACTGTTCTTGGATGCACATTGTACATTTGAGCAACATGTTTAAATGCTCCATAATATGGTTTGTCTTTGTCCCTTTTGCGGTGGTTGTTCAACAACCACATCAGAATTTGCAACCTTGTGTCACAGCTGAGCCTTGGCTTCTTCTTGCGTTGATGACCCCAGTTTCCTACTTGTTGTTGTTGCTGCAAATTGTGTTGATGCTGCTCTGGTGTCTCATCGAGATCAAATGGAAACACTATGTGTTCCATGTCCCCTGTTTCTTCTGCTGGTTCATTCAAGTCGAAAAAAGTCCCCTCATCATCAATGTGGTCACCATCCTCATCTGATTCTGGTATCCAAGCATCATTAATGTTCCAGGCAGCATCTTCCCATTCAGCATCATTTATTTCCTCCATTTTGTCTGAGCAGAAGAAGCCAAAAGCAATGAAGCTTTCTGCCCCTGTTTTGAAGAAATTCTCTGTCTTTGTGTAGTTTTTGGTTTCTTTTTTGCCAATTTTTTCTCTCTCCTGGTGTATATGCAAATATTGGAGGGAAAAGTCCCCTTTTTGCCAAAATTTTTCCACTAAAAGTGAGAAGTCGCCACTAACTTTGGTTGATTCGTGTACTTTACTTCCTGCTTTCCTATTGGCTTTTGGATATTGTTGCATGAATTATATTGGTTACTTTTTGAGTTAATGGATTGATGACTTGTCGTTTGTGTACTTTTCAGAATTTCCCTCCTCTTTTCTCAGATTCTGTTTTGTACTTTAATCAATAAACAATTATCTACTTTTTCCCATACCCAAAAAAAACATTTCCAATTATTACCTTTTACACACTATTCAATTTTATTGATTCCCGTAAAAATGTCCAAAGTGAACACTTAAATAGTAACCATGGGAGTATTATTTATTATTTACGGTTCCATTCAGTTCATTTTTTGAAGTTCCACTCATTTAGGTTCAGAAAAAAAAAAAATAATAATAATAGTCAGCGTAACGGAGAAATAGAGTCGTCCACGAAAATGAACGAGTGATTCCCAAAAATCGAATATTTTCTAAAACAAAGTGAGGCTTCAGCTTAATTCAGTGATAATGGAGAGAGAGTGAGGAGGCACTCTCCTCAGTCCTCACTCTGTCACTCAACATTCACCAACCCCAGCTCCAAGTCTCCAACTCCAACTCCAACTCCATCTCCATCCTTGTTAATTTGTTATTTTCTCTCTCCTCAATTTCTGATGCTAATAATTTCAACTAACACACAAAATGAAGCACAGGATTGAATCCATTCGTCATAATCGTCAGAGTTCAACCATTACCAAACATGTTTTACTTGGATTAATCCTATTTCTTGGGTTGTTTTGTCTGTATTTTGGGTATTTTGTAATTCCCAATTCTCCAACGCTTTACCATAATCATTCCGTCGTTGATAATGGCGTCGATCCCGTTGTCGGTAGTATTCTTATCAATCAAGATAGCTTCAATCACAAGCTTCATCTTCAACACCTTCATTCTATTCCAGTATGTTCTCTTTTTCCCTTTTTTCAATTTTATTTTAATTATAGATTTATTTATTATAATTGTGATTTATTCTGTAATTGGGCTTTTTTGGTATTATAATTATGATTTCTTTTATTAACTGGGCTTTTTTGGTATTAAAATTATGAATTTCCTTCATGAACTGGGCCTTTTGTTTTTAGCTGTGTTACTGATGCTACAATTTCATGATTTTTTTTTTTTTTGCTGAGAGTGATAACTCAGTTGGTTAGAGCTTTCCTCCAGTTTCAGGCAGGGATCGATTCTCATCTCCGCACTTGTGTCAAATGATTTTCTTTTTTCTTTTTTGGGTCTGAATGAGTTACAATAGCGATGGGGGTGGAGCATTCGAACATGTGACCTGTCATTTTGCGAATTTGTGCTAGATTTATAGTGTGTTATTTTTAGGAGGTGTTCTTGGTTTTTGAGTTATTCCACTCATTTGAATTGGGTCATCTGATGTTAATTTATAGAGATGATCAGGGTATCTATTTTTTCATCATCTCAATTGAATACAAGTATAAGTCAATTGTGCCTTCCATCCTTGTAAGTTGTATGCTCGTTTGGTTAGGAAAGCTGATTTTAGGATAGTCAAGGAACGATTCAGATCACTTGCATCCAATAAAAATGTGTCAACTTCCACCCTCCTGTTGATTCTTTCGGGTTATTTCATTGCCCGCCTTGTGCTTGATAGAACTATGGGGTATGTTTGGTTAGGGGCATTGGAATGGAAACTGAATCCCGAGAGGTACGGATTGAGATTTGAGAACGCCTTGTCTAATCAAGATATACTTGGCTTAATCTTGGAGTGGGTTTGTATCCTTTTCCTAGTGTTTGATTCATGCTTGTAAAGAAATAAATCTTTTGACAGAAAATTCGACATAAATGATTTATTTTCGCCAATGTTGAAGCAAGGCATTTACCATTACAAGCATAGTACTTTTACAGGGAACATGGATTTATTTAATTACACAAAACTTGATAGCTGTCTCTATAGAAATTCCTTTTTTATGAGCTTATTATGCTACATTGTTACAAGTTTCAGTATCTCCACCGGCACTATATAGCTATGTTTCTAAGGCAAAAAAATTTCCTGGTTTGATCTGAAAAAGTCATTTGGGACAAATGATACTTGCACAGTAGTTGTACATTTGAATGAAAATTACTTGCACATCAATTTTTAGGTTTAGAAAAAGCACTCTTGCACAACTGATATGTAAGAAGCACATTCTATTGCCGGTCATGCTGTCTAAATTCTCTAAAGGATGAGCTTATGATCAAAGGAATGCTAGTTTCAATGGATGTTAAACCAAAAGAATCTAAGCAATTAATTCTCTACTGTCAAACATGCAACATATTCGTAGAATCATAGACCAGAACTTTCAAAGCTGAAAAAGGAAATTGCATGATTTTGTCAAAAAAGTGTGGCAAAACCAGCAAAGAAGAGAGGAGTGCTCAAGCCTCACATAAAATATCTGGTGAAGTGTAGCAGCTATTGTCGTATACTCGTATCTCTCTCTAGGAAAGATAGGAGCTCAATTCTTTGTGGATTTGGAGCTGGAATCTTTGAGGATAGGCAAGGTTAAGGTTCAGGGGGTTTGTTAACATTTTGATGCGTATTTCATCCAAATACAGTAAAGAAATCCACCCCATTCCATTTCGTTCCAAATAACCTAACCAAACACCCCTTTAAAAACGTTCCTATTCTTCGGATATGAGGCTAGGAGAGCTGCAAGCTCAAACATCCAAATAATTTTTTCAAACCTCGTTGCATGAAATATTGTGTTATCTAAAATTATTTTTCTTAATGGTATATTATTAAGTTCTTTTGCTGAAGCGGCTGTTCAGATTGCAACATTTTAAACCAAAAATTGTGCTTACGCAATTGCAACCGTGTCGAAGTGTTTTATGATCCATCTTTCGGGTGGTCAAAAGATAAAATACACATTTCTATTTGGGCTACGAGTGCAAGTCCGTGTGTGATATTTCCAACTTTGAGCTTTGCAGATGGGTGCAAGCGCGGAAAGTTTGTTAGATATTGGTGGGACTTTCGACAAAATATCCTAGTTGAATACATCAATGTAACAAATAAAAGAGTGTAGTTTATCCCTAGAAAAAAAAGAGTGTAGTTTGGATTAACATTAGAACTTAATTAAAAGATACTTTTGATGATAAGTGCTAAAGAGACCTCTAAGGCTCTGTTTTGTTCACCTTATTTCTGGAAAAATAAGTTCAGTTATGTTCAGATAAGTTCAAATAAGATAAGTTCAGGAAAAATAAGGTTGACCAAGTATAATTTATAACTAAAATTAGTTTTGATAAGTTCTTATAAGTTCAGAAAGTTCATTTAAGTTCAGATGAGATAAGTTCAAAAAAAAGTTCAGAAAAAATAAGTGAAAATCAGGTGAATAGAACGCCCTCTAGTGAGCACAAGAGGACAAGAGGCTTCTTTGATTATTAAAACTACTCGCAAAGAATGTTGTGTACGTACAATTTCACACAACTAGACTAGAATATTTTTAATTGCACTGAAGAGAGTTCTTCCCTTTCTGTTGGTGTTAGCGCCAATATCAGTTAACTGTTTTATGGATTTTGCTTAAAAGTTGGAATTAGTTGTAAGCTGTGCATGAGCTTTGTAAGCTGATGTTCAATGTTGATAGTTCTATATAGCAGCTCAAATCGCAATTACAACTATACGGAACATAATCAAATTCCTCTTTTCTCTCTATTTCTCTTTCTATCTCTCTTTCTTTCTTATATCAATTCTAGCTTCTATGTCTTTCTTCTTCTACTTTCTATCCTGTTCTCGAGCAATTGTTAGCGAGGATCCTTTGATCCTGCATTATGCACTTGCCAAGGGTGAACACACAAAACATCTAGCAATCAATGCGTAAAATCCTCATAAACAATAAAATAAAGTATATTCAAGCTAGATAGCCAGATAGGGTAGGTTTTAAGTTTTTAACATCCTTTTCCACTTATCCTATCAATGTTCTTGTCAACTTTCTATAACAAAACAAAACCTTAATTTTATCTAAGGATTTTTCATTATTATTGCGAATTGTGACTTTTCAGCTCTTTTTAAAGTTAATAGGAAAGTTGTAGAAACTAGAAAAGTAGTTTCCTTTTTCAGAATTAACTTGCTTTTCATCCTATCCATTGATTGATGAGTAACAAGAATGTGAGTTTTGTACGTAGCCTTTCTTGTTCCCTGTTTCTTTCTTACAATTTTTGTACAACTAAAAACACCTAACACAAGAAAATTACTTATTTCTCTTTCTTTCTTTCTTATCCAATTCTATTGTACCAAGTAGGGGGGAGGGGTTGTAGAATATACATGCAGCTTTCAGTAGACTGTTGATATTGCGAAGGTCTGTTTTCCCCTGAATTAATTGTTATGGTCATCTGAGGTAACTTTTTGGGTTTTATCTTGGTTACAGATATGTGACATTAAATTGTCAGAGTTGATACCGTGCTTGGATAGAAATTTAATTTACCAATTGAGGTTAAAGGTAAATCTTACGTTAATGGAGCACTATGAACGCCACTGCCCACCTCATGGGCGACGTTACAACTGTCTTATTCCGCCGCCAAATGGTTACAAGGTTTGTGAATAATTTCATTTAAGGAGGGACTAAGTTTACTTAGCTTTTTACCACTTCTTTTTATTTATTTTTCCTGATTCCAACAAGTTTGTTGCTAGTAAGTCAGATACCTGTCAGATGGCCTGCTAGCAGAGATGAAGTGTGGAAAGCAAACATACCTCACACGCACCTTGCACAAGAGAAATCTGACCAACATTGGATGGTTGTGAATGGTGAGAAGATAAATTTTCCTGGTGGTGGAACCCATTTTCATGACGGTGCTGATAAGTACATTATTGCTCTCGCTAGGGTATGTAGCTCTTTATTTATGAATAAATATTGCAAAATATTACTGGTTATGCTAGTAACTCCTATATTCATGCAGATGCTTAAGTTTCCAAGTGAAAAGCTTAGCAATGGTGGGAATATAAGAACCGTTCTTGATGTGGGATGTGGAGTGGCAAGTTTTGGTGCATATCTTCTTTCCCATGATATTATGGCCATGTCATTAGCACCTAATGATGTACATGAAAATCAAATTCAGTTTGCACTGGAGAGAGGAATTCCATCTACTCTTGGTGTTTTGGGAACAAAAAGACTTCCGTACCCCAGCAGGTCTTTCGAACTGGCCCATTGCTCTAGATGTAGGATTGATTGGCTTCAGCGAGATGGGATTCTTTTGTTGGAGCTAGATAGAATACTGAGACCAGGTGGATATTTTGTTTACTCCTCTCCTGAAGCATATGCTCAAGATTCAGAAAATAGAAGAATATGGAATTCAATGTATAGCCTATTAAGGAGGATGTGCTGGAGAGTTGTTTCAAAGAAAGACCAAAGTGTTATATGGGCAAAGCCACTGAGCAACAGCTGTTATTTGAAGAGGGAACCTGGAACCAGACCTCCATTATGTAGTGTAGATGATAGTCCGGATGAATCTTGGAATATTTCGATGAAAACATGCATTACTCCTTATTCAGCAAGTAAGTGTCCTTGTTGTCAGCAGACTAGTAATTAATTTATTCCTTCTCAAAATATATTCCATTCATCCTGCTTGTTTGACCTCCTAGAAATTTTTCTTGCAATTACCTAATTTCTCATATTTTATTAAACATCATTACTATTTCTTCTTTTTCATGGAGGTGGTACCTTAAAAAATATTTTTTTTTCATCCTTCTGCTTATAAAAATATACCTTGCTGCCTGTGCACAAGCTTAATTCAGGGTATAATTGGCACTCAAATTTTCTTGTGGGCATTATCTTAAGTCTAGCCCTTCTTTTGTACTCCTTCCGTCCCAGTTTAGTGTGACAAGTGACAACTTCCCACATTTTATGGCACATAATTTATGGTGACAAGTTGATGTTTGGTTATCACAAATGCTATTTTAATAAAGAAGTGGATGTAATAGGAGTAGTGGGGTATTACTATTTATTGAATTAGAGAGAGTGAGACCCAAACTTTTAGGTGTGGGAAGAGAAAAGTAAAATAAAATTGTGGGCCTTGCCAATTTTATAAAATGGGAAAACTAAATTTTGTAAATTTTTATTATAATATATACATGGTTCTTCAAAGAAAAGCACAAAGGGGAGTCTCTCAGTAGAAGACCTTATGAGGTGCTCTTCATAGTACCAGTGTACCACTTCTCATTGTAAATAGATCTCAAATAATGCGTTATAATAATCAGGAGAATAGTGGTTTAGTCATTCTATGATTTATAATTGTAATTCTCTTCTGAATCATCTAGTAGGTTGTGCATTCCTGATCCTGCTTAGTGTTGAAAAAGCTAAGGTGCACTAAGGCAAGAGGATCCTAGAGCCAAGGCGCAAAGCCTATGTGTCAGCCTGTCAGGTGCATGCCTCATTGAAGTGAGGCGAATTTCTATGTGTGTAACTGTGTAAGAGAGTTTGCAAATAGTGGATTCTGGTAGACTGGTAGTCTGGTGAAATTAATGCTGCCACTCAATTCTGGTTAATTTTTGGTGTATATGGTATGGTTGTCTGACTTGAGTAGAAGAATTTCAGCATGAAGAAATGAAAACAAATGACGATAGGTCTTCTTCCTTTGGGCTTGGGCTCTAACACCTTGGCATACAGTATCTACACACCTTTTCAAATATTTGTCTCGCATGTTATTTTGCAGAAATTTTTCAAAACAATATGGAACAGTTTAATTTTCCACAAGCACAATTCCACTTTTTATGGAAGTTCTTTTGTGGGGTGAGAACCATTGCCTTTATTCTGGTATTATCTTTATATGTAACTTGTTACATGTGTTCTACAGAGATGCACAAGGGAAAAGGGAGCGGTTTGCTTCCTTGGCCACAAAGGCTTACTGCGTCTCCACCTCGCTTGGAGGATTTTGGCATCAGTGTAGAGGAATTCCAAGCTGACACTGTAAGATACCAACATTTGTTATTTTTGTTGTTGTCCAAACCATGCTGTGCTTTCTTCTTAAATATTTAGGTTTTAAGTTGACCGACTGTGAGTACCCATGTATCTATTACAGAGCACATGGAGTTTTAGAGTGAGTGAGTATTGGAACCTAATGAGACCTGCTTTACAAAAGTACACACCGCGTAATGTCATGGACATGAACTCCAATCTTGGAGGATTTTCTGCTGCTTTGAATGATAAAGAAGTCTGGGTCATGAATGTTGCCCCTATTCATTCTGCATCGAAGCTGAAGATCATCTATGACAGAGGCCTCATTGGAACTGTGCATGACTGGTAAGAAGCTTTGTCTCTCATTAATTGTTTTTTAAATTTTCAGTCACTGTTAACTCAAAATTCTGTCTCAAAGTGTCATGAACTGTTTTATGCTTAAAGACGGGAAGTCTCCCTTCCTCATTGCCTTATCTACGACAGAGGTCCCATTGTAACTGTAATGACTGATATTGTCTGCTAATGTATGCGGTATGTGGAGAGATGATATAATCTTTGCTTTCTTTTCTCTCACTATTTGACCTGCCGAGTTTTATGGCGATAGTTCAAAAATATAGTTCTGAAGTCACATCTTCAAAACTTTACCTTTCTGGCGGCCATTTGTTTGTTTTTCCTTTTCAATTAACCAATGGAAGCAATGTAAGTTTGAAGCACGTGTTATTGTAGGTGTGAAGCATTTTCTACATATCCACGCACCTATGATCTACTGCATGCCTGGGCGGTATTTTCAGATATTTTAGAAAGGGGCTGCAGCTCGGAAGATCTTTTGATTGAAATGGATAGAATTCTTAGACCAGAGGGCTTCGTAATCATCAGAGATCATCCTTCAGTCATAAACTACTTACATAAATATTTAATTGCCTTGCGTTGGGATGGATGGGTTTTGGAGGTGGAACCGACGGTGGATATTTTGTCAAGTAATGAAGAAAGGCTCCTAATTGCACGTAAGAAGCTCTGGAGATATGGTGATACGGCCAGCTGAAAGGAGCTCTAAGAAGGTACGTATATATCCTAAATGCTTACATAGTTACATGGCTGGGGTGCCACATAGCCTGAATATAGACTTGTCTTCAAGTGTGCAAAAAAGGCCAGCTAAGGGCCAATGACTACTTTTTAAAGTTTCATCTAGTGATAAAAGTTGGACACAGAAAGTATTGGCTATAATGTCTTTTTTTTTATGGTGTCTCTGGGATTTGAAGAGCTGCCTCAGTAGATAAGGTGATAATTATGAAATGAAAATACACATGTTTTCTTAAGTATGGAAATTTTACTTAGAAGATACACTCTTTGCATCAGAAAAAATGACCAACACTTTCTATGTTAACAAAAACTTGTATACAATAGGCTTAGTGACCCCCAAATTCAAGATACGTCACCGGTCATAAATGACAAGAAATTCGCCCTGAATTTCATAAATGTCACCCCAAATCACATGAAGTTGACTTTGAAAAGGGATGACGCGTCTCTGTTGTATGTGATTTGAAGTGCCTACGCGCATTGTGTACATGACCTATTGTTCTGTGTTAGGTGGTTTTAAAATAAATGTTCTTTTATAAATAGGAATAATACACTCTTTGTTCAGTGGAGTGGAGTATCTTTGCTACGTCCTGTGAGCCAGGCCCCAAAACAGAAAATCTGGCAGTAAATTCTTAGTTCCGCCCTCCCTAAAAGTTGAGTAACATTGTATAAACCCCATACTATATGTATTGCCTAATTCTTCTATTCGATAGTAATTGCTTGTCTGAATTAAAAGTATCACTTTCTGTCTCGATTAAATTACCAATAATGAAAATTGAATCATGAAAGCAGATAACTAAAAATCCTCAAGGGTTACTCCTTTGCAAAAGAAAATTCCCTTCAAACTTAAGCGAAGATGCTTCAGTTGCAAATGTTGGTGAGCTGTGCCTACCCTTGCTCTTTCTAGAGCCTTTAGTTTGCTTCATAGGGGCAATTGTGTTAGATATATAGCCTTCAGACGTAGTATTAACTTGTATGTATGTGGAATATGAAGAAATTGAGTAAATATTTTGTTGCTAGATTACTTTGTTTAGATTCCAAAAACATTTGACTGAGTTTTCCCTCTCTTGAAGGTGTGCTTATGATTGTGAAGAATCCATGATCGGCCTTGTGAAAGAAAATCATATCATGGTTAGCAATTTTGTCAAGTTACCTCATCGTCTGTAAACTGCAATGGTCGTATGAGAACTACTTCTATTTTGCGGAGATGAACTACTTCTATAAAACAAACCAAAGGTTTGTAATTTTTATGCCCCATTTTTTGTGCTTAATTGAATAATTGTCTTTCAAAAGAATTTGTTTAGTTTATTCTTCATGTGGAACTTTTGACAACTTTATCAATAGTGACTACTATTTGACAATTTTCAATTTTGTTTTTTGTTTGTTTGTTTGTTTGTTTGTTTGTTTGTTTGTTTGTGTGTTGATTATAAAAGCCACTGGTAGGACTTTGTTGCAGTTTTACTGCACTCGTATGGCATAGCTTTTCAAGGAAAACAAATTGCTTATTATTAGACGAACCATTATTTCAGGATACGAAATGCAATAAGGCGCTCTGGATTTAGGGTACGGAAGTTTGATGCTAAGAATTTCTTAAAATGTGGAGTATCTTAAATGGGAATCGTTGGAACTGATTCTAAGAAAGTTAGACATGATGACAAGATAAATAAAATGCAGGCATCAGTTAACAGAGATTACTGGTAAGTGGTAATACAAGAAAATCCAGGTTGAACTGCAAAATGTGACCATCTAGAATTCTTGTTCTTTCACAAGTTCTAAAAGAGGGTGACAGACAGGAAGGAAGACTAGGGTTGGATATTGGTTTGGTTATTTTCTTCTACAACTTCCTGAAGCTGCAACCCCGACTTGAGCGAAACCATACTTTCCATGTACGCAATAACTCCGTGACATGTCCGGTCATACTGAAATTCAAGATCCTTTAGCTCATTTGATTCATCTTCATCTTCATCTTCATCTTCATCTTCAGCTGCTGTTGTACTAAAAACCTTTGATAACAACCACCTTGTAGTCTCTACTTAGAGGATCAATCCCAAAACCCTAATTCTCCCACTTCTGAGGTTCTGTATTAGACGGTAGATTGGGTTTGCTAATCAATGGAGGCAAGACTTTGTCACTTTGAGTTCATTGATGGCTGGGTTCCACAAAGCACGATCACTAAATCCATACTCATAAAGATAATATAATCCATCACAAGGACCGCAGACAAATGAGCTGTGTAATGGGGAGGAACTTAGCACTTGAGTTGAGAAGTTAAAGCACGAGGGGTTTCATCCATAAACAACTCAATCAACAAAAGTACGCCGTGGCCAACATAATATTGAACAAGGAGACAATTGCGCCAACTATCGTTCTTCTTATAATAGTTATTCAGATGTTTGGATATGAAATTAGGAGTTGAAATAATAGAATACCATGATTTGCACACACTTTTGTGCCGTAACAAATCTTTTACAGGCACCCATGTCAGAATCTCAATGATGAGACTTTCCGGTAAATCTATGTTTTCTGCTGTAATTGTCAATGTGATTCACCTCTCTTTTTCATTTTTACACCTAAAAAATCAGCACACAAGAAAAAGGCCATCCCTTTAAAGAGCAATTTTGATGGTGCATGCGGGTGCACGTAGCTCTAGATGCACCGGGACCAAAACAACCAACATTAAACACAAAACGCGTGTTTTCATTAAATTCCCAGAAAAAAGAACAATGCCCTTGAACAAAAGAACAATTCCCCTTAACAAAAGAACATTAAAGGCTCTGCTCTTTTCAACTATGTTTATCGCGTTTTTATTTGATTCGTTGTTATTTTTGCGATATTCTTCTGGGTTTGATGTTTTGAATTCAAACTGTGAAGAAGAGAGAGAAAGTGTGAACTAGGTTTTCTTAAATGGGTTTTAGAGAGAGAAATTAATGAAAATCCCCAAAAATTCGTTGATTTTTCTGCTTCAACATCAAATTAAATTGATTCTTCTTCTTCAAATCTTAATTCTGCAGCTGATAATCAGATTTTGGGAGGTAATTTTTCAATTTTGTAATAATAAATGGTATGTTTTGATGATTTTGATTTTGTAAAGTTGTGTTTTTGATGATTTTGATGATTTTGATTTTGTAATAATCGTGTTTTGATGAATTGATGATTTTAATGAATCAAATTATGTAATAACACGCTGATTTCGTTGTAATCGTTGATTTTGAAGATTTTGATTAAGTAATTACGGTTTTTTTTCTAGAAAAGAACAATTTTACGTATTAAAAGAACATATGCCCGTATTAAAAGAATAGTTTCATTATGCTCGTATTAAAAGAACAGTTTCATTATAGTAGAAAAATAGACCATTTGCGTTTCATAATTTGTTCTTTTATTTTATTGTGTTCTTCTTTTTTATTATTTTCAATTTCATTTGCTTTTCATAACTTGTTCTTTTTATTTTACTGTGTCATTTTTCTTGTTACTTTTTATTTATCCTTTGTTCTTTTGATTGCGTTCTTTTTCTTGTTTTTATACATGTTAACCTTTTTTTTTTCCAGATATTATGAATAATGTGCTTGATAATTTATAACAGAATGATGAAAATGATGATTCCGAATCATATGTTATTGTGGGACAAAGTACTTGACTTGTTCTTTTAGTCTCTATATTTGTTCTCTTAGTCTTTTCATTTGTTCTTTTTATAATACTCTGTTAAAAGAACAAAACAAAAACACGTGCACGGTTCTCATTATGCACTCTTTAACAATTTTTACTTTCTCCTTCTCTGTTCTTCAGTTCTTTTATTCTACTTCCTATTTGTTCATTTTCTATTTTTCAGCAACTATATATATAATAGTTGTACTTATGAGTCATAACCATTAGTCATTTTAGAAATACATTTTAGAGAGAGAAAGAGGAGAGGATTTATATTCTCTCAACATAAGTGAGATTTTTTGAGAGAGAAAGAGTGAGATGGTGAGTGAAAGAGTAAAATAAAATACATTTTCTCCTTCTTCTCTCTCTAAAATTCCTTCTGAATGTTTCTCGTTTGTTGAAAATAAGTGAATTAAGAAAAACACTAGTTCAATTTGGCTAGTTTTCGAAGCAAGAGAATCTCTGGAGAGCATGATATTTTCCGAGGATTGAGATCAGTTTTTGAAGATTTATTAAAAGATATTGATGCTCCTGATAAATGTTGATCAAGGGTTTAAGGTACGTTTCCTTGTTCTTTCCTCTAATGTTCTTTTCAAATTGTTATGTTCTTTTCACAACTTTACTTTTACTGTATCATCAACATAGTTTGTTCTTTTAAATCAACATAGTTTGTTCTTTTATATCAACGTACATAGATTGTTAAAAAAGAATATATAATGGTTTGAAAAGAACAAATAACACTTAAAAAAGAACATAGTCTGATTCGTGGTAAAAGAACAAAAATATAGATTTTTTTAAAATATAGATTTAGTTTTAAGTGCATCAAAAATCGTCGTGACGTCTTTTTAATTAGAACATAAAATCGTTTGAGTAGAACAAATAACACTTAATAAAAGAACATAGATTTGTTGTTCTTTTCGTCCATTTCATTCTGTTCTTTTGTTTGATAAGAAAAAAGAAAATGTTGTTATTTTTTATGTGTTTTGTTCTTTCTTTTGTTGTCGTTTTTTTTTTTTTTTAAAA
The DNA here is from genome assembly GCF_020520425.1 of Spinacia oleracea. Classification (NCBI taxonomy): domain Eukaryota; kingdom Viridiplantae; phylum Streptophyta; class Magnoliopsida; order Caryophyllales; family Amaranthaceae; genus Spinacia; species Spinacia oleracea. Next base: position 180,792,697 of record NC_079490.1, read on the forward strand.
AAAAAATTTTGACTTTTTGTTTTTTTTTTCTTTTTCTTTTTCTTTTGTTCTTTGTGTTTTGTAAAAAATTTGTTGTTCTTTTTTTAATTATTTTGTGTTCTTTTTAACTTTTTTTACTGTTTTTTAATATTTAATAATATTATCGATAATATGTAGTGTTTGTGGACAAATTTAAATCGTGCGACAAAACTAGTTCCCTTCATACTTGAACAAATTCATGTCTCCGGTTATATCTTTCACCAAGGTAACCTTCCAAGGTTCTCCTTTTGCATCTACAAGATCTAACTCGGAAGACAATCTTCCGTTGTTTGATTTTCTGATTTCCTTAGTTATTGATTGCCACTTCCCCTCTAACTTCAAAGCCTTGGGATAAGAGTTATAAAATTGGGTAAAACTTTTCAGAACCATGTTCTGGATATATTTGAAGCGTGCGGCTTTAGATATCATATGGACAACAACTAACATTAACTTGGCTTCTCTTTTTACATCAAGGTTCTTCCCGAATACTTGATCTATCAATTTGTTTAGTGGCTTAATACCAAGGCTCACTTTGTTTATATTACTCAGCGTTGCTATATATGTGCCAGCAAGCTTGTCAAGATATCTTAGAACGTACGTACAAATTGTTCTTACTCACACCAACTGTAATTGTCCCTCCCTCCGATGCCTTAAGATTGACTAATAGATACTTTACAGGGTTTGAAGGTGCTCCCATAACAGGTACATTGACTTTACCATATTTAAGTTTCATGTCCTTCACATTGTCACGCACTTCGCTTAGCAATTTCGAGTACATACTCATCGTAGCACTAGCTACGTCTAAACTTACATTTGTTGCCAAACCTGGTGAAAGGATCTCCAATGCTAATACCACGGCATCAACATAGACCCTCGTCATATTCTTCATCATTCGATCTACAGTATGCCAAAAATCAATGTACGTGACAAAAAATTTAAGCCTTTGATCAAAAAGCACCAAAGACCAGGCATGACCAACAGTTGATAGCCTTAAGAGTACGTACGTAGAGTGAGCTCCTGTTGCAAAAAGTGTTTCGTTATAGCGCGCTATACATATTTAGGAATTTCCCAAATTAAAGGACATGAATTCGAATCCGCCCCTTACATATTGAAATTAATCAAAATATCTCACTTTTGTACTAGCTAATTAATTAAATAAAACATAATGGTAACTCACAAAAGATACAATATACTTCGTATCTATTAAACATTATATATTATGGTATCAAGTCTAACCAAGACGTGAACCCTGACCTCTTTCATAATCTACCTAAAAAGGTGTTTAAACAAAATGTATTGTTAAAAATTTGCATTCGCTAAATTTTATGAATACCATTATGTTGTATCGTGCTTATTCTATATGACTTGTTAAGCTAGTGAAGTAGACAATTACACCAATTGGTTAGCTTAGCAAGTCATATTCGTGGACCCTCTTTCAATTCATAAGTGACAAAACAAACTAGTGAGTTGAAGTAGAAAATCACCCCTTACTATACTTGCATTGGCTTGTTGAAGGAACAAAATGTATAACTAAATTGTGAAGTGAATGAGATATTTGGATGCTTTTTTCTTAACACAACGTCCTCTTTATATAGGGAATGAGATGGAGAAAAGAAACACAAGATAGACTATACTAGAACTAGTATAAAAAATGAGAAGCTAACATTGTTCTGTTGAACATAATTCTAATAGTTGTCAGTGAGGAAATGACATAAATCTGATGAACAATGTTGGTAATGCCATAGCATGTGAGTTCAATATAATCTACCAATTTTAGAGTTACATTGTTACATATGTCAATCAATGTACCAATACAATATATATGTTTAATTTTTTAAAATATGTGTGTAATATTTGTGTAATATATGTGCAATATGTGTATCCTCCCTCCGTCCCTTAAAGGAGTCTATTAATACTCGCCCCATTTCTATGAATAACATACTTACAAATATTATATCATTTCTCTCACTTAACCATGGACTCACATATATTCCTACTTCCTAAAAAAACATTAATAAAATCAAACCCCCCAACCCCCATCCCTTTATTTGATCATTTCCCTTTAACTATATTTTAAAAAAAAAAACATCACTATCAACTACCACCTAATAAATTAATAAGTCACTATCACCTACCACCTAATAAATTAATATTAATTAAATTCCCTAAAGAAAAGAGTGCAAAAGAGGAAAAATGTCCCACGTTTGTAGAATATCAACTTCTTCCTTTATTTATATACTAGTCTTTTATGCACGCGATGTGTGTGTGGATTTTATAATGCATGTATGTTTACATCAAGAAATTAAAAATTATTAACGTAGCATGACTACTTTTTCTTCTTCAAATTGTATCTTAACCAATGGTTTAATACCAATTTAAATATTTCATTGCAAATGAATGATTAAAAAGTTAAGATAATGTTAAAAAGATATGTAGCAATCCATTGTGTGATTTTTTTCGTCGAAAATGATAAATCTCTATAACGCAATTTATGTTTTTATTTTCTTAATTTGTGCATGGATATGGAAGAAGAAATATATATATATATATATATATATATATATATATATATATATATATATATATATATATATATATATATATATATATATATATATATATATATATATATATATATATATATATATATATATATGGCCGACTTCAAGAGAAACGTTGATGGATTTTTTGGGATAAACTCGTGTGGTTGATTTACTCTTTTTTCATAGAATTACTTAGACTCTTATTTCTTTTACAGTTAATCAAATGGCAAAAATGATTTGAATAATTTTAGTTGTAAATATATAGAATAGAGATTTTGGCAATTATAATAAATTTATAATATTATTTGACTTTTTCTTTGTCTTCTTTTGACTTCAATTGACATATTTTATTGTTTTCGTGAAAGAAAATGAGATATTACAGGGTTGATTTCCATAATATTTTACTTCCTTACTTGCTTTTATGTTTATTGGAGAAATTATTTATTTCTCTGTTGACTTTTTGTTATCAAATTGCCAATAAAGAAGATTTTATACATGATATTATTTGGTTTTCCAAATTTGCTAATTTGCATTAAATACTAAAGTTTTAAAATTACTAAGTTAATTAGCTTTTAAATTGTGAATTGTCGAGGGTATTTTAGTCTATTCCATATGCGAACACCAAAAGGTCATTTATGAAAATGACCTCATGAGTTCCCTTATAGAATAGAGATTGGTGGTTGAGTGTATTATTTGTTTGAAGAAGTGAGAAGATGGGTATGGTGCACAAACACAAGCGTGCGCAGACCGGGTCGGATTGGGCTCGGGACTTGGAACTTGGGATGCGCGGGCGTGGGTTTGGTTGTGATCCCATTTTTTTGGAAGCTAGCCGTTTGCTCAATTCCTTGTTACGAAAATCTTCCCTTGATTACGTAACGGTCAGAATTAATCAAGCTTAATGGGCATAGATATTGTTTTAATTATGTAGTTGTTTTATGGTTGTTGTAATTCCGAATCCTGGTTATATTATCTTGCTCTTCCGTTTTTCCTAAACACAATCTCAAGGAAACAGAAAACTAAATTCATATTCTCTCAAACTCTCTTCCGTTTTTTTGGGGCAAAATTTTTGTCTCCAATCGAACCCTGGAGGACAACAACGCGACGACTGTTCTACTTCACAAGGGTAGCGCAAAATTTTTCTTTTAGAGCAGTGGTTCGCTCACGACACGACAATTATTCAGTTCGTCAATATAATTGCAACATCGGGATAAGTTTTTCTAATTGTTTAAATTAGTAACAATTTACTCCCCCCGTCCCTTTTTATTCTTTACGTTTTCCATTTCTAGTGTCCCATTTTGATTCTTTCCTTTTATATCATATCATATATGTCCTTAATATTCTCTCAAAAATCGTGCAATTGATTATTTAAACTAATAAGATCGTTGGGACACTAAACTTTTGATATTTTCTCATTTCACATTTTTCTAATTTGATATTTTGGATAAAAGTGAAAACATTATCAATAAACAGAATTTGTATTGTGTAAATAAAATAAAAGGGAGGAATCTTTATCAACATTAATCTATAATCTATAATATATATTAAAAATCGTTTATAAGAAAGCTTACGTGACACGTGACGCTCTGCTTATGAGTCTTTCAATTCATATAATGTTTATATACATTAAAATAAATGTCAAACATGGTTTGCTTAAGGTTTGAACCCTTGACCTTGAGTTTAAACAATAAACCTTTACCGCTATGATGTTAGATGTTTCATATTATCATTGCAAAAACAATTATATAAGTAAAAATGTTATTAATGTAGTAACTCGATGTATTGCCCAGACCCAAAAACTAGGTAGTTGTTAATCGCGTGCATGATACCAAACATAAATAATAATAAGGGACGGAGCGAGTAAAAGACAATATTATGGCTTCGAAATTCTTGTCCCAAGTTAGAACATCTTGATGGCAAGAATTATAAACGTTGGGTTGTTAGAATGTGGTTTTATTTAGAACAAATTGATCTTGCTTATGTGATTGGTGATGTTGATAAATCTGAATTTCTTGATTTCGAGTCGAAATTTGCTAAGGATTCCTCGTGTAAGTAGTTCAATTCTAAAACTAAGAAGTGAAAAGAACCCCAAGGTCCCCAACCGTCCACATATTCTGAGTTGTCGTATGCAAAATTGCAGATATTTGATTCAGATTTCGACGTCGTTTTCGTTAATTTGCTAATCTTCATCCAAATTTTGCACTTCACTATCTATGTTTAGTGGACTAATGAGGTCTATTAGTCTACATTATTATTATATAACTAATGTGTGGCTCGGGTGATGCCCCGGTTTCTACATTGAATAGTTAAAATATTTGACAAAAATACTTGTATTTCATAGAGTAAAAAATACCCATTAAGTTCGTCAACTACACAGACACAAGTCACAACCATGTAATTTTCAATTAGATCATCTTATAATTTGTATAATTTGTTTTCTCGTGGAACTAAGTGCGTCAAATTAATAAACACCAAATTAGATATATATGCATCTATGAAGGGCAATGATATAGTTGATGCTTATGAGACTTATGACATAATTTTTCTTCATGGTTGTCATAATGCTTTAATTTTTTTTTCCAAATTAGTCCATAGAAATTAAAAAGTCACATAAAAATTTAGTTGCTTTAGACTTCATGTTAACATTTATTTAAATAATGTGAAGAGATAAACCACAATTGGTGGTTGGTTAAGATGGTAATAAGAGTTATCATCCACACTCGAGGTTGGTGTTTGAACCTCATTGTATTGATTTTTTGTTGTCCATAATCTGGCGTAATGGGCAGAGTACTACGTGGAACATAAACATTTTTCACAACGTCTTTTAATGTATTAACTAGCATGTAGTCCCGGCGAAGCCTCATGTTATTATGTGAATAACAACTAATTATTATACTTTTTAATGAAATTGTGTTTATATTTTATTCACAAGATAATATTCTATATTATATTAATATTAATTTTGTAAAAATAACATATAAAGGTTATAGCTCAATTAGATAACCCTCTAGTGTTGAAATTGTAGGTCGCAAGTTCAAATATTATGTAAAACATATTTCTCATCTATATAATTAAAGTGAATTGATAAGATGAACTTATGGAATGAAGGACATCGTCATGTGGCATATAGACGTTTGTAGAAACGCCTTTTAATATATAGTACTTCCTCCGATTTTTAATACTCGCAACGTTTGTGATTTTACACTATCCACATATTATACTTTGACCATTGTAGGTGATTTATACGTAAGATAAAACATATTCATGTGAGAACTTGTTAGATTCGTCTTAATGTGTATTGTCAAAATATGAACTTTTTACAATTTTTGCTTCAAGAGAATTAAAGATATTAATGTTCAAAGTTGTGCATTGACATGCGTGAAATTGACAAACGTTGCGAGTAAAAATGATCGGAGGAAGTATATAATAGTATTGGCCCGGGAGCGCAATGTCCCTGGTTACTACTTTAAATGAGCGATTTTCGGCAATATTGCTAGAGGATATTAAAATTCCCAAAATACACTCCATTTTAGGTTAATTCCCATACTACTGTCCACGTAAGAAAAAAAAAACTATCTATTTTATTTATTAGTCTGCATAAAACCGCCAATTGAAATAGCGGTTATATTATATAAACCGCTAACTGAATTGGCGGTTTATATAATAAATCACTACATCAATTAGAGGTGTAGTATGCTTTCTCACAAATTATTAGGTACACCCGGTTGTACGTAGATCTACATGTTACAAGATCGTTTTGTATTTTTTAATCCCTCAAAAAAAGCACATTGTTTAGTTTAAAATCACATTTTCAGTTTAAAAGCACATTTTTACAATTTTAATGCACATATGTTTTTCAAATATTATGATATTGAATATCTTCTTCCAATTGGGAAAAAAACTGAACTTAAAAGGTGAGCAACCAACATCAGTTTACAACTTTACATATCCTCTCAAATTCTTCGCGCTCATATGTTCTTTTTTTACTAACAATGTATTCTTTTGAAATGTATCTGCTTTTAAGCTATAAAAATGTACTTTAACCTGTAAAAATGTGCTTTAAAGTATAAAATTGTGCTTTTTGAGGAGTTAAAAACCAAAACTACCTGGTTGCATGTAGAGCTACGTACAACCGGGTGTACCTTTTACCATTCTTTCTTCTCCCCTTAATTCGCTACAGGAAACTCACAACACACTAATACTTAGGGCATGCTTGGATTGAGGGTAATGTAATAAAGGGGTAATAAAAGTCAAACTAAGGTAATTGAATGTGATGATGAGGGGATGAAGTGATGGCAAAGGGAACAAGCTAGTGTTGGCAAGAAGAAAATAAAAGGGAAGGGGGAACAAATACCCTCATCATGGGGGGAATAGTTACCCACCATCCCACTAGGGTGATTATTACCCTCATTTTGGCCTTTTGGGGTAATTACTTCCCCCCTTCCTCCTTTCTTCTCACAACACCACCACTACCCCAACTTCTCATCACAATACCACCACACCACCCTCCTTGCAACCACCTCAATTCACCTTCATTGTCCTTTTATTATGGTGGTTTGACTTTTATTACCTCCATAATCCATTACACCCAATCCAAGCGTGCCCTTAGGAAAAAAGTCTGCTCCAGAAATTTAACAAAACTCCTATGCAACACAATTATTACTTCTCCATATTCTTCTTCCTCCTCTACTCAAACTCTCTACAGAGTTGATTACTTCACCTTATGTCAATTTGTTAAATCAATTGTGTCATTTACCTTTAGTTTCGAACCCTCTTTTCCCACAACGGAACACCTAAGGAGAATATTCGGAGGGAGCGGCGCGTAGTGTCGGAGAACATGAAGAAGGTGATGAACCGAAGAAGAACATGAAAATAAGGCCAAGAAAAATGCAGGACCAAAACGTGAGATTAGCAATGAATTCCATCTTAGACGATGGTGATGATGAATGTAGGTTGGTTTTCCCAGCTTGAACTTTCCTAGTGTTGATGGGGTGTTGTCTAAATAAGGCATTTTCTCAACACCCAAACACCCCAAACAACAACAACAAAAATTAAAGAGAAACAAAATTAATTTCTCCCAGAAAAATTAGTAATTGTCCAAGAAATTAAATTGTGGGTTTTGCTTGGAATTGAGTTTTGGAATCTGGGTTTTGCTCATATGTGGAATTTCTGATCGGTTTTCCGATTCAATGGAGCTGAGAATATATTTACCTTCCGTCGATTTTGCTGCAGTGTTTTTTGGGAAGATTTGGATAGTAAACCGCTAATTCAAATGACAGTTTAATTTAAAACAAAATCGCCATTTGAATTGGCAGTTCTTTATTAAACCAGGGGAAAAATATATATTTTTATATTAAGGTTGCTTACATTGACGGTGGAATGGGAAATTAATATGGACCATATTTTGGGAATTTTAGTATCTTCCAGCATTATTATCGGAACTCCATTTTCCCTCCATTTTATACACTCCATATGTGTTAAATACGGGTCTGGGCCGCACCCGTCATCAAGAGAGAGAGTCTACTTAACAAGTCCAAAGCAGGTTGCACCTTAAAACCATATGGCAATAAGGGGAGTAGCCTATTGGCCTTATTAAATGTTTAACTCTATTCTCTTTTATCAATGTGGGACTCCACACGTGATATTTCATGGGTCTGATCTTAACACTTCCTATCACGTGTGAGTTCCCTTTTCAATATGGGTCACATGTCGGTCAACGTCAATAGTCAACGCCGGAAAATTGACGTTGACCACCGGAAATAAGCTTTGGTCCTTATTTACAACAAAAATTATAAATTGGGTCCTATATTACAACTTTTTTTTTTCTAAAGATCATTTGTCACCATTTTTGGATTTTAAAAGGTCATTTCTGACAAATTTTATTTTAATTTATGTGTACAAAACTAGAATATGTGGTTAGCTAAGATGACAAATATTCCACATGATCATCTTGTCGTCTGTCTCCCGTGAATTCCTGGAAAATAGGTAATTTTTCTCTGTGCTTTTCTGCTTAATACAAGGAGTTTTTACTTCATTTACCTCTACTGTGAATTTAATTATAATTCAGAATTTTAAATTTTGATGATTATTTGAATTGAATGATTCTGGGAATTAGTTCAAGAAAAGTTAAAAATCACTTGTATGGTAAATGATGATAAGGGTATTGTGGTTTATCTTTTTGTGTAGGAAACAAGCCTGCAAATTGGTTTGAGCTTACTGCAAGGTTGGTACAAAACTTAATTTAATTTCATTTAAGATCGAATTCAATTGGGCAATTATTTAGAAAAGGGAAGAATTTAGACTGCATTCGTGTAAAATGGTGGCAATGTTTCGTGTTTTGTTAATTGGATAACTGATGCATCTTGGTAGTAAAGGGTGAATTTGTTAATAATATACGGGCAATTTTAGGTACTAGCCGAGTCATGCCCGATTTTGATTGTTATAATTGTACGAAAAATGGATGGAAATTTTGGGCCTTGATTAAGGTCGGTGCAACTTGAGAGTGATTTCCGATGAATTAGTAAGATATTGGACCAAATAAACAACAACTATCGAATGAGTTGGAGAAAAAGACAAGTAACATATGTTTATGAGAGGATTGTGCAATTTTTGGGAGGGAAAACCTGTAATAGTGGCAACTTCTGTAGTTTAATAGTCTGTAAAGATATAGTAGGCAGAAAATCAACGACGAGACACAGTTTCTGATGGATCATTTTTTTCCGTTATTGCCAAATGATGGGTAGGATTCTATATATTTTAGAAAACAGCACAATCCATTTCAATTCTCCTTGGATTACTATTAAGAATCATCAATTTTGTATTAATTGAAGTCTCCCACCTTAATTCGTTGTATAATATGATTGATGACAGTAAGATCTTTACAGTTTATAGTTGAAACTTTACTCAGTTTTTTGCAGCAAATCCATTTGCTATTTTGTTAGTTCATATGAAGGAGGAGGTGACAGAAGAGAGAAGGTGTGGGTGGCAAAGTGTGAAACTAACCCCATTTCTTGTTTACGACATTTCCACTACCATTTTTCTCTTAGAAAGTTTGATAGTCTTGTGGTTCTGAATTAGGCCCCTGTGATCTTGTGAGCTGCAACATACTGCATCCTACCACTCATTGATACTCTGGTTTGATTTTGTGCCATTTTACCTACATGAAGTAGTATTTATCTACTTAAAATCAGCATACTATCATTTTCTTATTGCAATTAAAAATATGGTCTAGTTCTACGGAAGCTATTCATAGCATCAAAATTGCTTTAATGCCGCTGTGAAATAATAAACCTAAAATATAGTGTCTTTTGTGGATGTTTAATAGTACATTGTCATTCTGAACAAGTAAAAGCTATTGTGTGCTAACAGAGGTTGGACGTTTGGACCCCTAAGGAAATTTATACAAGAAAGAAAAAGAGGAGAAATTTATGCAGTTCTAGTTATCCATAGTGTCGTCGCCTCTGAGTAGGAAGAGGATTCAAATTTTGAACAAGGGTGTAATTATTGACTGCCAGTTGACTCATTATTGACTGTGGAAGTCATATCTAAGTTGACTTACATGAAGGTGAATGTTGAAAATTTGCTAGCTTAGTATCTTGGCTTCTTGGCTTCTTTTGTGTATCTTAGTGAGTTGGTGTATTGCAAATTCTGCTCTGGGACTTCTACGTATATCTTTTGTGTATCTTAGTAAAACATTGCTCATAGTAAGTAGATAAGGCCATTTAGACAATTACCAGGAGTATTATTCTTCTTCAATGTCTATTTTCCGGTCTGGTGAAAGGTGTTAAATTGAGGTTACATAACACTGATGATCTTCTTTGTAGTTTTAAATACGGAGTACAATGACCTATGTGAATGTCCAAGGTAATGAGTCTTCACCCCCAGAATTTCTATAGAATTACTATGGATATTCACATAGGAAATCCAATTCAAATGTCACAATAACTCTTGACAATTACATCCCATTATGACCTTGTACCTAATGGGGCTATAAGCCTGTAACCTGTAAGAGTATGAGAGATGAAACATAGACTGATCGACTCTAGTAGTTCAGTCATAGTCCTAAAGTGCTCCTTTTGAATTGGACAGTAACCAGATAAGTAGAGGTGCCATAACAATATGGTAAAACAATAGTAAAATCATGCTTTTTATTAAGCATTATATCACTTATTTATGTACATCATCTATTACAACTTTTGTTAGTGCCTTTACTTCTCGAAGTTTGTCTTTGAATGATGAGTATGGTAGATTCATGATAACACGGATACCCCTTGGTTTGTTTCTTAGTTTGAGGAGAGATTGTTTTTCTTTGAATTATGAGCCTAATTTGGTGTAATTGTTTTTCAGTAGGGAAGTAAATATTTGGGTGTGCTGAATAGTGAACAAGAGATAGCCATGAATTAGGTGAACTGGATAAATCAAAAAGCTTCAGCAAAGGAACTGTTGGAACTATGTGGATGTGCTGATGCTGAAGAACGGTTTTTCAAACATTCACAGCCACATTCATTAGTAAGCTATGACTCTATGAGGAAGTCGTGTTGGATGTTAGTGGATCTTACACTATTAGAATCCAAAGGAGGAGAAGATGGTATCTATTGTTATACCAGCTTTTATATCTTCCAGAAAGAATAAGGTAATGGATTATTAAGCATTATTGTGATTCACATGTATGCATCCGCTTTTGTTTCTGGAGAAGATTTTCCAAGGAAATATTTACAAATTCGCAAGTCAATTTTATGTTTTTTATTTAAAGAAATATTGTTGTAACTACATTTTACTTGGTAGCAGACGTAGATACTTCCTTGGATACATCTTTACCCTTTTGATCATCATTTGGGACTTGCATGCTTGCTGTGATTTTATTCCACTGTGAAGATGTAATCTGTGTTTAAGTAGTGTTTAACCTTCTGGGGCTCTTATTTTTCTAGTTGTAGAACATGTTGAGGTTATTCAGTAAAAAAAAAAAAAGTCAGCACCATATTTCCTGTTTTAACTTAATGAAGTTGTCCACCAGAAAGGACTTTGAAAATTGTGAATGCTGAATATAATATTAAAAAGATGACCATGTGGTAACGTTGACTCATCTTTAGCATTATCGCTTGCTTTTTTTGAAGGGCAGAGGCCCACATTCCACAACATGCAAGATTGCAATATATTTCCAACTACATAAACTGATAAAAATATAATGATGCTCAGCAGTGGGTCCGTTTTAAAGTCCAAAATTCAATATGTTTGTAGTACAGTTGCATTATTTATATGCTGATAATACAACTTGCAGAATGGTTAAACATGTTTGAAAAGCTCAATTATTGCCACAATTATTTTGCTGACTTTAGTAGTTAAGGTGGTTCATTTGTGAAAACAGATAAGACTAATACTATTTAAATACGGCATTGATTTAGTCGCTTTGAGAGATCTTTGGCTTAACAACTGTGTTTGTAATTTGATTTGTTTTGAGTTTACATACTATTTGAATGAAGTGGGTGGGGTTAATGGCTTAATGCTATATATGTTTGCAACCCCTGAATAAAGTAATTCTACTTTCTGCAAACAAAGTTGTGGAAGATGACAGCAGCTTCGTATGGCTTTTTTCTTCTTCGGTTGTGGACAGTCTTGTCTTCCATGGTAACTACCTCCATTGCTCGGGACATTATTACTGCGACCGAATCTCTCCGTGATGGGGAGACATTAGTTTCTGCAAGTGGGAACTTTGAGCTAGGATTCTTCAGTCCTGGTAGCAGCACAAGAAGATATGTAGGAATCTGGTTTAAGAAAATCCCAGTTCAGACTGTTGTATGGGTTGCTAATCGAAACTCTCCAATTTATGATTCTTCTGGTGTTCTTCAATTCAACAATAATTCTGTTCTGGCTCTTGTCAATGGCACGGGAGTATTTGTATGGTCTACCAACTCGTCAAGATCAGTACCGAATCCAGTCGCACAGCTTTTGGATTCAGGAAACCTTGTTATCAGAAATGGTAAAGATGATACTGTCTTGTGGCAGAGTTTTGATTATCCATGTGATTCCCAGCTACCAGGAATGAAGTTGGGAAGAGATATTGTTTCTGGGTTTGATCGGTTCCTTACTTCTTGGAAAAGCAGTGATGATCCTTCCATGGGTAGCTATACATATCGGATTGACCCCCGAGGATACCCACAACCGTTCCTTATGAAAGATGATGTTGTGCAGTTTCGTGATGGGCCATGGAATGGTGTATGGTTTTCTGGTACTGCAAGGTTACCAACTGATTCTACTCAGGAATACAAGTTTGTTTACAATAATAAGGAGATTTCATATGTCTATGAGCTTATCAACATCTCAGTCATCACTAACAGAATTGTGAATCCCTATGGAAACATACAACGTCAAGAATGGAATAATCATACGCAAGGTTGGGCAACATTCTATTCCAAACCAATTGATAACTGTGACACTTATGGGGTATGTGGTGTATTCAGCAGTTGTAACCTTGTAAAGAATCCTCAATGTCAATGCATGAAAGGATTTGTTCCAAACTCTTCCACGGATTGGAATGCAGGGGATTGGATTGGTGGGTGCGTTCGTAGTGCTCCATTGAACTGCAGTGTCAAAGATGGGTTTATCAAGTATGCCAATGTTAAGTTGCCTGACACAAGATATTCCTGGTATAACATCACGATGACACTTGATGAATGCAGGACCAAATGCTTGCATAACTGTTCTTGCGTGGCTTATGCTAATTCAAATGTAACCCATGGCGGAAGTGGCTGTTTGTTGTGGATTGATTCCGTGATTGATGTCAAAGTTATTGCTGGTTCTGGACAAGATCTCTATGTCAAGGTGCCTGCTTCCGAGTTGGGTAAGAACCTTTTTTTGTTTTGCTACTTTTACATAAAACCATAATTTTAATTGCTACTTTAGTTCCTCTATCTGATGAATTTCTAATTCTACAGCCTTATTATTAACCTTCATTATATCAGATTCTTTAACACTTGACTGTCATGGATATTAAACATGTTTTGCACTATGACTTGAGCAATGGAAGAACTAACTTAAAACCTTACTTCTTTATGCATGTATAGGAGGTGATGGAAAAAAACGAGTATGGATTGCTATAGGTTCCACTTTATCTGCTGTTATGTTTCTCTGTGTAGTTGCAATTTTTATTGCATGGAGGAGAAGGCGGAAGAGAGAAGGTATGATTAAATCCTTTTGAAATTTCAACTGCTGTTATTCCTTTCTTTCTGGCTAACTAAACTATGGATTAGTCAGTGTTTTAGGGATGGGAAGATAACTCTTTCTATCTTGTTGCTTGTAGTTCACAAAAATAACAACAATGAAGGAGAATCTGACCTGCCAATATATGCTTTTGATGTGATTGCTCAAGCTACAAACTATTTTTCCTTGTCTAACAAACTTGGAGAGGGTGGCTTTGGACCGGTATACAAGGTATTTTTCTTTCAAGGCTTACATTAACTTGCATTGGTGCACTGTTAGAAAAATCATCTTTCAAAATCAGTTTAGAGATAAAGTCAATATGGCTGACTGTCTGAAAGTAGTAGCAGTGCTTTCTCAGTGTCCCAACGGCATTAATTGTCATGTTATTAGCATTAATCACAAAAACAATGAGGTTCATTCTAGGAAGTTTCTGATTGTTAATAATTGGTAGGGAGTGTTGAGTGATGGACAAGAAGTAGCTGTGAAAAGGCTCTCTAAGGATTCAAGACAAGGACTAGACGAATTCAAGAATGAGGTCATATTCATTGCAAAGCTTCAGCATCGGAACCTGGTGAAGCTTATGGGATGTTGCATTGAAGCAGAAGAGCGGTTGCTCATCTATGAGTATATGCCCAAGAAAAGCTTGGACAACTATCTATTTGGTACGTCTTACTTTTTATATTTCATATCTACAGGAGTAGGACTGCATTTCTGTTCTTCTGCATGTTTCCATATTTATTGGACATATTGGGAATTGACTATTGATTTATGAATGATGAGTCTTTCAACGTAGTGATGCAGACTAGTATTGAAACTAATTCAAATATATATTCCTTGTCTGTAGTTGACCTCTTCAATGAAAACTTTATACATAAATGTATCCTGACCAAATTAAAAGAAAGCTTAATTACAGTCATAAATTGTGGGCATGCAGATCCAAGAAGCATTGACTTACTAGACTGGCCAAAGCGCTTAGAGATCATCATGGGAATAGCTCGTGGACTTCTATATCTTCATCAAGATTCGAGACTGAGGATTGTTCACCGAGACCTCAAAGCGAGCAATATTCTACTAGATTTTCATATGAATCCGAAAATTTCTGATTTTGGCTTGGCCAGATCTTTCAATGGAAATGAAGACGAGGGGCAGACAAAGCGAGTAGTTGGAACATAGTAATATTTTGATCTCGATCATTTGTTCGATCTTCTTCTGCCTCAGTGTCCTGATATTTTGTTTATGTTTTTATGCAGTGGCTACATGTCTCCAGAGTACACTATCGATGGACTCTTTTCAGTGAAGTCTGATGTCTTCAGCTTCGGAGTATTACTACTTGAGATAGTGAGCGGCAAGAAAAATAGAGGATTCAATCATCCAGACCATCACCACACCCTTCTTGGACATGTAAAAAACCTCGTTCTTCCATTGTAAATTAAGTCAAGTTGTATATATAGCATGATACTAGTGAAAATAGCCTAAAGATATGGAAGGAATTTCATATATTCAATGGGCCTGATAAGTGATAATTATAAAATATTGTATAGGCATGGATGCTTTTTAAAGAAGGTGTGGCTTTGGATGTAGTAGATCCTTTGATCAGGAACTCCAGTTATTTATCCGAAATGCAGAGATCAATTCACATTGGGTTGTTATGTGCTCAGCAACATCCAGAAGATAGGCCAAGCATGTCACTCGTTACTGTCATGCTAAGCAGTGACTCTGAATTACCTCAACCTAAAGAGCCCGGCTTCTATGTGGAAAGGTATTTGCCACAAGAATCAGTTTCGGGTAACACCCAATCTAGCTCCAATAGTGATTCTGTAACGTTGTTAGTTGGCCGGTAAATAGAGTTTCAGCTTGGCTTCAAACAAGTATCCACAGAAACTACTAAGATTGCAGCAGCTGAAGTAAGTTAGTTCTCTGTTTCTTGAGAAAAAAAGAGCTTTGGTAAAATTTATTCAGGTTTCAGAAACTTCTTTGGAATTGTTACAGGAATGCTGCGTACAACAAGTCACCCTAGGTGGGAACCTTATTGGGGATTGTCACATTGGTATGTCATGGATCTTTTACTCTTGTGAACCACATGCATTTGGAATTTGGTTATTTTTTAAATTGGAAGGGAGAGCTGTATCAAGGATTTTACCCCAGTATTTTACTAGTAGAAGAAGAAATAGATTTAGTTAAATTTTCTTTTGTGTATAAGATTATTGTGCTTAGAATTAAGAAGAGGAAATAGGCATTTCACAGTTTAGTGTACAAGAACCAGGAAAGTTCTTCCCAATCGGAAATTTAAGCTTATTTCTTTATATATACCAAGTTTAAGTTGACAATTCATTCATTGCTTCACTGTACAAGAACCAGGAAAGTTATCGCCGTGATGTAAAAATGATGATGTTTAACAGTAAATAATACCAATATTTGATCTTATACCTTGATTTTCCCCCCTTATTTACTCCGTATTTAGCAGTATTCCTGTTGATTTCAAGTTTTTCACTTCACATTTTTTTATCTAAAAACAATTCTCTCCTTTCCCGGCTATCTGTCTATCTCCTGTTTTCGCGTACCTGTAAAAATTTTATGAACCTTGTCAGAGTTCCAGTATAATTATTCTAAAATTTCTAGAGGTCTTTTGGATTTATGAAAAAAAATATAAATTACTTTTATAAACTATTTGGTGGTTGAGAAATGTTTGGTTGTTCCACATGGGATTTACAACTATTGTATTATAACAAAATTTCTAGAATCCAGGATATTTATCCTCTTCCAAAAAAAACCAGCAACTTTTCATAATGTTGGTTTCATTGGCCAGAATCTGTGTTTTGTCTTTTGATTTCAGTGAAATGCATCATCCATATAAGATAGAAGACTTGATTTTCATCTCAACCATGTTCTTTTAATACATTTAAGTCGAATGTGTAAGAGAATCAGTCTAAATTATTTTTCTTTTACTTCATGATGTTGACAGAAATAGTAAGAGAAACGTTTGCTTCGAATGTTTGCGCGGGCTTACAGAGCTTATTCAAAAAAAGCGGCTCTAAAAACTGATCAAATTGACATTTTGATGATTTTATATACTGTTGACTACCCCATTAGACTCATTCTTTAATCGCATGTTCTTGCTCTTTCTTGGGGGACCTACGTTGAAGTATCTAATAGACTGTTGTTTGTTGGAAATCTTGATTGTGCTGGTCATTGTCAACTTAATCATACTAGACTATTCTTCTTCAGATTTCAGAGGGTCACAACAATAGAAATATCAAGTACTGCGTAGTTTTATTTGCATTCATACTTATATGCATGTCTGATGTTTATTGAACTGATTTGGATATAAAGTTTGCTGAGTATTGGATCGAAAAATATATAGGAGTTATAAGTTTGGAGAAGGAATTTGAGAATCCTGATTATATTTTTAGTCTGATTTTCAATAGCATAATTAAGCATTCTTTGTTATTTCTCTACATTCACCATGTATTTGAATTGAGTGATTTAAGTCTTCTCTATGCAGCGTGTAAGTTTTAAGCAACATGAAAGCAACTTATTCACATGTTCTTTTGTGGTTACTCCTGTCTGTAGTTACTACTTGTGGAGGTCGAGACACGATAAGTGTAACTCAATCAGTTGGAGAAGGGGAGAGCTTGGTGTCTTCTGGTGGAGACTTTGAGTTGGGATTCTTCACCCTAGGCAGTGATGGGAGAAAATATATTGGTATCTGGTTCAAAAAAGTCCAAGGTCGAAATGTTGTTTGGGTTGCAAATCGTGAAAGACCACTTGTTAATTCTTTTGGTGATCTTCAGCTAACCAACACCTCCCTTCTGGTACTTGTCAACAGCACAGGAAGTGTAATGTGGTCTACCAATTCTTCAAGATCAGTGCAGAGTCCAATTGCACAACTTCTTGACTCAGGAAACCTTGTTGTAAGAGATGAGAATGATAACAATCCAGATAACTATTTGTGGCAAAGTTTTGACTATCCATGTGATTCCCAGCTTCCTGGAATGAAGCTAGGAAGGAACTTTGTTACTGGTGTAGATAGGTATTTAACTTCCTGGAAAAGCTATGATGATCCTTCCCCGGGGAGCTATACCTATCGGTTTAATCCCCAAGGCTATCCACAACCAATCCTTTACAGAGATTCTGTTGAGCAGTACCGAGATGGTCCATGGAATGGCTTTTGGTTTTCAGGGAACTCCTTGTTAAACCCAAATCCTTCAGAGTTATACCAGTTTGTTTTTAATCAAAGGGAACTTTACTATGTCTATGAGCTTATCAATTTTTCACTTGTCACCAATAGATTTCTCAACACACTTGGGTCTCTGCAGCGTGTTGAGTGGAACAATCGTAAACAAGGATGGGACACATATTTATCAAAACCTACAGATAGTTGTGACATGTACGCACTTTGTGGCTCGTATGGTATTTGTAATAATGTGAATTTTCCTCGTTGTCAGTGTGTAAAAGGATTTGTGCCTAAATCTCCAATAGATTGGAATGACGGAGTTTGTTCAGATGGGTGTGTTCTGAGTACACCGTTTAATTGTAGCATCAACAATGGGTTCATCAAATATTCCAATGTCAAACTGCCTGACACAAGATCTTCTTGGTACAATACAACCATGACTCTTGAGGAATGCAAGAACAAGTGTTTGAAAAAATGCTCTTGTGTTGCTTATGCAAATTTGGATGTCACTGATGGAGGAACGGGATGTTTGCTTTGGTTTGATAATTTGATTGACGTCAGGGTTCTCTCTGGTGTTGGACAAGATCTTTACGTAAGGGTATCATCGTCTGGGTCAGGTCAGAAGCTAATCTCGGATCTTTTCAGTTTTTAAAAAAAAAATTAAATTGGAGAATGTGCTTATATTTTGTCGAACCATCTGGTTTATTGCTTTAGGCTGTCTTTTCATTTGTTTTCCTTGTCAATTGAGAAAGAACTTTTGATTGTTCTGTGTAGGTGGTGATGGGAAAATACGGATATGGGTTGCTGTAGGCTCCAGTTTGTTATTGATTGTGATCCTAAGTTGTGTTGTTATCTTCATTCGATGGAGAAAATGGAGGCCGAATATTGTTGGTAATCAATGAACCTTTTCTTCTTGTTCTGTTGCCGTCCGTAATCCATATATTATTACTACAGCAATTAGACAGTTCAATATTCAGTAGTCTGGGTCTCTTATACCATTCTTTTATTCTATCATTTCTCTGTCCCAAGAAATTTGCAGAAAACATAAATAATATTTTCGTATTTGTTAAATGGTGGTTTTTCTTTATATGCAGAGAAATATTTTGCTAGTAGGGGAGGTAGTGGCATCAACAAGAACAAAAAGGAAGAGAAAGAGCTGCCTATATATCCCTTCAACGTGATAACTCGAGCTACCAACTACTTTTCGCTGAGCAACAAGGTTGGAGAGGGAGGCTTTGGATGTGTCTATAAGGTACTAGTTTCGTTAATTTCCTATACTAACTTATTGTTGAAGAAGGTACGTACAGCCGTACAGGTTCTCTATAAATGAAAATACCACAACTACCATCATGTCAATCATAACTTGAGGCCCACTCATGCTAACACCCCTCTTTCCCCTTGAAAAAACTTTTTGAGGGAGTCAGGGTAAACTGTTATCTCACAGAGATTGGCTGTGATATGAAGAATTCGATCTTTCAATATGAATGTTATATGCCGTATTTTTCAGTTGAGTTTGGGAAGGATTTCTGCCAAACTTGAGAGGTTTACCCAGAGGTAAACATTAGAGGAAATAAGATTAACCATCTTAAGCCTTATTTTGTCAAATGATATTATGGCATCTTAAACCATATTAGAGACTTATGCTATCAATTATTTGTAAAGAATGTGATACTTGTAAGCCAATGAAGTGTTTGTGATCCATTTATTCAAGTGTACATCATTGGCACAAGTGTCAAGGTCTCTTTCTTAATTAGTTATCGTTTGGCCAGACCTTTGTCATTTTATTCTTTCATATTCCATTCTTTGTCAAAAAGTTTTTGATTTCTCTTGTTATACTAATTCAATTCCCAGGGCGTGTTGAATGATGGGCAAGAGATAGCTGTGAAGAGGCTTTCGAAGAATTCAAAACAAGGACTGGATGAGTTTAAAAATGAGGCTCTATTTATTGCAAAGCTTCAGCATCGCAACCTTGTTAGACTTATTGGATGTTGTGTGAAAGCAGAAGAACAGATATTGATTTACGAATACATGCCCAATAATAGCTTGGACCGCGTCTTATTTGGTAACACTTTCCTTGCACTTTTCATCTATGATCTGCAATTACACTACCATGTTCTTCTAATTCAATGTAGAGGGTTATTGGTTAGGAACTGATCGAGTAGTTCTCACTGGATTGTCTACATTTTTGAATTTGATGTCAGTATATGTATATATATAAACCTCCATAACAAAGGAAATTAACTTATGGTGCTGAATGTCTCCAGATAAAACAAGCAGTGGCTTATTGGATTGGCCAAAGCGTTTTGAGATAATCAATGGGATTGCTCGTGGGCTACTATATCTTCATCAGGATTCAAGATTGAGAATAGTTCACAGAGATCTAAAGGCAAGCAATGTCTTACTTGATAAAGAGATGAACCCCAAAATTTCAGACTTTGGCATGGCCAGAAGTTTTACTGAAAGTGAAGATGAAGCTAAGACAAAGAGGGTGGTTGGGACATAGTAAGTAATATTCTCTTGTTAATTTAATTTGCACTTATTCTCTTGTAATATATGGTAACGCTTTATGGTTTTGCTACAGCGGCTACATGCCTCCTGAATATACAATAGATGGGCTATTTTCAGTAAAATCTGATGTCTACAGCTTTGGAGTAATAGTGCTCGAGATTGTCTGTGGCAAGAAAAACAGAGGATTCAACCATCCAGACCACCATCACAGCCTACTTGGACATGTAAGACTACTCTTCCTATCTATCTCTCTAAATGCGGCTTCTTCGTCTTCCTCACTGCTTTAATGATTAGATTATTAGATATGATGGAAAAGAGGATGATTTAGCATGATTTAGGACTTCAAATTATCTTAATATATTAAATTACCAAGCAACTTTTAGATGCTAATAACCCCAAAATGGAGGTGAATTTAACAAGATAACTTGTTTGGTCTCTCTGTTTGAACCCTGTGGCTGACTGCTAAATATTGTGTATATAGGCATGGATGCATTTCAAAGATGGTGCTACATTGGATATTGTGGATGAATCAATACTGAAGATGAGTTATGCATCGGAAATTCAAAGATCGATTCAGATAGGTTTGTTGTGTGTTCAGCAGAATCCAGAAGATAGACCAAGCATGTCACAAGTCTCTGTCATGTTAAGTGGTGATACTGAATTGGCTATACCAACAGAACCTGGATTCTTCGTTCAAAGGTATATGCCCCAAGAGTCACACTCAGGAGCCACGCAATCTAGTTCCAATGAGGTTACTGTAACATTACTTTCTGGAAGATGAAGTCTACATACTGTCCTAATTGTATCCATCTTATTTTCATACTCATTCTCACTATTAATTATTCTTTTCTTTTTTATGTGCATCTGCGTTTTGGGTTTTCATGCTCATTGTGAACCTTGTTCATAGTCTATGAATTGAATCCGGCTAATACCGATGCTATATTTTCTAACCATTGATATATGGAGTACTCAATTTGTATAATTATTTTATTTTGTGGGGAAAAGTTTTCACTGGTAAATTTCTCTAACTTCTCAGAAGCTCAGAATGAGTGAAATCTTTGATCATGATTCAAATCTGAGGTATACTTTGTATTAGAGTTTATTTTCAGCATTGGTATGCTGGATTAAACTGAAGTTGAGAAGAAAATAATGCAGTGAGAAAAAGGCCTAATCTTTGGATGCTGCAGAGATTCAGTCGTAATGCACATTTTTTTGACAATTATATCCATCTGTTGTTGGGATGACCTTTCAAGTGGTGAACTTTGAAAAACCGAAGCAATATTAGCCAAGGAAATTTTGGATAGACTTTTCCACTTTGAAATCTAAGAAGAAGTTAACATGCAGTGAGTTCTTTCTCAAAAGAATCGCTGTACTTATTTTCTGGAGGTAGCTATATATCTCAGCTTCAGAAAATAATAATATACTCTATGACATGATTTTCAAAACTAGAGTTCTACCACTTTTTTTTCTTTTAATTCTTTGAGTTTGCTGCAAATTTAAACAAAGAGTCTAACTGGGTTAATTTGATTTGTTATAGTCATATTAGGTAGTATTAGGTTTAGTTGGTTGCACATTTTTCAAATTTTATTTCTTGCTCCTTGAACAAGGAATAAAATCAAAATGATAGCAACGTCATCTGGTGTAGTTATTTTATGGTCACTAATGTCCCTGTTTATTACTTGTATAGCTCTAGATACAATCCCTCTAGGTAAATCCATTCGAGATGGAACTATCTCGGAGACCTTAGTATCTGCTAATGGAGATTTTGAGCTGGGTTTTTTCAGTCCAGGCAATAGTGGGAGGAGATATGTCGGAATTTGGTTCAAAAAAATCCCAGTTCCGACTGTTGTTTGGGTTGCCAATCGAGAAGATCCACTTGTTGATTCTTCTGGTGTTCTGCAGCTCAACAACAATTCTCTTGTACTTTACAGTAGCACAAGACATGTGTTGTGGTATAGCAATTCAACAATAAAAATGCAGAATCCAGTTGCACAGCTTTTGGACAGTGGAAACCTTGTTGTCAGAGATGAGGATGAGAATAACCCTGACAATTTCTTATGGCAAAGTTTCGACTATCCATGTGATACCCTACTACCTGGAATGAAGTTGGGAAGGGACCTTGTTACGGGGATTGATCGGTTTCTAACATCATGGAAAAGCAGTGATGATCCTTCACCAGGTAGCTATACTTATCAAATGGATTCTCATGGATACCCACAGCCATTTGTTTTTAGGGACAATTCTGTTGAGCTATTCCGTGATGGTCCATGGAACGGTGTCTGGTTCTCTGGGACTGCTATGTTACCAGATGATTCATTGGTTGAGTTTGTTTTAAACAATAAGGAGATGTATTATACGTATGAAATGGGTAACATCCCAACTAGGAGGACTTTGACTATAGATGGGAATATTCAACGTCTGAATTGGAACGATGATACTAAAAGTTGGACATTACTGTATACAAAACCAAATGATAAATGTGATAGTTTTGCGCCCTGTGGGTCATTTGGTATTTGCAGTGTTACAAATCTTGAATGTGAGTGTCTGAAAGGATTTGTGCCAAAGTCCCTAACAGATTGGAATGAAAGGGAGCAGTACAGGGATGGGTGCGTTAGAAATGGCCCATTTAACTGCAGTATTGACAATGGGTTCATAAAGTATCCTAATGTGAAATTGCCAGACACAAGATCTTGTTGGTATAATACAACCATGACTCTAAAGGAATGCAAGAACAAATGCTTGCAGAACTGCTCCTGTACAGCTTATGCAAATGTAAACGTAAAGGATAAAGGAAGTGGTTGTTTGCTTTGGTTTGGTGCTTTACTGGATGTTAAGGATCTTACTGGTCCTGGACAAGATCTTTTCGTAAGGGTGTCTTCCGACTCTGGTGGGTATCTGATGCAATTTTTGTTAACTTTCTGTTTTGATTCTCTTTGTTCAAAGTGTATAATAGATTTTAGTTTCTGACAAGAATCCTACCATATATTGTTGCAAATATTTAATTTCTGTCAAGTTGAGAGTTTAAATATATTTTTATTTTTGTAGGTGGTGGGAAGAAAGGAGTCTGGATGGGAGTAGGCTCCAGTTTGTCGGGTGTCCTGCTCATATGTGGTGCTACTATCTTCGTTCTACGGCAGAAAAGGAGGAAAGGAAGTCAGTATGAAATTAAAAAAGTTGAAGAAAGTATTATAAGTAACAACGACAAGGAGTCGGAGCTGCCAATATTTGCCTTGAATGTAGTAGAGCAAGCTACCAGTTACTTTTCAGACAGCAACAAGCTTGGAGAAGGCGGCTTTGGCCCTGTCTACAAGGTTACAAATTCACATCTTCCATAATTTTGATTTCTTAACAAGTGGTGGATAAAGCTTGTACGTACATAACTGTTGTTTGATAATAATTTACAGGGATTATTGAATAATGGGGTGGAGATAGCAGTGAAAAGACTTTCTAGAGATTCAAGACAAGGATTGGAGGAATTTAAGAATGAGGTTTTATTTATCGCAAGACTTCAGCATCGCAATCTTGTGAGACTTGTAGGATGTTGCATAGAAGCTGAAGAAAGGATGTTAATCTATGAATACATGCCCAATAAAAGCTTGGACCGCTTCATTTTTGGTAATTTGATTTCTCGACTTCACATCCACATGATCCATATATGTCTATTGGAAGTTTAATTTTTGATGGTATTTGCAGATGAGATGTGCAGATCCATATTGGATTGGACAACGCGTTTAGAGATAATCAAGGGGATTGCTCGAGGTTTACTTTATCTTCATGAAGACTCAAGATTGAAAATTGTCCACCGAGATCTTAAGGCAAGCAATATATTACTTGACTCAGAGATGCACCCCAGAATTTCAGATTTTGGGCTAGCAAGATGTTTTGATGCAAATGAACACGAGGCAATGACTACGAGGGTGGTCGGAACATAGTAATATTCTTACCTCCATCGGTCTATAAGAGAGACGTACTCTCATGTTGTTATTTCTTGTCTGTTAACATATCTGAACGCTGGTTTGTGACAGCGGCTATATGCCTCCTGAATACACTATTGACGGAGTCTTTTCAGTAAAATCTGATGTTTATAGCTTTGGAGTATTGGTGCTGGAAATTCTCTCTGGCAAGAAAAATAGAGGGTTCCTACATGCAGATCATCAACACAACCTTCTTGGACATGTAAATGCCTTTCTCTGAATGCAACTTTGCAGCTCTTTTCTATATATTTTTCCAACATGAAACATATATATTTGTACAAGATGAAACACATATATATTTGTACAAGATGAAAAGAACTGTTGTTAAAACTTGATATTGTCTATGTTTTGCAGACATGGAAGCTTTTCAAAGATGGCAATTCTTTGGACATTGTAGAACCATCAATGAAGAACCCGAGCTACGAATTTGAAATGCAAAGATCAATTCACTTGGGTTTATTGTGCGTTCAACAGTATCCAGAAGATAGACCAACTATGTCGTTTGTTAACGCCATGTTATGTGGTGATAGCATATTGCCAGAACCTAAAGAACCTGGCTTTTATTTTCAAAGGAATATGCCGCTTCATTCACTCTCAAATAACACTCATTCAACTTCCAATAACGAAATTACTGTTACTCTGATTTCAGGAAGGTAGACTTATTAATCATCACATCGTTAAGCTGCAATTACCATGTTAAACACGTCTACTTTTTTGGAAAATTTTCAATTAACTACCTTCTGTATACCGAGTTATTCTAGAATACTTGCTTCTGTAAAACTTAAAATTATTTTGTACATACTCTTTGTCACATAACCATAAATTTACACCTCTTTTGCATACACTTCTAAACCAGTAAAGCCCTAATTGGATTCAATCCAGACGAGCTCGAGAATTTCCACTCAAATATCAAAAGCCAATCCAATTCATACAAATTTTCAATTATCTTGCATAAAACAAGAAATTTAAAGACATAATGGAAAGATACAAGATACACTGGAATGGTATTGTATTGTATACATGACATGCACTATAGCAAATTAAACAAATTTCCCTGGATTGAACAACTTTTTTCACTAGCCAAATTCTTTAATAACCCCAAATAAGAACTTTCTTGTAGCATATATAGTCTTCGTCAGTAATATGCTTTCCGCGGGTTGTTCTACAAAAAAAACAATATATACCATAAGTAACGTGAAAGAAAAATATCACCAACAAAGGTATATTCTGGTTAAAGATATTGTTGGAAGGGTTATTTGATAAATCAATCACTGGAACAAAAATAAGAAAGAGAGGAATACCAGAGGGTTTGGTCTGTGACGATATCCAAGCATCATGCGCTTCTTGTACTGCTCATAAATATCATCTTCTGGAGTAACCTCACCAGGTTGCTGGGCACCAACACCAAGATGGTCTTTCTTTACATTACCTGCCGCAATTGGATCAGCAATGCCTTTCCTAGAACTTCCCAGGCCTTCACCTGCAAAATATAAATCAAGGATTGAAACTCACAGCTACTTACCAAGTCATTTTATTATTATGTTGGTAAATCGACTCTATTAACAAATAATCAGGTATCTACAAATGCAAAGGCTGCAAATTAGAAACTGCAAGAGACACCTAACAGATGGTTGCGAGTAGAAATGCAAAATGCTCAATATTCCTGAGCAATTTTTCACCATTTAGACTCATGTGTTGTTCAAGAAGAAAAATAAATTCCTACAAGAACAGTCAGCTGGAAAAAAAAAAAGACCAATACTGAGAGTTAACTGCCAGGATTTAGATTTCATTGTCCAAGAAAGGTCTAAAATACTACTCAATGTAGTGAAGTTTTGAATAAAAACATATACGAAGTACAAAGATTTGCTAACTCAAACAATTGCAGGAAAAAAAAAAGGGCATGTGCAAATAACATTCATTTAACCAAATAGGCTTTAAGCAGGTCAAGGGCTGTGAAAGCTGCCAGAGCACCAGTATAAATTAGCATAAGATCAATCATTTCAACACTACAATAACTATTCAAGTTAGAATTCAATTGTTAGAGAAGCTCTTGAAAGGTCCAGAAATAAGCCATCTGGAACATTTCATTTCAAATAAGAAAAGTAACACATTAACCAAATTTTCAAGTGAATGGACCTCAGAAATTCAAATATGCATGGGATAGAGACAGGGTAGGAAACACACCTTCTTTCCAACCCATTTTCGACAAAAGCTTATGCCCAACGTTATCGGCTTGTATTTTTGCCTTATCAGCAGCCTCTTTGGATGCTTTTTGTGCAGCTGCATCATTACATTTTGCCATAAAACCCTCTAGCTCTTCAAGTGGTATGTAGTCTCCCATGTGATGACCTCTCTTTCCAGAAGCTGTCATAGAAATTTCAAATATGAGTCAGATGTATTTGATTGAACATGCTTCTTAACATGCTCGAGCGGGAAATATCAGAGGAAAGGGGAAATAAAGTTCCACTCCCCCCCCCCCTCCCCCCACACACACACACAGCAAAAAAATGAAGATTTGATGCATCGGGGTGAAACTTGAAGGTGCAAACAGCAACCAACAGTACTCAATATGGAAGCTATCAAAAGCATCTCTAGGAAAACGCCAACATCAGATAAATATTACGGAGAACCCAATTTCTATTTTCCTTCCAAAAAGTTAGATATTAACCTTGCACTTGAAGGGAAGCTGGGGGAGGCATTTCATCTCGTGATTGTTTAGGTGGTCTTTTCCTCTCTTCCGCTGCTGCTTTCTTCATGTAATACTCCATCATGGCTATAGGATCTGATCCAGAAGCTGATGAACCAGATTCTGCTGCATATATAGATGTTATAAATACTATAATCCTCAATCAAGAAGAAACAGAAGTTCCATGGACATGCAAACATTCATGAATCAAGGAAGACAAGTCAACAAAATCATCAGAAAAATAGAAGACCACCAAGTTCAATCATTAACATCCATGAAAGAGAAATCATATCAATTGGTAGTACTAATTAAGACTAATAATACAACAGAAAGATGAGCAAGCATGAGACCACAAAGTAGGAGAGTATATCATGGAAGATATTTTTAGCAAATCATCACAGAAAGGCCAACATCACATGTAGTTCCGTAGAAAGTAGTTTGCTACAGCTT
Organism: Spinacia oleracea; assembly: GCF_020520425.1. Lineage (NCBI taxonomy): Eukaryota > Viridiplantae > Streptophyta > Magnoliopsida > Caryophyllales > Amaranthaceae > Spinacia > Spinacia oleracea. The sequence goes on from NC_079490.1 coordinate 180,820,243, forward strand.
AATTCAAAACCACGTCCACAACTATTGGACACTACTTGCTGCGGTAATCAATCAAACTTTCCGTTTAATATTGACATGAATAATGCAGAGAAAATCAAAGGACATGTGGACACATATTTTCTCACCACTTCTTGAAGATGTGGTCTCAACAGAACTGGCTTCATTTACGTCATACAAAACATAAGCTGGTGTGTGATAATTTAACTGTGGATTATTTTCCCTTCGAGGAACAATGCTTGCTGAAGCGATCTTATCACCTGCAGATCAAATTTAGAGTAAATACTAGTTCCACAGAGAATGCAAACAATTCTACTCGAACCACAATGCGACATCAACACATCATGGCATAAAACTGTCAATAGAGCAGTGAACAAAACATTGATGATAAAAAGTAAAAATCTTCTTTATGGATGTTATAGCTAGAAAACTATTCTATTGAATATGGAAACTTGCATTTATATGAAGCATAAATATCTGCTGGATTTCCCTAGTTACGTAGTATCTCCAGTTACCCAATGCAAAATTAAAGTTTCCCATACAAGCTCGAAATTCCTCTAAATATTGGAACCACGACTACCAATCTACCATGTACTCCCTTTATCCCTAAATATCTCCATGCCTATTATGGGATGTCCCAGAAAAAAGATCCTGAATGAAATTAAAATAACATGTATTCTCAAATAAATCCCATTCAATTATGTTTGTTCGAAGGTAAATGTGTAAATTCAAAGAACAGTAAAGGAGACATGCTTCACTCCAAAAAACTAAGCCTACCCTGCTGAGAAACGTTTTCTAGTGTGATAAAAAAGTTATATAAAAAGGGACACCAAGGAAGTTTCAACAGTTTACACTTTAAATCTAGGAATGTATACTAAAAACCAGCTTAGAGGAAAGTATATTAGCAACGAGCCATCTTATAGTCTATGCTGAAATTGACGAAGAACTGTCTTCTAAGTAACTGAAATATGTTTTTTTTTTTAAAAGACACCAATAAGGGTGTCAACCCCTTTACAAAACTGAAGCCTCCCCTACTCACTTAGAAGTCTCATAGGAAAAAAAATTAGGCCCTCAATCTGTCCACTCATACATAGTCTTTGTCCAGGAAAACAAGGAAAGACCAGGGACCTTCTTGCTCAAGATCTTCATAATATAGACCTTATGCGCTTTGCTGTGACAAGGCTTCCATACTGTAATGCACTTGTCTTTCAACCTCCTCTTCTATACTTCCGGGGCATCACTCAATTTACTCTAGTTGACCCAAAAATTTTCCAAATAATAACACTCAAGCGCCCCAAAGAAAGTACCAAAAGTTAGAAGAGTGAGACAGCATAGACTGACTCTTCACCAAGTTCCAAATACTACATCTGCTAGTGATGCTGAAATTACTTCATTTGAATTCTCTTTATATCCTTCATTAATGAGAACTTCTTTCTGGAACAAAAACGAATATTTTTACATCCTAGCCACAAGATCTATGCAATATACCCAACAAAAAATAGACAACCTGGACCCTCTATCCTCAACAGACTGTTTTTTTGGTGTTAGCACCCAGTTCACCCTTAGGGCTAAACCGGATTCGGGGCGAGTTCTGGGTAGATAGGTTCCATTCCCCTCCCAATGGTTGTTGTGGGGGATCGAACAAGAGTCCTCCCTAGCAATTTTAGCCTCAATCACCACTAAACCAACAGACAATTGGTTATCCTCAACAGACTGTGACAATGTGTAACACACATCCACATCACTGTTAGCTTTACAAAAGCCAAGCATTAGAAAACGGATTGCAAGCTATTAATTTCGCATTTTGCATGGTGGGGGTGTTAAGACACAAACAGAAGTCTATGCCTACATAATTCATAACAGAGAGATATTAGGCACAGATGAGAACGTCTAAATAGTAATAAAATTACCCTACTAATTCAAAATAAGAATGATACGTTCCTTGGTACCATATAGCATGAATTCTACAATCTCAAATACATTTCTTTGGTTTTTTTTTGTAACAGGATGTAAGAGGGGAAAAGAAGTTGGTTATTTAAATAAAAAAATAAAAACCAACCACTATGTGTAGTCTGTAAGTCCTTGTTCAGTGCTAGTGATTTCTCCTCCTCCTGAATACGATACTCATAATACTTGTATTCAGTACAGTCTCCATCAAACAGAAATCTGCAGAATAAACAAACAAGATGTTCAGGAATAAGATGAACCAGATAACCAACAAGTATAACTCGGACATCTGAATGCAGGAAGCATATACAACGTCCCATATTAAGATCTAGAATTCTAGATATGATCAACAAAAGAAGCTAACATTCAGAAAAAAAATAATAGACAGAAAAGGCCCCATAAGACAGATCAACACACCAGAAACTTTAAAGTTTATGCAACAAAAACTGATGGACCATATCAAGATATAACATATTATTCCTCCTTAGAAGTACCATGGAACTTCTAGCATTCAGTTACATTGCTAAACGACATTACTCAACCGCAACATTATACATGTATACTGTCACAATGAAACCTACTATATGTTAAGATTTTCATGAATATAGGATCCTAATGCAGACACAATACACGGCAAAAGTGAGAAGGGGAAACAAGAGGGATTCTATTATGCACTGATCATTTTTGCGGTAAAAGCCAAGGGTCCTTAACTACTTATTGTCATACTAACCATAACACTTTGTTTGAATAGCAATATAGAAGAGAAAGAGGAAGAAGAGGAGTGGAAAGAAAGGGAGGGAGAAGGTTGAGCTCTGTTTCCCTCCAAATCTCTTCAATTGGAGGGATCGTGTTTATTAAAGATGGAGGAAAACCAGTCCATCCCTCTCCCTCACCTTCCTTCCCCAACCCCTTATCCAAATAGAGGAACTTGTTCCCCACCCTTTCCCTCCCTTTCTCTCTATTTCCTCTCATACAAACAAAGTATAAATATGTACAAAGATTAAGAAATTTCTAAAGAGTATTTCACTTCAGCAACGATGAAGGCAAACAATAGCTAAAAGTTACATTGTGAATTAATATTCTCATAACCCTTCACCTCTAACGTCAATGTCAAAATGCATGGATAACATGAAACACCACAAACAACCTTGAAACGTAGCTGCTACTATGACAAGATAAATGCATACGTATATTTTATTTAAATTGTCAACTGATTGCAATCAGATCCATTACCCAAGGGGCACACCCCAGGTTTAACTATTGTTTTGAGGAGGGGTGTTGCTGTCAATGGCCTAGGTCCCACTAGAAAAGAATCATGCTAAAGATGGGTACTTGTGCGTTCATTACATAAAACACATGAGTCGCTTCAACAAAGAAGAGTTTACATACTACATACCTAAAAGGAGTATTTCCAGGGTTTTTCTGGCGAGTAATATCCTCAATTTGCCTTCCATTTTTAGCCACAAAACTTGCTAGTCTGTCTGCAGCTTTCTTCACTGCAGGATCACTTGGGGAAGGAGGTGCTGCATGTCACTTAAAGAACTGATTAATACCGAGAGCATGAACAACGCAATGCAAATTACTCTTGTAGCAGGCGTGTGCCACATTTCCAAATCGTTCATTGAACATCTTTTCCCCCATGGTTGAAAGAGACATAAGATGTAAGCTGCATTCATGAGACAACACATTTGATAATGAATAGTCCTACGTATTTGCTACCACAAACAGAGAAGGTTATCCATGACTTCCTTGGGAACAATTTACATGATAAAGAGGGGGGCAAAAGTCATAGGCGTGACAATAGTAACAGAAAAAAACAGGTGAATAAATTAAGATTTGGCCTTGTTCTTGACCTGTTTCTTTCCTTATACGCCTCATCCTCTTTCATGTGTCTTTTCTACTTAATAAAATCATAGTGAATGTAGTAGGTAATGCACTCTCCCTGTTGCTATCCCTTTCACCAGTCATGCCCACGTGAAATTTTTTGAACTCGTAACTTGAATTAGATGCCATCACCAAAACAAGGCAGACCTTATGTTATATCTTCTTTCAAACCAATAAATAATAGTGATGCATCTTTTTTATTATATCAATATATATAAATATATATGGTAACAACCTCTTGTACAACCTGGCCCCTAAAGAGGAAGCTGATACATATAAAAACCTCTACTAGACAACACTACAAGATATTGCTGAATGGATGAAAACTATGAAAATTAGGTTAAACAATCCCCAAGGTTATATACCACAAATCACCTACCCAGCCATTGGTGCACCTCAGAAATTTAACTATAGATAAGAAGTCTACATACTTCAACAAAAGAAGTCAACACAGATTTTATAAGGCAGTTGGAAACATGTTAAGCACGAAACTATAGAACCACCATGCAGCAAAGCAACATAGTTAAAGTAAAACTCCAGTTGACCTTGAGGTAGATCAGCCTGGAGAACCAATAAATAGAATAAACACAAACATAAATAGCAGTACAGCACACACAAAAAAGAATTAGAAAAGAGGAATGGTGCCCACCCATTGAAAACATTAGCTGCTACGGAGTACTAAATAAACTAAACATGATATATCTATATAGACAGACATTACCAACGTCAATTTTCCTGGATGACACAACGGAAGCATCTGGTTGACCCAATTTCTGTCGTTTCACAGAATCTCCATCTGATCCGTTTCCTGCCCCTGCATCATCTTCATCATCATCTTCACTCAACTTTACAGAAGGAACCACAAGTTTTGATTTCTGTTTCAAGCTAAATGCAAGCTTGCCACCTGGAGCAACTGTAGTAGTTTTCCGCTGGTTGACATGCTTAATTTCCATTCCAATTTTAATACTACTGGGACTAGGAGTTGAGTTCCTTGGTACATTTGTTTTTGGTCCACAATCCTCAATTGCAGCACCCTTTTCCTTATCTTGATGAAGCTGTTTAAACTTCTCCATAAACGAGCCATCATTGACAAATAAGGTAGGAGGCACTCCTTTATCCATTAAAAATCCCACTTGACTTTAAGCTGTTAGAGATTTTCAACCATTCGATGAGTTAATTCAAGTTATTCAGACATTTAAGCCAATTCAAGGGAGAAACTTTGGCAATGTAAAGAGAGCATCTGGTTTCACTACACAAAAGAAACACTTGCTAAGATTTTCTTCTCATGTAAACCAAACTAAGGTTCCAGAGAACAATCATATCAAAATATTTAATACCCCCCTCACTCCCTCAAAAAAAAAGTGACTTTTTGCAAAGAGTAGCGAAGGCGAAATAACCCACTACTCTTTCCAATCATCAATTTGTCTCCTGCAGGCCCGTCCCTTAGCCAAGGCAGGAGGGGTGCCCGCCCTGGGCCAGGGGAGAAAAGGGATAATATGATTTTCTAGTACAATTATGGATTGGCGTAGACTAATTTAGACAAGAAACAACACCAGAACAAAGACAACAAAAAAAACACAACAGAACAAATTTAACAAGAAGATTTCATCATTTGAAACATCATATCAGGCAACAAAAATCCCAACAAAACATATTTAACAAGAAGATTTCAACATTTGAAACGTCTTATTGGACAAAATCCATCATCCCCACAAGAGAAGAAGAAAAACACTTTTTGGATCTATAAAAAAAATACAAATAAAATCAACAGGAAATATGAGGAAAAGAAGATATACTGTCGTCCACGGCGATAATAGCAGCGGCAGAGAAGGAGAGGTGGTTGGAAATCCCCCAAATTGAAAATCCACAACGCCGACCAGAGGTGAGGATGCAACCAGAAGATGGTGGTTTTGTTGGAGGAGATTAGTTAGGGTTTTAAGAGGAGGAAGAGGAGCAATCAGAAATCCGGAGGCGGGAGGAGGAGGCAATCAGAACTCCGGAAGCGGGAGGAAGAGGAAGGAGATGAACAGCAGATGTGA